>NC_057865.1:192620117-192926815 GCF_019393635.1 Dromiciops gliroides
CTCCATGATCTCTAAACTTATGGTTATCTCTTTCTCTTTACTCTTCTTCCCCTTATAAATCCAATTAATTGCCAAGTCTTTCTCTTTCTACCTCCATATCATCTTTTATTTCCAGCTCTATTCTTGCTACTTAAAGAGGCATCACCTTAGGTCAGACTCTCATCACCTTACCTGGACTAATGTAATATCCTTATTTTTGATATTTTGTTAAAAATGCAGACTTTACTAACTGCAGCGATCTTCTCATTGGTCTCAAGTCTTTTATCGCTTTATTCCATCCTCTACACTGCTGCCAAAGTGATTTTCCTTAATTGTAGATCTGACCATGTCACTCACCTATTGAACAAATTCCTATAACTCCCTGTTGGTTCTAGGGCCAAATAAAAATTCTTCTGTTTGGCATAGATCCTTCACAACTACATTCCAGTCTACCTTCCCAATCTCATTATACATTACATCCCTTCCCACACTCTAGAGTCCAGACAAAAATGGCCTTTTCTCTTTTCCTCACACATAACTCTCCATCCTCTATCTCCAAGACTTTTATTTATCCTGTATGTCTGGAATGCACCCCCTTTCCTAGATTCTCTCACTTCATTTAAGAATCAGCTCAGACAGCATCTTTTACATGATTCCTTTCTGATCCCCCCAATTGCTACTCTGCTCCCTCCCTAACTACCTTGTATTCAATTGTCTTAAATGTAGGCACCCTGAAGGAGTGCATATACCAGTCACCATCACTTTACCATCATCTCTTCTCAGATCCTGAGGAGATAGCCCAGGACCTTCCTTGATCTTAAGAGTCCTGAAATTAGTGACATTTAAATTATGACATTAAAGAAAAGGCATTAGAGTGTGCTTTTCCACTGAAACCTAAGGACCATGGACAACCTGCAGCTTCTCCCTTTAATTGGATGGTTCTTTCCAGAACTTCTATTTAAGGAGGGTACCTAGGCTAGGCATGGCTCTTTTCTCTGCAGGCTCCTCTCTACCATGCTCTCCACTCCCACCTGTTACCTTTTTTCTCTCTTGCTGTCACTCCCCAGCTTTCTTTTATCTTTCTTTTATGTGTTATCTCCCCCCCCTCCCCCCTTTAGAATGTAAGCTCCGCAAGGTCAGGGAGTCTCTTTCTTTTTACTTGCATTTGTATTCCCAGAACCTAGTCCAGTGCTTGTGGTATAGTAAGTGTTTAATACATATTTGTTGACTTTTCCATCTGATTTGTAGCTGAAACCTTCCATATGTGTTGTTTCCTTCATTGGAATGGAAGTTCCTTGAAAACAAATACTCTCTTACTTTTCTATTTGTATATCCAATACTTAGCACAGTGCTTTGTGCATAGTACAAGATTAATAAATGCTTTGTTCATTCATTTATTTTATATTTATTTCATAAAAATATATAAATTCTATATAAATATATAATTCTATACAATACATAAATATATATACATTCTATATTAATATATTAAGATTTATTAATATTTGACAGTTGTGGGTGGGTAGGGGATAAGGAAGTTTCTGCTTCTAAGCAGAAGAGCTGGTTACTCCCCCTTTCTGATACCCATCCATGTATAATCATGTAGTATGTTTCTACTCATTGCCTCTTCTCCACTCAGGTGTGTGTGTGTGTGTATATTCCTCAAACCTAGCAAAGAAAGCTCAAAGGGAAATCAAAGGCACCCAAGGCAGCCACCTCAAAGGGAGGTGACACCAGCTCTTTTTTTTTCACCAACATGGATCACTTCGTGTCTAGTATATTGGTTCAGATGCACTGAGTTACTTTCTACTTTGGGAGTTATAAAACATTCATTAATAATATCTCCTCTTAATCTAGTGTGGAGCCCTTGTATATTGCTGGGGAATACTTCCTAGTTTTATTAACACCTATTAATTGCTCCCTCTGGTTACATCACTATCCATCTGCCTCCTGTTCAGCTGCATATAACCCCAAAGGACATATACAGAAATTAATGCGGTAAGGAATAATCACATGGTCTTAGAAAACTGGTTTCTTTAAAACAAGTGGCAAAATAGAAAGCAAACTCTTAATGGACAAGGATTAAGAAATAAATACACATCTCTCTCCCTAGGAAGGAAGGAAGGAAAGAGGGAGGGAGGGAGAGAGGGAGGGAGGAAGGAAGAAAGGAGGGAAGGAAGAAGCAGTGGTTCCAGTGTCCCACTATCTTTGTTCATTTGTGCTCATTTACCCTGATAAGATGTAAGCTCCTTGAGAAGAGGAAGTACTTAATTTTTGGCTTTGTACTCCAGCACTTATGCCAATGCCTGACATGTAGTAGGTGCTTAATAAATGCTTATTGTTTAATGGATTGATTAGGAAATTTACAATGATCCCAAGTTGTTTCCTGACACAAAGCTGCAATCACTCAATAACCACATTCTCTCTGTGATTTTATATGGCTGTGTATCATACAACATCACTATCTCTGCAGAATCAAAATTGCAAGTGACCCAAAGGAGAGTGAAGTGATACATGGTCAATGAAAACACACCGAAGCTTAAGATGTGTATAGGATGGGGAGTAAAATATATTATATAGGAAATACATTGTAAAAGGTTATTCATATAGTGAAAGCAAGGGGCAGCTAGGTGGCACAGTGGATAGAGCACCGGCCCTGGAGTCAGGAGTACCTGAGTTCAAATCTGGCCTCAGACCTTAACACTTACTAGCTGTGTGACCCTGGGCAAGTCACTTGACCCCAAATGCCTCACTAAAAAAACCCAAAAAAAACATATAGTGAAAGCAAGGAAGAATAAGGTTTGGATAGTTTGGGTATTGCCTTACTACCCGTGAAATATTAAAGACTTAAAGGAAGGCCTCTGTTACCTTGGCTTGACCCTCTTTGGGGATTTATGAACATAGATATGTGTAAGAGCTGCATAGTTTAAGGATGTGTAGATGGGTTGTGATCTGCCCAGTGGAAGGAATACCAATATCAGTAAAATCACTGAGACATTAAAATATTGAAGGAAGGCTTGCTCATGGTTGCACTGCTATTAAATAGCAGAGTTGATATATCTGGGATTCAAATCCACATTTTTGACTCACATGACATATTAGTACTTTTACTTCAACAAACATTTATTATCAATTGAAGAAAGTCGGATTATTAAAGCCCTACCTTCACTTTAGTATCTGGAGTCATTGGAACACTTTATGATATTGTGAGTTTAAAGCTTAGCTCTGTGGAACAGCATGAGGGCTTTGCTAATAGGTCCAAGTTGAAGAGGAAGCATCTGCTTTGGGTCTTGGCAGTCTTCCTTTTCCTTAGTCTGATCTGTTCCTTTTTTCAACAGATGCCTGTGTTTTGCAGACTCAGTATGAGTAATGACACCAGGACTTTTTTTTTCATCTTTGTACTTTTTATTAGCACTTAAAAACAGTAAAAACCTGCTTTATTTCATGTACCTATGGATGACTTGGTATACTTTTGGGGAGGTCTGTGTTTCAATTCAAAAAGCATTTATTAAGCACCTACAAGACAGAGTATACAAAGATAAAAACAAATTATTCCTGCCCTCAAGGAGCTTTTATTTTGGTTGGGGGAGGGAAGGAATAAAATATGTATGTAAATAAGTATAATGGGATTGGGTGGAGTTGATCAGGATACCTCTGACCTAATAATATAATTAATTATATTAATATACTTATATAAGAAGTTAATTTATTCTTAGTCCAGTTGTTGGAATTACAAATGTGATTCCAGCAGGTGGGTAATAAACTATTAAGGTCTTAGTGTCTATACTCTATCATCCCTTTAATAGTTATGAAGAAATTATGAGCAAAACTGATGGAATTGGCTGACTAAGTAACAGTCATACCCCTGGTGAACCATTAAAAAGTGGAACCTACTTTCTAAGGAGCTTATAAAGAATTAAGGCAGGAGAAAACTATATAGACTGTGATATCCATGCATTCATTGGGAATCGTACTGTGGAGAAGAATAGACCCAGGAATCCCAGGCCAGGGCCCTGCCAAGCAGTTCTAGGGGAGTAAAAAGAGATCATCATGAGAAGGAAAATTGACATGGAACCCTGAAGTACCAGAGGTCTTAGTTGCATTGACCACATGTGTTCCCTAGTTGCATGCTTCTCTACTAGTATAATCTATGTATGTGTCCACTTTGCCCACTGATTTTGTATGTAGTTGTGGGGGACTGAATTCCAGGGTTATGGGTGGTGGTGGTGGATGTTTTATAACTATCATTATGACAATGACATCTTAGTAAATGCCTTTCCTGGGGCAGCTAGATGGCGCAGTGGATAGAGCACTGGCCCTGGAGTCAGGAGTACCTGAGTTCAAATCTGGCCTCAGACACTTAACACTTACTAGCTGTGTGACCCTGGGCAAGTCACTTAAACCCAATTGCCTCACTAAAAAAGAAAGAAAGAAAGAAAGAAAGAAAGAAAGAAAGAAAGAAAGAAAGAAAGAAAGAAAGAAAGAAAGAAAATGCCTTTTCTTTGGGCTAATTGTGTCTTCTATCTTTAATAAGCAAGTATATGGCAGGGGATTATAGACCCACAGAGTACCTTGAGCCCAACCTGTGAAAGCATTTAAAGGGGGAGGGAGGGGAAGCTCCACAGGTAACTAAAAAGTGAATATAAAGTAACACAAAGTAACTTCAAGAGAGAGAGAGAGAATGTTAATAACTCATTGGAAGTAAGACTCATATAGGACTTGGCAACCAAGCTGTACTCTGAAGGAAAGCAGGGAGTCCATTATAAAGCAGAGGGGAGAAGGGTGTGTATTATAGGCATGGGAGACCATTTATACAAAGGTATAAGGGTGGGAAATGGAAGATCCTGTATGAGGAACAGCTAGCCGACCGATTTCACTGGAACAGAGACTATGAGAAAGGCAGACATATGAAATAAGACTAGAAAGGTAAGGACAATTATATGAGATGAGACTAGCAAGGTAAGTAAGAGCCAGATTTTGGAGATGCCAGGCTGAGGACTTGCATTTTATCCTAGAGGCGGGCAATAAAGAGTTGCTGAATACCTTAAGGAATGACCTGGTCAGGTCTTTGTTTCCAGAATACCAATTTCACATCTGTGTAGAAAATGGATTGGAGAGGGGAGAGATGGGAGGCAGAAAGACTGATTAGGAGGCTAATTTGTCAGCCCAAATAAGAGGTGATTTGGAGAAAGGAAAATGAGGATGAAAGTTGTTGTGGAGGGAAACTCAACAAGACTTAGTACTTGATTTATATGGAAGTTGAGGGAGAGGGAAGAGTAAAGGAGTACTATAAGAGTTGGTGCCCTTGGAGCCCAGAAGGAAGGGGTTACCATAAAAAGGTGGGAATTTTGGGGAAATGAGAGTTTGGGGTCATTTGTTGGTTACTATAACTAAACTCTTAAAAATATATTGGTAATGGTCCTCCACAAAAGTTCTACTATCATGGGGGTCATGATGGCTATGATGACCTGATTCATAAGGTGACTTGGAGTAATTGGATGCTATGTCAGAAGAACACAAACCCTGCTTGGCTTTATTTTCCAAGAAAATCTTCAAGTAAGGTCTTAAAGGTAGCCAGTGCCTGTTATACTATAACCAGCTCAGATAAGGAAGGAGAGGCTCAACTCAGAAAGTTAGTTGCTGGATGCTGGATATTTTTGGTCATGGTAAACCATGAAATAGATAAAATGCAAATTGGCTTTCAGTCTTTTATAGCTCCATTCATATCCAAAACAATGATAGTAGAAGGGCAGAAAAGGGAAAAGAACATGCTAAGAATGATAAATTATATATATTAGATTATCTATGAACGGTAGTTTTACTATTGTTATTCAATGTGAGATTATTGTCTAGTGATGATAATTTCTATGCAGATGATTCTTAGACCTTAGATATGAAAACCTCTAGTCTCTCCTGAACTATAATTCTTTTATTATCACCTACCTATTGGTCACAGAAGGAACTAGGTAATGCAGTGGATAGAAGGCTGAGCCTGGTATTAGGAAGATCTGAGTTAAAATTTGGCTTCAGATACTTACTAGTTGTGTGACCCTGAGAAATTCACTTAACTCCTACCTGCCTTGGTTTTCTCATTGGTAAAAAAAAAGAGATAAGAATATCACCTACCAGCCAGGACTGATGAGGATAAAATAAGAAATATTGGTAAAGCACTTTGCAAATTTTAAAATGCTATGTAACTGCTAGCTATCCATCATGATCATCATTGCCATTGTCATTATGTCCAACTGGATGTGTTATAATCATCTCAAAATCAATATGTCCCAAAGGGAACTCATTATCTTTCCCTGCTATTTATGAAGAGGGTAGTGCCATCTGTTCAGTCACCCGTGTTCACATCCTTCAATTCTTTTCCCTCTCTTATCCCTAATATCTAATCAGTTGCCAAGTCTTGTTGATTCTACCTCTACAACATCTCTTGCATCATGTTCCTTTTTCTGTATTTGCACAGCTACCATTTTAGTTTAAGCCCTAATCACTAATCACCCCATGACAGACTGTTGCAATAATCTCACAATAGCTTTCCTTGACACCAGTCTATACTCCCTGCACCCTTTCCCTCCTCCCCTCACCCACACACATAGCTGCTAAATTGATATTCCTCCAGTACAGGCCTAACTGTGGCTCTCCCCTACTCCATACTCTCCAGTGCCTTATGAGTTCTAGTTGTTAATATTCACTCCCTCCCTGAAATTACTTTCTATTTACTTACATGAACATGTTGTAATTGACCCTTTTCAGTCTGCCTTCTCACCTCATCTCTTCATTATCTGATGGGCTTTCCTCAATCCTCATTCTTCTTTATCTCAGCAGTATTTAACATTCTCTGACTTGGGACTCTTCTCTATGAGTTTTTGTGACATTGTTTTCTCTTGGTTGTCTACCTATCTGTGTGACCACTCCTTCTCATCCTCTTTTTCTATCACTATCCTGTCTTGTTTTGTATTATCTCCTTATACTTCTCTTGGAGACCTCATCAGCTCAAATGGATTTGATGATCATTTTTATGCTGACTCAGATCTCTGTCTCTGTTTCTGTCTCTCTCTGTCTCTCTTCCCAGCCTCTCTTCCAAGTTACAATTCCACATTACAAACTGCTCATTGGATATTTAAAACTCAACGATGCAAAGTACCTCAAATGCAACAAGTCCAAAACAAATCATTATCTCCTCCCACCACAATTCATCCTTCTTTAAAATTTATCTATTTCTACCATCTTTCTAATCATGCAGGTTCACAATTTCAGTGCCATCCCTGACTCCTCATATAGCCTATTACTAAACTTTGTCTTTTATACTTTCATACACTCTCTTATTCCTGTTCCACTTTCTCTACTCAACATGTCTGAAATTCATCAAAACCTATCAAAGCTGCTGGGGATCATAAGAATATAGGATCATAGGAGCAGCCAAGATGGCAGAGGAAAGGCAGTGACTTGACTGAGCGCTCCCCAAGACCCCTCCAGATACCTTCAAATAATGCCATAAGACAATTCCTGGAGCAGCAGAACCCACAAAAGGACAGGGTGAAATCATTTTCCAGTCAAAGACAACTTAGAAGGTTGGCAGGAAAGGTCTGTTGTACGAGGGGGAGAGTGGAGTGCAGCCCTACACAGGCTGCGTCAGTGCAGACCCAACCCCAGCACAATCGCAGCCCCAGTGAACCAGGTCTCCGGAGCCTCTGAATAAGCTGAGGCAGCTGCTGCTTCTGGAAATATGCCCACAGACTATGAGGGGATCAAGCTGTTGGCCTGGGGGGGGGGCGGTTACAGGGGTCTCATTGCTGGTGCCTAGGTGGGACTCTGTTGTTTTGCTCATGCTTGGATCCAGGTCCCAGTCTAGGGTGGTGGTCCCAGGTGGAAGAGGAGCACAAGCACACCAGAGCTTGCAGCCACAGTGGAGCAGGAATCTGTTCTGGGTTCCAAGGCAGAGAAGCAGGCCTGTGGGTGTCTGCTGAACAGAGCACAGGTCAGGAAAGTAGTGAACATACCTCTCCTTAAATCATACCACCTTGGAAGAATTAAGGACTTACACATTCCTAGAAGTATCTCTGAAAACAGCTGCTCAAACCCCCTGAAGTTTGGGACAGTGTGCTTTCCTCCCTGGAAGCAGTGCCCTATTTTAACAAAGAGTTAAAAGTCAAGAAATAGGTTGGGAAAATGAGCAAACAGAAAAAATGATGACCATAGAAAGTTTCTATGGTGACAAGGAAGATCAAAATACACCCTCAGAAGAAGATAACAAAGTCAAAGCTCCTACATCCAAAGCTTCCAAGAAAAATGTGAATTGGTTTCAGGTCATAGATGGGCTTAAAAAGAATTTTGAAAATAAAGTAAGGGAGGTGGAGGAAAAAATCGAAAGAGAAATGAGAATGATACAAGAAAATCATGAAAAAAAGTCAACAGCTTGAAAAGCCGAAGTAGCCAAATGGAAAAGGAGGTACAAAAGCTCTCTGAAGAAAATAATTTCTTAAAAATTAGGACTGAGCAAATGGAAGCTAATGACTTTATGAGAAATTATGACACAATAAAGCAAAACCAAAAGAATTAAAAAATAGAAGGCTATATAAAATATCTCATTGGAAAAACAACTGACCTGGAAAATAGATCTAGGAGAGATAATTTGAAAATAATTAGACTACCTGAAAGCCACAATAAAAAAAGAGCCTAGGCATCATCTTCCAAGTAATTGTTAGGGAAAATTGCCCTGATATTCTAGAAGCAGAAGGTAAAATAGAAATTGAAAGAATCCACTGATCACCTCCTGAAAGAGATCCCAAAATGAAAACTTCCAGGAATATTATGGCCAAATTCCAGAGCTCCCAGTTCAAGGACAAAATATTGGAGGCAGCCAGAAAGAGATGATTCAAGTGTTGTGTAGCCACAGTCAGGATAGCACAAGATCTAGCAGCTTCTACATTAAAGGATCAGAGAGCTTGGAATATGATATTCTGGAGGGCAAAGGAACTGGGATTACAACCAAGAATCACCTATCCAGCAAAACTTGAGTATAATCTTTCAGGAAAAAAATTAGAATTCAACAAAAGAGAGGACTTTTATGATGGAAAGACCTAAGCTGAATAGAAAATCTGATTTTCAAATACAAGACCCTAGAGAAGCAGAAAAAGGTAAACAGGAAAAAGAAATCATAAGGGATATTAAAAGGTTAAACTGTTTACACTCCTACATGGGAAGATGATACTTGTAACTCATAAGAACTTTCTCATTATTGGGGCAACTGGGTGGAGTATATTTAGACAGAGGTCACAGGTGTGAGTTGAATATGAAGGGATGATATCTTTATAAAAATAAAATTAAGGGGTGAGAGGAATGCACTAGGAGAAAGGGAGAGGTGGAATGGGTAAAGTATCTCACATAAAACAAATAAGAAAAAACTTATGGAGTGAAGGGGAAGATGGGGGAGATATGGGGGAGGTGTAGGGGAGTGAGTGAGCCTTACTCTCATCAAAATTGGCTCGAAGAAGGAATGACATACACATTTAATTGGATACAGTAATCTATTTTACCCTGCAGGAAAGTAGGAGGTGAAGGGGGTAAGGGTGTGTGTGTGTGTGTGTGAAAGATTGGGGAATGGATTGGGGGAGGGGGCAGTCAAAAGCAAAACACTTTTGAGGAGGGATATGGTGAAAGAAGATAGAAAATGTAATAAATGTCATGGGGAGGAAATAGGATGGAGGGAAATACAGTTAGCAAAAGTAACTGTGAAAAAAATTTGAAGCAAGTTTGTCTAACAGGCCACAGTTCTCGAACACATAGAGAACTGAGCTGAATTTGTTAAAATAAAAGCCATTCCCTAATTGGTAGATGATCAAATGATATGAAGTTTTCAGATGAAATAATGAAAACTACCCATAGACATATGAAAAAAAAATGTTCTAACTCACTATTGATTGGAGAGATGCAGGTCAAAACAATTCTAGGGTACTACTTCATACCTATTAGATTGGATAATAGGACAGCAGAGGAAAATGACAAATGTTGTAGGGGATATGGGGAAAATGAGACATTAACAATCTTGGTAAAGTTGTAAACTGATTCGAACATTCTGTAGAGCAACTTGGAACTATGGCCAAAGGGCTATAAAACCATGCATACTCTTTGATCTAGTATTTTTCTTTTTGAGGGGGAAATGAGGGTTAAGTGACTTGCCCAGGGTCACACAGCTAGTAAGTCTCAAGTGTTTGAGGCTGGATTTGAACTCAGGTCCTCCTGAATCCAGGGCTGGTGCTTTATCCACTGTGCCACCTAGCTGCCCCTAATGCTCTTATTTTTACAGGTAAGGAATCTGATGCTATGTGACTTGCCCAAAGTCATGAAGCTAATTAGTGGTAGATCTCAGACTCTAACTAGATCTTCTAATTGCATATAGTTTTTGACCCCACGCATACTGTTTCAAGATGACTTTACAGCATGTTGTTGGAAAATGTGACTTTATGATCCAGGACAACAATTCTTGCTGAATTGCAGGAGACCTTTGCATCCCTCAGCCCAAGAGCTTGACAATATGTTTATCTCTGAGCAATTTGAAATTCACCAGGGACTCCATATTACCTGAATCAGGAGACAATGCAAACTTTAGAGGATTGGTTATTGCATGGAGATTACCTTTGGCAAGTTCTCTAAGATGAACTTAAGACACTCTTATGAGTATTTCAACCAATTTCAGTTTCCAGGAGAGTGCAGGGGTGGATAGATGGCCACTAGCACTACTAGCCTTATCCAGCCTGATGCTCCAATTATGGGACAGTGATTGATTGGTTCACTCACTTGAGGTACACTGCTGTGCGAGAAGTCAGAGGCATAGCCACATTAGGTCACATAAAAACATTTAAAGACATCAAACAAGAGGATTTCTGCCAAGTGTTTAATCAAGTGCCTGGCACATTGTGTGCTTATTCTGCCCAAATCCCGAGGCAACTTTTCTAAAGGGTGAAGCAGTCAATTATATGTACTGGGCTCTTACACAGAATAGCTGACAATCTCATCATTACCTCCAGAAATACCAAATCAACCAGATCACCTTAAGTATGTTGGGATATGTTTTTTAAATTTCTGGGTAATCTGTATATATACACGTATATAATCTCTAGCTCTATGTCTGTCTCTGTCTCTATCTCTATCCCTATCTCTATATCTCTCTTTATCATCTATATAAATATCAATATCTATATAATCTATACCAATCTATATCAATATATGTATCTGTATCTATATATCTCTATCATCAATATCAATCTCTATCTCTATATAATCTATATCAATCTATATATCTTTTTTTTTTTTTAGTGAGGCAATTGGGGTTAAGTGACTTGCCCAGGGTCACACAGCTAATAAGTATTAAGTGTCTGAGGTCAGATTTGAACTCAGGTACTCCTGACTCCAGGGCCAGTGCTCTATCCACTGCACCACCTAGCTGCCCCCTCAATCTATATATCTCTATCATCTCTATCAATATCTATATTTATATCATCTATATCTGTATCTATATATGTCTATCTCATCTAACTCATCTATATCTATCAATATAATCTATATCTATATCATCTATCTCTATATCTATATGCAGATGCAAAGAGGGAGAGAGGCAAAGACAGAGAGAGAGAGAGAGAGAGAGAGAGTTTGCTGGAAGACTCTAAGGATAAAATCTTAGCTGTCACTGAAGTGTGGTGTAGGTGGGAGGCAGGGGTATATAGTATATTGGGAAAATCACTAAATTTAGAGTCAGAACTTAATTCAGATCTTGGCTTTGCATTTGACCTTATTGTGTGATCATAGGCAAGTCACTTAACCTCTCTAGGACTCAGTTTCTTTACCTATGTAATGAAGGGTTTGGATAAAGTACCCTTCCAGCTCTAAGTGCCTTGAACACAAGCAAATGTGGCATTATTTCCAGGAGCCACAAGGTGGAACTATTGTACTGATAATTTATGTAAAGGTTTAAGAGACAGTCAGCTGCTTCTTTCTCCAGGCAACAAATGCAGATGGAGAGGGCTCCAAGGAAATTACTTCCTGATAGCAATTCTATGATCCTTACTTGTAAAAGAAAGACACCTCTGGTGATATGCATCATTCAAGCTTGTAGAGAGGAAAAAGGTTCAGTAAGCATTGAATCAATCAATTCACCTTTCCCAAGTACCTTTCTATGAGTGGAAGCATAAATATCATTGCAGCAGCTGGACCTGTATTTTGTTAATTATGTCAGCTAGGTGGTGTAATGGATAGAGTGCTGGATTTGGAGTCAGGAAGATCTGAGTTTGAATCCTGCCTCAGATACTTATTAGCTTTGTGACCCTGGACAAATCACTCTGACTCAGTGTCCTCCTCTGTAAAATGGAGATAATAATAAAACATCTTCTTTATAGGGTTCAAATGAGAATTGAATGAGAAATACATGTAAATGTTTTGCAGATTTTAAAGTGTTTTATAAATGCTAGATATTATTTCCCAAAAGACAGCCCCCTGGTGTGGCCTGGAATGGGGGAGAGCTAAACAGAGCTGATTAGCCTTCCCAAATTGTTCCTTATAGGGATTCTGGATTATGCTTTCAGGTTTCTTCCTTTCTTTCTTCCCCTTCCTTCCTTCCTTTCTTCCTTCCTTTCTTTCTTTCTTTCTTTCTTTCTTTCTTTCTTTCTTTCTTTCTTTCTTTCTTTCTTTCTTTCTTTCTTTCTTTCTTTCTGTGGGGAAATGGGGGTTAAGTGACTTGCCCAGGGTCACACAGCTAGTGTAAAGTGTCTGAGGCCAGATTTGGACTCAGGTCCTCCTGAATCCAGGGCCAGTGCTTTATCCACTGTGCCACCTAGCTGCCCCCTGCAGTTCCTCTTAGAAAGCCTCATAGGGCCTAGCTGTAATTAAGGAATTCTGACACATGGGAAAAATTCAGTTGGGGGCAGAAGGACAGGATGACACTGAAATTTTATTAAAATGGTCCAGGTGAGAAGTGACAAGGGCTTGAACCAGGTTGGTGACTCTATGAGTAGAGAGAAGGGGACAGATGCAAGAGTATTGGATAAACCAAAAAGGTGGGGTTTTTTTGTTTTTTTGTTTTTTTGCTAGAGGCAATTGGGGTTAAGTGACTTACCCACGGTTACACAACCACTATATATCAACTGTATGAATGTCAAGGAGTTTTGAGATGCAAAGAAGGTAAGAAGAGAGAACTCACAGCAAACAGCCTCAACTTTTTTTTTTTTTTGTTTTGTGTATATGAACTGGTAAGAGTCTAGGGGAGGGAAAGATGTGGGAGCCTTTGAGGAGAGAAGAGAAAGATTGGGATAGCTATTGTGGGGAATACAATAGGGAATCAATTATGGATACTAAAGACATCTAGTACAGGGCTTCTTAAACTTTTTCCACTTGTGACCCCTTTTTGCCTGAGAAAATTTTACACGACCTCAGGTATATAAAATAAGTATACATAACATTTTACTGTTGTCAATTTTTTTTTTGCGGTCCCCCCCCCCCCCCACGGGAGTCTAGGATCTAGTTTAGGGGAAGGAGCTGGAGAGGAGAGAAAGGCAGTGAATCAGGTGCTGAACTCCTTGAGAAAGGAGAGAGAATGTCTTGGGGGCAGTCACCCATTTGACTTGAAAGGGGAGGAAATTTTAATTGGAGTGAACTTAAAGGAAGAGAGGTTGTTGAGTAATGGTGGGATGGCAAAGGTCTGGAAGAAGCAATAGAGAGCAAGGAGAAAAGTCACAGAAGTAACAATCAACAGAGGGGGATTTTGACACTGCCTCAGATGCCAAATTGAGGTTTTTTTTTTCCAACTATGTGATGTAGCCTCTCAGTTCATTTATTTATTTTTCTCTAGTTCATTTAAATTCAACAAGTATTTTTCAATTACCTACTATGTGGAAGGGGAAGCTAGGTAATAAAATTGATAGAGCACTGGGCTTGGAATCAGACTTATAGTCACGAGTTAAAATCTGGTTTCAGATCCTAACTGTCTGGCCTCAAACACTTGACACTTAACTGGCTGTGTGACCCTGGGCAAGTCATTTAACCTTATTCACCTCAGTTCCTCATCTGTAAGATGAGGTAGAGAAGAAAATGGCAAATCACTCCAGTTTCTTTGCCAAGAAAACCCTAAATGGAATTATGAAGAGTCAGACACCACTGAAATGGCTCAACAACAAAATTTATGTGAAAGGCATAATTCTGGGTGCTAGTGATACAATAGACAACCAAAAGCTAGCGATACAAAAGATGACAAGGAATTTACATTCCCCTAGAGGGTGGGCACAATATAGAGCAAATACAAATTATATAAAAAGTAAATCAAAGTGTTTCAGGAGGGACAGAACATTAACTGCCTGGAGGATTGAGAAGGGCCTTAAGACCCTTTGATTTTTTTTTTTAAACAAGCTTTGGCCAGTTTTATTAAAGAATACTTTCATACAGCTTAATTTTCACTAGCCTGTTCTGGCATGCTGCTAATGAAATCAGACTCATCTGGATCAATGATAGCCAGTGTAGATACTCTAGTTCTTCAATTAAGTGTTGTTGCTACTATACTGACCTGTAGTAGTGACCTATGTCAGTTTTGGCCAACATAGTACACCACTTCATCTGATTTCTGTAACGCTGGACAGTTTGCTGATGATCAAGTTGTCTTTGCCTTATCTGATTATTTTCAGGATCTATTTGTAGCCTAGCATGTATGTGCTGCTTTTTATTAACAGATGGAGCTTAGAATTGATGGACTCCATGCTATTCTGTCTTAATTTTTTTTTGCCTATAATCCAGCTGGAATTAATCATGTCCTTTTTTAAAAAAACATATTGTTAAACATTTTTTTCTAGACCACATTTATTTAATGAGAATTATTTATTTAATGAGCATTATTTAGTGGTCAGAGGGCTAATCTTGGAGTCAGGAAGACCTGAGTTCACATCCTGCCTCATAAAATAGCTGTGTGAGCACCAGCAAGTCACCTACTCCTCAGTGCTATAAATTATAGACAAATTGTCAATCTGTATCAGTGGAAGGACTTTTCATGTGAGAATTCTCTACAGAGAGGAAATCATAGGACTGGACTAAAAACAATTAAATTAAATATGAAATATAGTATTGTACTAGCAGCCTGGTAGGCCTGGGACCAATTAGGGATACTCTGGCCCTGAGGAGGACACTCTGACCATGGAGAAATATGGTTGATCAGCTTGCTGGGGTCAGTTAGACATTACTCTATTTTTGGAAAAGCAAAAATAGTTAATTAACCAGATAGTGGTTAGTCAAATAGATAATAAAGCAGACATGTCAGGGATACCCAGAAAGCTGGGCACCTTGAAATTTGTAGCATGAGCTTAGTTGGGAGCCAGTCATGTTTACCATGTGATTAGGACCAGGTAGTGACAATAATCTCAAGTTAGGAATGTGGCATATTTACTACTTTATGTAGCCCACTCACCAAACAGCTAGCCTCATCTTTTCCAAAATGTTGTAACTTTTCAGTCCTAAGTCTCTCCCTTCATCCTCGTCTCTCCTCTATAAAACTATCACCTTCTCCTTTGTTCAGAGAGTTGAAATTTAGACTTCTTCTCCCAACAATACCTATGTGTGCCGAATAATATAAACTTTTACTTAAATGTTGATTGGTTCATGTGTGCAAGTAATTCTTTGAAAGAGGAATATTTTCAGATCCAGTTTTGTGGTGACAGTATATACCAATGCAAATTGTTTTGTGTGTTTATTTTGGTTCCTACCATATCACTGAATGTGTTCACTTACTGACTCATTGAATTTTTTTGTTATTGTTTGTTGAGATGATTGGGTTTTTAAAGGTATGCCATTATGTCATCTGAAAATAATGGTTTTTTTACCCCTTCATTTCCAAATGTTAATCCATTATTGTCTCTAGACCCACTTCAATTGCTACCATTTCCAATATTATGTCAAATAAAGGTGGTAAAAGTGGACACTTGTGACTGTTTTTTAAAATCAGGGATAGGTCTAATGTTTCTTGATTTTATATAATGCTGTCTCTTTGTCATGTGTGGACATTTTATTTTGCTGAGGAAAAATTCCCCTGATCCTATTTTTCATTTTTCAAAAAATGAAGTACATTAGATTTTGCCAAGGGTCTACATTGATTCAGATGATCAAATGGAGTTTGGGAGACCTCTGTTTCTTAATACATCAAGACTTGGAAAATCTTTGATTTCATCATTGTAGGTCCTCTTTCCATTGAAGTATGACAAAACTGCTTGACAATTTAGTAGATAGTTTTTGAAAGTTTCTATAGGGGCAGCTAGGTGGCGCAGTGGATAAAGCACCGGCCCTGGATTCAGCAGTACCTGAGTTCAAATCCGGCCTCAGATGCTTGACACTTACTAGCTGTGTGACCCTGGGCAAGTCACTTAACCCTCATTGCCCCACCAAAAAAAAAAAAAAAGAAAGAAGGTTTCGATAGCTAAGAAAATCATTATACTATGACTAACCCTTTAATAGGCCTCACTGAACTTAGGTAGGTTCCTTTTCTTTTCTTTTCTCTTCTCTTCTTTTCTTTCTTTCTTTTTTTTTTTTGCAGGGCAATGAGGGTTAAATGACTTGCCCAGGGTCAGACAGCTAGTAAGTGTCAAATGTCTGAGGTCAGATTTGAACTTAGGTCTCCTGAATCCAGGGCTGGTGTTTAATCTACTGTGCCACCTAGCTGCCTCAGTTCCTTTTCTTAAAACAGACATACAGGTCTGTCAGCAGACATTCTCAAAGTCTTTTTGACTTGGATGGACATACCAGATATTGTGCTTTGTTGGCATAGTCTATGAAAATCCATAGTCCTTGGACTGAGACTTTTGTTGTGATTGTTGATATAATATATTTAATTGAAATTTCATATTTTGGTTAAACTATGAATTTTGCAGTGCTAGTAAAATAGTGCATGGTATTATTAATAAACTTTTTGCAAGTGTATGTATGGTCTGATGATTAGAATCTGAACTTCTTTTGATTTAAGGTCACACAAGTATTTAGTGGGAGCTTACATGTCCTTATGATATTCCAGACCCTATTTCCATGTTTTTGCACAGGTGATTCTCCCATGCCTGGAATGCACACCCACCTCACCTCCACTTTTTACATTCTTTGCTTTCCTTCAAAATTTAGCTCAGATGCTACCTCCCACATATGGCATTTTCCTGATCTTCCCAACTGTTAGTTTCTCCTCTCTCTGAAATTACCTTGTATTCATTTATTATACACTTATGTATGTACATGTTATCTAGCTTGGAAAAAAAATAGGATCCTTGAGCAAAGGCACTACTTCATTTTTTCTTTAGATTCCCAGCATCCAGCTCAGTACTTGGCACTAATTTATTGATTGATTGTTAGTGGAGTGCTTTTTTTCCTCCCAAAACACACTGCCTCTATGTAAGTGTGAACCCGATAACAATTATTGTATTGTCTTCTTGGGGTATGTAGCTGAAAAACATGCCTCTATTTTTTCCACTGGAATAACAGTATACTTTTTCAAATGTTTTCCTAAAATCTGGGTATACTACATATATAGCATTTGTCAGATTGTGCTAACATCTCCTGTATGTCTTTTAAAAAATATATCTAAGTTAAAGAATGCTCTGTATAGCCACAAAATTCTTTTGAGAGAACTGCCCTTTTTCTTCCTTTTCCTCCTCTTCCTTTTTCTTATCTTTTAAAATATTTCTTTCTTTCTTTTCTTTTCTTTTTTTTTGTGGGGCAATTGGGGTTAAGTGACTTGCCCAGGGTCACATAGCTAGTAAGTGTTAAGTGTCTGAGGTCGGATATGAACTCAGGTCCTCCTGGATCCAGGGTCAGTGCTCTATCCACTGTGCCACCTAGCTGCCCCTCTTGTCTTTTTTAGAGACATCTTAGAGAGCTTCCTATCCCTCCTGGGTATTTGAATAATTAAAGTCTATCATATCTTTATTCCAGGCAGATTCTCATCTATTTCCTCCTTCTGTTCAGGTGGCTTTCAGTATACTTCAACACCAATATTTCTTTTTTAAATGTCTGATTAACTTGTTTGCTTTTTTGAAATAAAAAAATTATTAAATATCACCATAATTGTGTTGCAAACTAATGCTCAAATGGATTTGTGATCTCATCTCTTTGGAGATTCCTTTCAACCATGCAGATTACAGCCCATTTGTGCCTCAATATCCTGATCAACTCTTGTCTGTGTCCTTCCATGTGTCTACCCTAAATGCTGGAGACCTTCCTCAATTTCTTCTGACATGGCCATGGTTTCAGTAAAGTATTCTGGCTGTCAACCTGTCATCCTGATTCTAACCATGTGAACAATTTATCTTTTCTTCTTGGCATGCAATTCCTTGACAGAAAATTTTGCTACTGTTCTTTGAAGTTCCTCCTTGTTCACATGTTGCAGTCTACTCATGCCCACCATATACTTTTCCATTGTCTTCTCTATAATATTGATTTTTAATTTTTCAAACTGTTGGATTACTTATTTTTGGAAATACTTGCATTTGAAGACATGATTTTTCATTAATCAAAATGTCATAACATCTTTCCAGTCACTCCTTTTAAGTCTCCATCAACAGTCTTTGTCTATTCAGTTTCATTAATTTTTTCCTCTTATAATATCCTACTCAGTGTCTATTCAATACCTAGGACTCTGCTGCTTTTTTCTTAGCATTATTTCATAAAAGCCTTCCTATATTTGTATTATAATTATTGTCAATCTTAATTTCATCATATTATTCCATTACATGAATGCATCCCAAATTATTTACCCATTGTTGTACATTTTAGGTTGCTTTCAGTGGTTTGCAATTACAAATTATGCTACAAAAAAAAATCTTTGAACAGAAGCTCTCCATCCCTTTACCCCACCGCATCCCCACATTAATAAGAGGATAGTCCAAACAACAGAATTATTTGATTAGAGGATATGATTATTTTTGGAACTTCTGCTATGAGCTGTCAAATTATGCTCTAAAAAATATTCTACTAGTTTGCGGTTCTACCAGCAATGGATGATTAGGTTAGAGTTACTTGTTTCTCTACAATCTCAGTCTAAATCTCAACAGCATTTAGTTTCCTCCCTTTTAATTATTTTTCCAATTTGATAGTGTGAGGTATTACCTAAATATTAAATTTACATCTCTTATTAATATTAAGATCAAGCATTTTCAAAATATTATTAACAATTTGTTCTTTTGAAGATTCTGTTCATATTTTGAACATTAATCCTTTGCAATTTTTAAAAGAATCCCTTGTATCTTTTAGATCACAAGTTCCTATCTGTAGCAGTTAACAGACAAATTTTCCCATCTGCTATTATTTTTTAATTATTTTCTTTTTATTGTACAGAATTTTATCTTATTTTAATGTAATTTAATACATCTATCTTGCTCCAAATAATTCCCTATGTTTGTTGAATAGAAAAAATAATTTCTTTCCATATAATACATAGCAAATTATCCCATTTTCTTCTATTTTTTTAGAGTTCATTTTTTAGTATTTAATTCTATCACCCAGCTGGAATTCATTCAGGTATAAGATATGACATGTGGACTAAAATAATTTCCTGTCAAACATCTAACTATTTTTTGATGTTTATTTGTAAAATGATTAATCCTTTCCCTACTTTTTATTTTCTATAAGATTACCAAACACTAATATTTTGTATATACTAAACTACTGTTTTATTTGTACCCTTCACAAAGTAGATGCTTAATAAATATTTGCTAAATTAGATATTTGTTGTTGATAACTACTTTGTACTGTTTTTTTTTAACTTTTAATGTCTGAAAGTACAAGACCATAGGAGCCTTTTCATTTTTTAAGCATTCTCCTTATAGTATACTTTAAACACTCTAATTTCTCTTCTATTTCCTTTAATTCTTTTTACTAAGATTCTCAATTATTCTGGGGTTTCTATTTTAATTTTAGGGCTGTCCAGTTGTGACTATTGTATCATTCCCTTTTCGAGGAAGATTTCACCTTGCTTTATTTTACCCAATGTTTTTCCTTCATTGTGTTAGGAATTTCTTTTTAATAATTTCTTTAGTTTCTCTATTGGTTTTTCTCCCAGGTTGTGTGTGTGTGTGTGTGTGTGTGTGTGTGTGTGTGTGTGTGTGTGTGTGTGTGTGCTTTCATGCCTTGCTTCTCCTTTCCCTACAGTGTCCATGGCATCTAGCAACAGAGCTACTTTTTCAGACAGACACCCCATCCAGCAGTTAGAAATTCAGTTCAAGAGAGTTCTAGCACAGTTGAGAGAGCAGAGACATACATTCCAGACAGAAATCAATACAGAGAGACAATTACTCTTAGGAGAAAGCAGCTTCGAGGTGTGAGACTTCTGACAGCAGAAGAGAGCTAGCTATGGACTCAGGAGTGATCTGGCCCTGGCAGTTGAGAGCAGAGCTGCATAGTGGTAAGTCCCTAGAGGTCCAGCTGAATGACCCATTTAAACAGTGATGCTGTAGCCAAGGGAAAGCTTTGTAAGGCATTTCCTAGGACAGAAAAAAATGTCCAGGCCCTGTATTATTGGGTGTTTCCTACACTCACTTCCATTGTATTTGAAGTTTGTGCTTACTACTCCCACGAATACTGTGTGTATCATTGAGAGAGTATACCCCAGGTTTTTAGGGGGAACATTTTATAGCTACTGATTGCCATCTTAGTAAATGCATCTGCTAAGAGTTAATCATGTCTATTAGCTGACTGGTAATGAGAAGTACATTGATAGGGGCTCATGAGTCTTCCAGACCCATAGGTTACCTTAGAACCTGTGAGTAACAGGTTCACTCTGGGAACTCAATTTGCAAGTATATGCAAATTGGGAAAGTTATTCAAGAGGGGGTTCCACCTATAAATTTAATAAATATAAATATTTAATAAAATAAAATATAAATTTAATTTTAAAAATATCCCTCATTATCCTCTTTCTCTTTCATCATTTCCTGATCCTCCCATCTCTATCTCCTTTCTTATCTCATCCCAGCCTGCTGAGCACCCCAATATCACTTGCTTAAGGATCTAGAGGACAGACCTGTTGACCAATAGAAAATTTAGATATTTGACTGTGTCCAGTATTATTTGACTAGTCCAACTTTCTTTCTCCAGATGAGGAAAATGAGACCTCAAAATATTATTTTCTAGGGGGCGGCTAGGTGGCGCAGTGGATAAAGCACCAGCCCTGGATTCAGGAGTACCCGAGTTCAAATCCGGCCTCATATACTTGACACTTACTAGCTGTGTGACCCTGGGCAAGTCACTTGCCCATTGCCCCGGAAAAAAAATATTATGTTCTATTTAACATCACATGCTTAGTTGCAAAACTGTACTTTCTTCCATGTTCTTTTCATTATGCTCTACACTTCAGTTGTTATAATCTGGAATCCTCCTTGACGCAGAACATAGTAGTTCAGCTGCTCTATTATTCACTTTGCCACTATTAGGTTTGTACTTCTGCTTCCTGTTTTGCCCTACTTAAAACCCTTCAATGTCTCTCCATTACTAAATGAATAAAGTTAAATTAACTTATTCTGGCATTCAAGGCCCTTCACAATCTGGTGCCATCTTTCCTTTCTAACCATAGCCTATACCAATTCTTTTTCTTTCTTTCTTTTTTTTTTGGTGAGGCAATTGGGGTTAAGTGACTTGCCCAGGGTCACACAGCTAGCAAGTGTTAAGTATCTGAGGCCATCGGATTTGAACTCAGGTCTTCCTGAATCCAGGACCGGTGTTCTATCCACTGCTCCACTTAGCTGCCCCTGCCTATACCAATTCTTTTTTTTTTTTTTTTTAGTAAGGCAATTGGGGTTAAGTGACTTGCCCAGGGTCACACAGCTAGTAAGTGTTAAGTGTCTGAGGCCGGATTTGAACTCAGGTCCTCCTGAATCCAGGGCCAGTGCTCTATCCACTGCGCCATCTAGCTGCCCCTGCCTATACCAATTCTTAACACATCTATATGCTCTAGCCAAAGAGAACTTGTCTGTGTTGTCTGTATATCTATTGCTTTCCTTCCTTTGTAATTGTGCCTCTATCATTTCCTATTCTCCTAAAATGTAACTTTAATATTACTTTCTCCAGAAGATTTTTTTCCTGATATTCTTCCCCCCCACCAAATTTATAATGATTTTGGTCTCCTTAGAACTCACTTGTACTGTAGTTCATCCCTAATAATATGCTTTAGTTATTTGTGTATATAAAATTTATATACATATATATCACATATATACACACATATATTGCCTAGTCCAATGCCTGGCACATAGTAGGCACTATATAAAGGCTAATATATATATATATATTTATATGTCTGCATATGAAAATATGTGTATGTGTATATATATGTACATTCACACACACTAGCTTACACACATATACACACACATAGACATGTGCACATGTATCTCATATTTTCTATTAGATTATAAGCTTCATCGGAGTCATGAAAGTGATAAATGTATGTTAAACTTTCTCTCTTCCCTACTTCCTAGTGTAAGTGCTCTGTAAACAGTAATTGTTTAATCAATGATTGTTGAACTTCCAAATCCTCCTGAAATACTAAAGGGATTCCATGGGATTCTTTCTTCCCTGTTGTATATTTCTCTTGTTAATCACTGTCTAGCTCCCTGAATATACTCATCAAGGGTTCAGACTTTACTTATATTAAGTTTCACCCTAATCTTAACACTTTAGTTCTTACTGAATCTTAAACAATAACACATAATTATCTGCCTGAAATTAGCCCCAGTTTAAAAAACAAAGACAAGCAACTTAAATTGGCATAGCTTTCTGCAGTTCTCAAAACGTTTTATGGCACATTATCTCCTCTGTTCCTCATAATAACCCTATGGAGGACACAGGCAAGGTTTTCTGATCCCTCTTTTACAAATGGTAAAACTAAGGCTCAGAGTAATAATAATAAGGGTAGCTAGCATTTATATGAACTTAATTTTTATCCTCACGACAACCCTGGGTGGTAGGCATGATTATTATCATCATTTTACAGGCGAGGAAACTAGTAAGTATATGAGCCTGGGTTTGAACTCAAGTCTTCCTGATTCCAAGGCCAGTGGTATAGCCATTATGTTATCAAACCTTTTTCTTTATTTTTTTTTCCAAAATTTTATTTTTGTATTCTGAACTTAAGAAATAAAACAAGGGGCAGCTAGGTGGCACAGTGGATAGAGCACCAGCTCTGGAGTCAGGAGGACCTGAGTTCAAATCCGGCCTCAGATACTTGACACTTACTAGCTGTGTGACCCTGGGCAAGTCATTTAACCCCAATTGCCTCACCAAAAAAAAAAAAACCCAACAACAACAAAAAAACCAACACACACACACAAAAGCAAAACAAAGAAATAAAACATGTATATTTCTATAACATAGTATAATAAAAAAGATGATTGTATATGAAACTAAAATCTATTATGTACAACAATATTCATTTCAAATATATAATAGTTATCATGTAGCTTTCTTCCCCCTACCCCTCCAGATGGCTGCTATTAGACGCAAATGTATGTGTGTGTGTTTTACACAGTAAAACCATTCTATACATACTTCTATTTATCAATTTTTTCTCTGGATGTGGAGAATGTCTTCCTTCATAGGTCCTTTGTAGCAAATTTTTTCCCATATGCAACCCTAGATATTTCCATGAGACTTCCAGGGCCCTCACTGATCTTAGGAATTCAGGCACCTGGGTTGGTTACATGACAAAACAATAGGTTAGTTGTTTGTTTTGACTGGTAGTCCAATGGGGGCACACTGGAAGGCCCAGGTCCATATTAATTCTGCCCTTGGGAATGTAGTTATGAAACAAATTAATGGCTTTTGATTGTGCTTTAAGTTGGAGAGAGAAAATTCTCTAACAAATGGGTTAGAGGATAGGATCTTTTTAAAAAAATCATAAAAGTATTTTATTATTTTCTAGTTACATATAGAGATAATTTTCAACATTTGTTTTTATAAGATTTCTAGTTCAAAATTTTTCTCCCTCCCTCCACTCCCTCCCCCCAAGACAGAAAGCAATCTGATATAGGTTATATATGTGCAATCACATTAAACATATTTCTGCATTAGTCATACTGTGAAAGAAGAATCAGAAAAAAGGAAAAAAAAACCTCAAAAAATAAAAACAAAAAAAGTAGAAACAGTATGGTTCAATCAGCATCTAATTCCACAGTTCTTTTTTTTTTTTTTTTCTGGATTTGGAGAGCATTTTCCACCATGAGTTCTTTGGAACTATCTTGGACCATTGTATTGCTGAGAAGAATCAAGTCTATCACAGTTGATCCACACACAATGTTATTGATACTGTGTACAATGTTCGCCTGGTTCTGCTCATCTCACTCAGCATCAGTTCATGTAAGTCCTTCCAGGTTTCTTTGAAATCTGCCTGCTCATAATTTCTTATAGCACAACAGTATTCCATTACATTCATATACCATAACTTATTCAGCCATTCCCCAGTTGATGGGCATCCCCTCAATTTCCAATTCCTTGCCACCACAAAAAGAGCAGCTATAAATATTTTTGTACATGTGGGTCCTTTTCCCTTTTTTAATGATCTCTTGGGATAAAGATCTAATAGTGGTATTGCTGGGTCAAAGGATATGCACAGTTTTACAGTCCTTTGGGAACAGTTAGAGCATAGGATTTTAGCCTTGTTCTTGGAAACACACTTTCCTGTGTTATTCCCAGAGCCGACTTCCCTTCCCTTCCTTCCTTCCTTCCTTCCTTCCTTCCTTCCTTCCTTCCTTCCTTCCTTCCTTCCTTCCTTCCTTCCTTCCTTCCTTCCTTCCTTCCTTCCTTCCTTCCTTCCTTCCTTCCTTCCTTCCTTCCTTCCTCCCTCCCTCCCTCCCTCCCTCCCTCCCTCCCTCCCTGCCTGCCTGCCTGCCTGCCTGCCTGCCTTCCTGCCTGCCTTCCTGCCTGCCTGCCTTCCTGCCTTCCTTCCATTAACTCCAGACACATGGAGGGAGAGAGACAGCCTCTGGAAGGCAAACGTAGACTGTTCTCCAACATGTCCTTGACTTTTAGATTACCTCCCTGGACACTTTGGAGAATTTCCTCTTGGTTAAGGGCAGAGCCTCTATCTCTTCATTGAGTTGAAATCTCATCTTTCTCCTATCTAAAGAGCTGATTCACTTTGTATATTTTCTAGTATATTCCAATCTATAGAACTTTTCAGATTTCTATTTGCTATCTGCTTGTTTAAACGGTTTAATTCACTACTTGTGGTGTTCTTTTGTAAACTAGCATTTCGGGGGAAGGGATAAAACTGGCAGGTATAAGCTAAGGGCTACTCTCTTCCCTTTAAGGGATAATGAACAGAGAAGGTAGCTGCTTTTGAACCTACAAATCATGCCCCTAAAACAGCTATATTGAGAGGGGAAAGATATAGTTCAGGACCTCCTTTCTCAAAGGATAACAGAGCATCCAGATTCATGGTCCCTTCTCCTGCTTCCCTCAAGGCAAGAACTGTAGACTTGGAGAGGGGTGGACAGAATTTTAGAGTTGCCTTTCCCTGAGCTACCTATATGTTTAGACAGCCTATGTAGACCTTCATGTGTCTCACAAGAGCAGCCTACCTCTAACTTCCATATGAGGACCTGAGGCTTAAAGAGATTAACTCATTTGTCTATCATGACCACATAGCTAAATGAAAGGATTCGAGGTCGATTTTACACATAGGTCTCTCCTGAGTCTAAATCTCATGATTTCTTGTAGAATGGAAACCTTATAACACCACTTTCCTCAGGATGGGTAAGGAAGATTAAGTAGAGATAAAATTGAAAAGGGCTCAAGTCAGACTGGGGAATTTGGGCTTTATTTGGCAAGTCACAGGAAGCTATTGAAAGTTTTTGAGTAAGAGGGTGATGTGCTCAGATCTATGCCTAGGGAATATTAATCAGCTGTGTAGAAAGCAGATTAGAGGCAAGGGGAGACTGATGAGAGAAAGGGAGACTAATTAGGAAGCTCTTGCCAAGAGGTGGCCCTTGGAATAGAATGAAAGGCATGTATGGGAGAAACCTTAGGACCGAGCAGCTGTTTGGATATGGGGAGTGAGGGAGAGAAATGAGTCAAAAATGACCCCCAGGTTTTTTAGGCTTGAGCAACAGGCAAGATAATGATGTGCTTAACAGAAGTAAGAAAGGCAGGAGGAAGCACAGATTGGCTCCCTTTTTCTTTTCTTTCAGTCTCCTTATCCCATTCATATTTCTGAAGTTCATACTGAGAGCTAGAAAAGGATGGTTAACAAGCTGTCACTGGCTATTAGAGTTCTTACTTGGTGATCCCACTAAAACTGGAGGAGGATCCTATTTTGTACTTTGTCGATTATAAAAGGGCTCCAGGGACATCTCTTGGCCACCAGAGGATGCTGTTGAGATAGCAGGCTCAATCTTACATGGAAAAGACGATTTTCCAATCATTTTAGAGTTTGCAACATCCAATTTTTTTTTTCTTATGTAAGTTTTCTCCATCCTCCAGGCATTGAGATGTAGACAAGTAATTGGCCTAGGGAACCTGCAGCATCCACCAAACCCAGTTGGCTTCTAATCTGGAAGCCCTCTTTTGAACCTGGCTGGTTCTCTGCTCTCACAGGGATTCCATTCAGCTCTAGAAAGGCCACTGTGAGATTAAATGTATATTTTTGACAAACACGTATGTATATATGTTATATATTAATATACACATAAATGTATATCATACATAATTAAATATATTAAATATATACTCTTTAAATGATTAGAAATCCCAGAAGTCCTTGATCCTTACCTGTAATATAGATTCTCTTGTCCCAGGGTCATACTGACCTAATTCACAGAGAGGCAGCAGTTTACTGTAGATTCCCCAGAGTGGGGAAAGAAGCTTGAAGAAAGCAGTTCTACCATGTCACCCCTCCCCGCCCCCCCCCCCCAAGCCTCCCCTTCCCTCCAGGTTTGGTAGAAGCTTGGACCACCAGCTGCTTATTCAGTTTCCCTGAGATGACACAGGAGTATAGTTCAACACTTTCCTGTGGGCAGGACACACCCATTGGCCATTGAGGCAACCCAATTAACTTGCAGTTTAACTAGCATATGATCATTACTTGGTGCCCTGGGAAGCTTGGACTATCTATACTTCCCTAGGAGTACAGAGTTAGTTGCCTGGGGGTGGTTGCTAGTTCCTCATACCACTGTTCTCCTTATCTCAAGATTCCCCCCCCCTCAGATCTGGTTACACAATATGAAGCTGGCCTTGACTGAATACCCTGCCATCAGCATTTTGGAGCTGTTTTTCATTTATAATTTTATTCAAATTTAAAATAAGTGTATTTTCTACTTTGTGATTCTTCTTTTCTTTCTCACTCAGCTGTTTAATACTGTCATATGTTTAGAACTCAGATTAGAATTTCATATAATGGCTGCTGATTAAGCCCCAACAAATGGAAAGTCAGGAAATTTCATAATCAACTCAACAAACATTTATTAGCTTAGCTGCCTTGAATGTGCAAGGCACTGTGTAATGTGGTGGGGATTCAGACAAAAAAAGATGAAACAGCCCCTGCCCTCAAGGAAACTTACACTCCCAGGGGATACAACATCTATAATACTCTGATAAATATGGAGAAGGGAATTTGAGGAGGGAGAAATCCAAGCATATGGAGGCTCAGGAAAGGTCTCATGGTGGAGGTGGGTACCTGTACTGAGCTTTGAAAGGAGCTGATATTTCTAAGGGGGCAGAGGGTGGGAAGGGAGGACATTCTAGTCTGGGAGACAGACTGTGGGCAGGCCTGGAGATGAGAGGTGGTAAGCTGAATTTGGGGAACAGCTAGCTATTAGGTTAGTTTGATTGGAATGCTAGGCAAAGGAGTATAAGTCTCTGAAAGTAGGTTGGAGCCAAACTGGGTAAAGAAATGCTAATTTCTGGCAGCTGGAGTTTGATTTTTTTAAGCCTGAAAATTATTTGAGGGTTAACATTCCCCAACCCAAAATGTCTTCTGATTTTTGTAGGAGCAAAAGCAAATGGAAATAAGCAGTAGTGTCACATGGTAAAAATTGCTATTAGTGAAAATTACCTTCTCTCCATCAGGTTTCCAAAGTGACCAGCCTCTGGAGTTTTGGAATAATGTAAGTAGGGAATATAAGCAAGTTGCAGTTGCAACTTTTGAATAAGAACTGGCTTTAAGGACTGGGTTGGTAGAGCTGGGGCTTGAGGTGAGGTATATTTGAATCCTAGGGGCAGCTAGGTGACACAGTAGATGGAGTACTGGCCCTGGAGTTGGGAGGACCTAAGCTCAAATCTCACCTCAGACACTTAGTAGCTGTGTGACCCTGGGCAAGTCACTTAACCCCCATTGCCTTAAATATCCAGGCCCATATCTAGTCATCCTGATATATATCTTGCCACTGGACTAACATGCCTCTGGAGAAGAGAATGAGGCTGGTGGCCTTGGTCAGCCCTCCCTTACTTAAATCCAATTCAATGCAAGTCATGACATCAACTAAATGTCATGGTTCTCTTTGAAGAAGGACAAACAACAAGAGCAAAAACAATATTCGAATCCCAGGAGTAGTAGTCCATCTTGACTTTTTTCCTCCTCACTCCACCCTTACCCACCACTTCTTCTCTTCCTGTTCTATGAGGTCTGTGTAGAGATCAAGGTATTGGGACAAGGGAATGGAGTTGAGGCTAGTCTTCTGGTAGTTTAGGTCCAATACTGGAGAGAAATGAGACATTCTTATTAGGTCAACCAACAATTAAGAAAAAGAGGTTTACCTAGCCATTGGATGGACAAGATATTCAAGAAGTATATACCTTTTAGCTTAGGTAGATGTGGCTTACCAAAGGCATCTGGTCAGCATGACTGGGCATTCAGTCACTGACTAAGTCTGAAACAAAGTCAAGTCAACAAGCATTAATTAAGCAAGTGCTATGAATCAGGCACCTTACTACTAAGCACTGGGAATACAAAGAAAGGCAAAAGCTGACCCTACCCTCAAGGAGCTCACAGTTTAATGAGCTCAAGTTCTACCTGGCCTTACATAGTAAGGGCTTACTAAATTTTTTTTCTTCTTCTATTCTTAGGTAACTAGCAAGCCAAGTTATCATGGCAGGAAGTTGGCAGGAAACTGCAACAAAATTGAGCCTTAGCTCTCAGGGTCAATGAAATCTTGAGGACCTCATCCTTACTTTTTAAGGGAAAGACCCAGACTAACTTATACGACAGGTTGTGTGTGTGTGTGTGTGTGTGTGTGTGTGTGTGTGTGTGTGTGTGCATGCATGAAAATAGATATTAATCCTATCACAGGGGGCATGATGAAAGGGACTGAGAGGTAGATCTGTTGCATCTCACACTTACTTCAGGATATTTGCCCATGGAGTGGGAACATTGGGAATTATAATTTTTTCACTTTCTCTGACAAGATTTAGATTTGCATAAGTTAAATGAGCATATAACTCCTATATAAATTGATTATATATATTCAAAAGATTCAGGAAGCACAGAATCTCAGAGCTGAGGAGACTTTAGAGGTTATCATTCCAACAGCAATCACCACCATATGACTCATTACCATGGTGAGCCAGTGATTGAGGCCTTGTTGCTGCTCCTCACACAGAACACTCCATTTTCTGACTCCAAGCATTTTAACTTGCAGTCCCCCATGCCTGGAACATGCTGTCTCCTCATCTCTACCTCATAGCCTCCTTGGCTTCTTTCAGGTCCTCCCTTCTGCAAGAAACCTTTCCTGATTGTCTTCAATCTTCCTGCTTTCCCTCAGAGACTACTCATAATTTATCCTGCATATATCTTGTCTATACGTAGTTGTTTACTTCTTATTAGATTGGGAACTCTTTGAAAGCAGGGACCATTTTCACCTTTCTTTGTATCCCTGATTCTTAGTACAATGCCTGAAATACAGTAGATGCCTAATAAATGTCAACTGACTGACCTCATTATATAGTAGCATAGAATTAGAAAAAAAAAGTCTCGGGGCAGCTAGGTGGCACAGTGGATAGAGCACTGGCCCTGGATTCAGGAGGACCTGAGTTCAAATCCGGCCTCAGACACTTAACACTTACTAGCTGTGTGACCCTGGGCAAGTCACTTAACCCCAATTGCCTCACCAAAAGAAAATAAAAGTCTCGGTGGTCATTTAGTTCAAACTCCTCTCATTTTGCAGATGAGGAAACTGAGGCCCAAGATGGGAAAATGTTTTACAAAGATTCACATAGAGGTAAGATTTGAACCCAGGTCCTCTGACTTCATAGCCAATATTCTCTAGTACAACATGCTGGGTTCCCAGAAATCTAATCTCTAAGCCCATCCTGCTTATCTTCTACTTTCCATTCTTTCCAGCCAACCCCTCATGGTAACCAATTCTATCTGGTAAGAGGAGCACATTGTACTTAGGGGCAAAAAACCCAAGTATGAGTTCTGGCTCTGTTGCATTCTGGCTTTGGGATTCTGGGCAAGTTATTTAGCCATTTCTGAGTCTTCCTTTATTGGTATTGAACCCGTTATTTCATTGGGTTAGGGAAATCCTAGATGAGGAACTTAATGCAAGTTAGTGCCTTTTCTTCAACTTTGAGTCTTAAGAGTTGTTGAGACTAGAATACTGAGAAATATTAAGTGATGTTCAGCTAATCTTGAACCCAGATCTTCCTGATTCCAAGGCCAGGCTCTACCTATCTACTGAAAAATGTAAAGTACTATTATTTGTTCATAACTGTCTCTCCTGTACACTGTGTTGATTCCCTACACAATGCAGCTGCTATCCACAGACATGACCTCATCTCCATTTTCATCCCCAGCATAACAGTCAGAAATACCAACATTATGGGGGAAACATGAGAACAGAAAAGGAACTCTCTTTCCTTGGTAATATCAAACAGATAATTTCAGCTAATAAGTCTAGCTTTTCTAGTTTTTAAAGGCCTCCTTCTATCTGCACATTAACATTCTCCTACTTACTCCTACATTTTCCCTGCCTCAATAGACATATTATGGAGCTTATAATTTCTACCATAGCACCAATATTCCCTCTTCTCTAACTCCAAAATCAACTTGACTCAAATTTTTTCCATTCTTGGCTTCCTCTACATAACTTGGGAAGGAGAAACTAACCCTTGATACAGATTTGACAGTGGGCTCCCACATGTTAGTCTATAAAGATTTGGGAATGTTGAAGCTCAAGCCTACTGAATGTTATGGGCTCAAGCAGACTGGGTCTGGATCCTGGGGGATCCTGTCCCCATAGAAGGGAGTCAGCCCCTTCTCACATTTTCTGACTCACTATGCCACCTTCCTATAGCTCAGGCTTGTTTCATTTCTAGCATCTCCCCCAAAGGGGTTAAAAGAGTCCTCAGTGTGCAAAAATAGGTCAGGTATGGGGTGGTTATTTATTTCCTCCACTGAAGAAATGTTGAAAACACAAAAGACACATAAGAGCACCCTGGCAAATACTTAAAACATGTTATAATAACCCATAACTCCTATCATATTTTCTCAGGGGCTTGATGTTAAACTACTTTGAAACACTATAAGAGACTATTTAACTGGGAAAAAATTGAGAAGAAGGTGTGGGCCTATCACCTCCATCTCTGTACTGTCCAAGCAACTCACTTAAGATACACCTTATCTGGTATAAGCCAGAGCATGCTTTGGGCTCCTCCTCCTATCAGTGGTCTTCTCTTATGAGAAGTTTTTTCTTTTCTTTTTTTTTTAATGAGAAGTTTTATTCAGAGGTTGCCTCCTATTGGGCAAATTTCACCCAGACACGGGAGTTTCTGAACTGTGGAACTCATGAGGTAACTACTGAATCTAGACACATCCATCCTAGGATTGCTATTCAACCACCTGTGTTTAGAGCAAGAAACAAAGCAAAAAAAATGGAGCTAGGGCCCTGGGATCCAGGGTTAGGCCCACGCCAACAAACATGCTTATGGAGCTACAACTTGTGGTGGGGGAATGAGAGAGAGGGAAATGGAATCTCTTCCTCCCTCTCCCCTTTATGAGAAGTCTAAGGGAAAGTGTTAGTGCCAAGTTTGGAAGAGCAGAGGAAGGGAAAGAGATAGGAAGTTATCCCTCTCTTTAAACTCTACTGAGCAGGAGGCTCTGTCTGCTCAGTAGCTAATACTTTTCAATATTGTTCCACATCACAAGGTGGAAGGGGAAGAAGGGGACACAGGAACCAACCAAAAGCTTCTGGCTGTGTATGTCCTTTATCAAGGGGCTTATCAAGGGTCTAGGGCACAGGCCCATTCCCACATATGCTCAATGGGAAGGTCACTGTTACACCTCATTGGTGCCACCCTTGGGCTTAAAAATTATGGTCTTTCCTTTTCTTTTGGAGATTTGAGGAGGAGGAGGAGGAGAAAGAGGAAGAAGAAGAGGAGCATCTGGAGACCTGGAGAGATGAGGTGTCATGGAAAGGAGAATTTATTATTTTTTAATTTACTTTTTTACTTTTGGTGAGGCAATAAGGGTTAAGTGACTTGCCCAGGGTCACACAGCTAGCAAGTGTCAAGTGTCTGAGGCTGGATTTGAACTCAGGTTCTCCTAACTCCAGGGCCTATGCTCTATCCACTGCACCACCTAGCTGCCCCTTGAAGAATTTAGCAAAAGCTGAACTGTCACCTACCCCTGTAAGCACAGTCTTGTCTGCAGTGGAAGCAAAGCTGGCCTCCAAGATACCAAAGTTTGGTGGGGGTGGCAGGACTAGGAAATCTAGAGAGGGAAGAGCTATACCACGTCATTCATGCCACTTAGAAAGCTCACGGCTCTGAGTACTTAGCTAGCTAGCTATATGGAACATGAACTGCCACGGAAACATTGCTTCTAGATCAGGGATCAGCAACATGACGACACTTGTGTGAGGGAGGCATTGTGCTTAGCAGGTGATATGGTTGATCTCTTCCTTGCTGCTATTGAGAGTCCACCGACTCCTCTTTGCCACCTTCCCTGCTTCTTAGTTCTTGAGACTGGAACCTGATGGGAAGCATTTGGGTATCCAAATTACACTTCTCTTACTGCCTACGCTGAGTACATTGAATAAAAAGCCTGACACCTGGTTTAGACTTTTCTCTCTTTATAACAGATCTTCTCAGATTTACCCACACCTTCCACCTCCCTTTCATTTTCTTCCTTAGAGGAAATCCTATTGCATTGATTTTTAGTTGATGATAATTCCCTTGAATCTGAATTCCAGAGGGCAAGTTTTCTCCTGAGAACTTCTCAAATGAACATTTCACTCAGTGTTTCACTCCAGGGGGAAAAAAGAAATTAAAACTGTTTCATTTTTTACTTTCACAAGGGAAAATATTTTTGAATGTTACTCTACCTCACAGAAAAAAGAACCCCGACAATATTTTATAATGATGTCCCTCAATGGAAACTAATTGCAATAAGACGTGGAGTTATTACAATTTCAGTATTTTTACAATTAGTTCCCTTTGGAAGTTTGAAAGGATGAAAAGATCAAATCAAATAATCTTTAGATCTTAAGGTTCACTTTCCTAATTTTATAGAGAAAGAAATTGAGACCTTAAGAAGTTAGACAGGGCAGCTAGGTGGTGCAGTGGATAGAGCACTGGCCCTGGAGTCAGGAGGACCTGAGTTCAAATCTGGCCTCAGACACTTAAGACTTAATAGCTGTGTGACCCTGGGCAAGTCACTTAACCCCAATTGCCTCACCAAAAAATTGTAAAAAAGAAAAAAAAAGTTAGACAACTTGTTCTAAGTCACACAGCTAGTTAATCAAGTAATAAACAATAATATGGATTTGTCAAATCTCTCTTTTTTCTTTAAGAACTATGGTTTATTTTTGTTTACTTTTGGAAAGAGGGAATAATCATTATCTCAGTGCCCCATTCAACTTTGGGGAAACAACCATGTTCCCTGTCAAAACTCTTTGCATTCACAGGAGATTCTCAAGCTACAACTGATTCAAGTTACTCACCTTGTTGACAGGGAAATGAAAAAGGACATTAATTTAGAGTTAAGAAAGGTCCTTGCCATTGAAACCACTTCCTTTACTTGGCAGATGAGGAAGTGAACCTAAAGAGGGTAAATGATATTCCCATGAACACATGGTAGCAAATGACAGAGTTAGGATTTGAACCCAGCTCCTCAGGTAACAAATCTAGTTCTCTTATACCAGAGAACCTTACCTAAAGTCTAAGCAGCCCTGTTCTCTGGTAGCTGAGCTTTGGCTTATGATTGTGTTTTAAAAGGCTCTACATGCCTTAAAAATAATAAAAAAAAGTATTTTAAAACCTTTCTTGTTCGTTCACTTCACGCTAAAAATAGGATGACAGAGGGATTGGGGGATAAGCAGCCCGAGCAGAGTTGAGTCGGTTGCCATGACAACCAATGAACCATTTAGCTGTATTTGCCTTGACTGCAAGGTTTCTGGGAGTTTTCTCCCCTTCCTTCTTTTGTTGGGTGGAGGAAGAGGACATGGTTTCCTTTTTATTATATAATATGATGCCAAATTCTTTACCTCCTAAGTCAACCTTAAAAACCCTCTTCCCCTTTTCTCTAGCTTGTTCCCCGTTCTCGGTGTAGCCAGATCATTGTAATGAGTCCTTGTTGGGATGAAATGACAGTGCTATATTTCTACTCATTTACCCACATAGTGGGGCTCTTCCTGGACTTTTATCCAGTCTTTTCAAGCTTATCTCTGTGAAAATGTTTCCTACTCTCTTCCCCTTCGGAATACAGATATCTAAAACCCTATCTCCTCTCCCTGCAGTTCTTCATGAGTTGTGTTGGCAACCTCTTCCCTGCAGTCTCCTTGAACTTCAAGAGAGAAGAGGAAAAAGGCTGCCTTTTACTAAAGTCAGGCTTGGCTCCCCTTATTCTGTGATTCTGGAATCTGTTGCAGTTCTTCCCAGTCCTGTGCTGAAGGAACATTTCTGACAAACTGTATGGAAGCTCGTTCCGAATTGGCCCTGGGCAGACTTGTGGAATAAGCATCTTTGGCAATGCTCCTTCCCATGCCAATCTGACATTTTCTGGAAGATGGCTTATACCAGGAGTCTATTGACTGTCCAGGGCCTAGGACCCTACCACACTCATGGCCCTGTTCTTCAAATACGTCATGCTTGAGACTTGCCTTATGTGTGTCCAATTTTTTCAGGGCCCTGTGAGTGGGCTAGCTAATGAATCCTAATGGATTAAGGGAAATTATAAAAAAGTCCCAAACTTTGCTTTTTTGCTCAGGGAAGATTGGACATGGATGAGAAACTAAAAGGGGTTTTCAATGAATGAGTACTCCTATTACCATGTACCAGCTACTGTGAAGAGATTCGGTGCCAGATACATAGAATTTAATAAGCACTTACTGAAGGAATAAAGAGACATGGCTTCTGTCCTCATAGAGCTTCCCAATCTAATCAGGGAGAAAGCACACAAGCATCAGACAGATAAGAGTACAAAGAGAGATCTGTGGATAAAATAAAAAAATTCAGACAGAGAAATGAAGGAAACAAGCATTGACCGTGAAAACTGCAAATTGCCCCCATTAATGTCTGTTTCAAAATCACCAACTGCTCCATACACTAAATACTTAACATCCCAAAGATATCTGAAACCTGCAACTCTGTTCCATAATGGAGATGGGAACTCTACTCCTGATTAGGAAGCTTGAGGAAACAAAGATACTTAAACAATATGGAGATGGTGATTAGGTCCAAGAACAAATGTCATCTTAGGTGAGAATAGTAATTTTTTTTTTTTTGGTGAGGCAATTGGGGTTAAGTGACTTGCCCAGGATCACACAGCTAGTAAATTGTCAAGTGTCTAAGGCTGGATTTGAACTCAGGTCCTCCTGACTCCAGGGCTGGTGCTCTATCCACTGCACCACCTAGCTGCTCCAAGAATAGTAAATTTTGACAATTTAATGTTAAAATCAATCAATTAAAAAAGGAATGGAAAGTAATTCCTTGGAAGAGACTTCAAATGAAGGTACATTAGTGTCTCTGGAGCCATGTACATGAAACATATTCATGATGTGACATATTTAATTTTTTTTTAGTACTTTGTAAATTTCAGATTATTGGCTTGGTCTGATGTTCATTCAATCAGATTACAGATATTTGTAAATCTAGATAGTTCCTATTTTCATGCTCTGTTACAACTCCTCTATAAAAGGATCACATGCCAGTTCTGACATCTTGATGATAGGTGAAGGGGACATAGATAACTTTGACTAAGGAGAACTCTCCTCTTAGATCTTCCATGTTCCTTAGGGGTGGGGTGTGGGGATGGCAATGAATCACTTTTGCTTGACAGGAAGTCTCTCTCCATCTGTGCCTCTTTTCTGTTCGTAGCTCCTTCTTTGCTTACTTTTTGTTTCTTCTTAATTTGCAATCTAATACCTCAGGGTAAAGGGAAGAAGCATCTCTGCAAAACCCTGAAGAACTATGTCTGCAAAATTTTGTCCTTCCCATCCTTTAAACCTCTGATCAAGACTTGTTTTTTCCATGAAGTCTTTTCAGAATAATCCTATCTATATTGAGTTACTCTAATCACCGCCTTTCATCTTTTTCATCTTTCTATTTATATAAAACTTCTGGACACAGTTGGTTTTTTCTCCTCATAAAATTCACCATGTTCTATGGAAAGAAAGAAGAAAAAAAGGATCTAAACAGGCAGAATGGAATCCTGACCTGTTTCAAAGATAAGAAGGTGGAAAAATGTGACAAAGGAGAAAAGGGTACATGGGTGATCATTTAGGACAAAGAAATAGATATTAGATTCTTTGTGAAGAGGAGAGAGTTGCATGCTCTGAGGAGGAATCAGCTTTGTATCCTTCAATAAAGGATAAAGGTGGCATCAGGTGAGAGAATGGAGGAAGATTTGGAGGAAAAAGAGATGAGTAGTAGTTACTGATCCTCTACTTAAGGATGCTGAAACCAATCATTGTTGACCTGAAGATAGAGTTTGATTGTCTTTGTAGGGCATGTATCCAAGACATGACAGAGACTCTCCTAAGATTTGTCAAAATGGTTAACTACTACCAATTTCCCAAGATTATATGGGGACAAATGGTGTTGCCAGAAGGAAATTATAAAGCATTGATAAAGGTGATCAAGTCTTGGGCAAAAACCTAAAGACAAGAAGGGTCCAGTGTATGATTTCCTTAGTGCTGTCTATTCAAGGAAGGCTTGCAGAAACTAAAAATCAATTTGGAAAGTAAACAGTTGGCTAAGAAGATGGTGGCTGAGAATGGAATTAGAATTTCTGGAATATAAAAATTTAGGAATGACAAACTCCTGGACAGGGATATATTAAGCTACACAAAAAGTAGATATTTATTTGTCTTGTATCTTGAAAAGCTACTACAAAGGGCTTCAAACTAAAAAGTGAAGGCCTTAAGAGGCACAAGAGCCCTCTATAAGAGCACAAGAAAGACATATATGGAAAAGGAGGGATAGTAAAACATTTAGACAGAGAAATGAAGGAAACAGGAGAACTGAAAACAAACATGGTCAGTGATTTTTCTTTTCTTTTTTTAAATCCATGTGCAATGGTTCCATGGATTTATTTTGAATTTTTTTCTCCACTATGCCTAAGAACTTATTAATACTATTTATGAAAGTTGATAAGCTTGGAGTTCTCAGGCTAGAGAAGAGATCTTTCTTTTTGAGTTCAAACATATGGTTTTATGTGGGAAAGGAAAGTCAAATTAAAAAAAAAAAAGAATGAGAATTAAAACATAGGCAGGAAGCCCATTAAAATGGACACCAGGCATCATCTAGCCCAGAATAGAGAGACTGAGGAGGTAGAGAGGAAAGAAGAACTTGTAAGGAGCTTTTTAGCAGTTTTTAAGATATGATGGTTCATCAGGCTACCACTGTATTTCCAACAAAGCAGGAAGTAATAACTTTCTCCACTCAGACCCTTGTTTTGAGATGTAACCAGTGAGACACCCTCAAGGTGCAGCTACAGCTGTTGCACCACTGTCATGCCCAGCCAGCTTCACAGTTTTTCTATGTGCCAACTTCTGCCCTCACACTAAGTCACTTCAACATACATATTAATACCCCTTAAATATGCTAACTTCCCAATTCAATTATCATTACTTAACTTCTACTTCACTTCAGCTACACATAGAAGTGGTCACATCCTTGACTGTGTCATCACTCACAAGTATTCCCCTTCCTTATTCATGAACTTCAAAATGCCTTTATCTGATACAATCTTTTGTCATTTTATCTTTCCTATGCCTTAAGACCTTTAACCCTGTTCTTTTTTCTCATTATGACTTCTATTCCCTCCACTTCTTAGTACTTTCTCAGGCAGCTACCTCTGTACTAGCTATATTCTCCTCCCTTCCTTATCTTGACGCCCCAGCAAACCAGCTCAACTCTACACTTCTACCCTTGACTTCCTTGCCCTATTTTTCTTCTTCTTAGTATACCCCAACTTTGGATTACTCCTGCCATCTTCCTCCTTTGCTTCCATACATGTGCTGCTAAACCATGCTGACTGGGCCCATTACAAATTTATGATATGTAACCTCAACTACATTAGTTGAGCCCTCACTGAAGCACTGAAAGCATTTCCTCCCTATTCTAATTTATTTGATTCCTACTCTCTATAATGCCTGTCCTAAGTCTTATTTCTTCTTGTCTCCTATGGCACTCCTCTCCCATGCTCTTGGCTAAGGATGAAGTCCCCCACTTCATTGAAAACACTGACACCATTCACCAGAAGAACCTCCTTCTCTCTCTCTTTATCTCACATTATCCAAACATCTTCCCCCACTATCTCCTCCTTCAGTTTGGTCTTGGGTAAAGAGGTGCTCTTTCTTTCCACAAGGGCAATCTTCGTATATGTGACCTTGATCCCATTTCTTCCTGACATCTTCAGCAAATTGCCCCCACTCTCCTCTTCACTCTCTTATCTTCATTCTCTCCCTATTTACTTGTTAAAAATCTTACTTGATCCTAACTTGCTTGTTATTGTCCTGTATCTCTCCATACTTTTGTGACTAAACAAACTACTTGAGAAAGTTGTCTCCACTCAGTGCTTTCACTTCCTCTTTTCTCACTCTCTTCACTCTGGATTCTACCCTCATCATTTAACTAAAACTACTCTCTCCAAAGTTACAAAAGATTTTTTAAAAAATTATTTTTGTGTGCGAGGCATTTGGGGTTAAGTGACTTGTTCAGGGTCACACAGCTAGTAAGTGTCAAGAGTCTGAGGCTGGATTTGAACTCAGGTCCTCCTGAATCCAGGGCTGGTGCTTTATCCACTGTGCCAACTACCTGCTCCCCAAAGATCTTTTAATTACCAAATCAAATAGGTTGGGCTTTTTTTTTTTTTTTTGGATCATCATTCTTCTTGACTTCTCTACAGCCTTTGATACTGTGTCACCAGATGTCACAATTGCAAGGCCACCTTGTCCTACCAGGGCTGGGATTTAAATTCATGCCCTCTGACTCCATATCCCCTACCTTTTCTTTCTTTCTTTCTTTCTTTCTTTCTTTCTTTCTTTCTTTCTTTCTTTCTTTCTTTCTTTCTTTCTTTCTTTCTTTCTTTCTTTCTTTCTTCCTTCCTTCCTTCCTTCCTTCCTTCCTTCCTTCCTTCCTTCCTTCCTTCCTTCCTTCCTTCCTTCCTTCCTTCCTTCCTTCCTTTCTTTCTTTCTTTCTTTCTTTCTTTCTTTCTTTCTTTCTTTCTTTCTTTCTTTCTTTCTTTCTTCCTTTCTTTTTTTGCAGGGCAATGGGGGTTAAGTGACTTGCCCAGGGTCACACAGCTAGTAAGAGTCAAGTGTCTGAGGCCGGATTTGAACTCAGGTCCTCCTGAATCCAGGGCAGGTGCTCTAATCACTGCACCACCTAGCTGCCCCCTCCTCTACCTTTTCTACTGTCCCATGATGTCTAGTTTGCAGATAGGATGGCTGCTTGGGGCACATGCCAATTCTAAAATATATCCTTAAGGATATATTAAAGGTAGCCAAAGGTGGCTAGTGAATGTGTAGAAAAGGAAGTGGTTATGACAAAGAGCTATAATGTTGTTTTCTTTCTTTCTTTTTTTTTTTTTGGTGAGACAATACTTGCCCAGGGTCACACAGCTAGTAAGTGTCAAGGGTCTGAGGCTGGATTTGAATTCAGGTCCTCCTAAATCCAGGGCCAATGCTCTATCCACTGTGTCACCTAGTTGCCCATGTTGTTTCATCGTGGACAGAATATTTTAGACTAAAGTCATTTCCTTTTTTTATGGGCTTACTAAACTGATAGATGAGGTGAATTTTTTAGACAAAGGTAACTGATAAAATATCAACAACTACTGACCCATATTTCTACTCTCTATTCAATGTTTCTGTTTATGAGGATCATGCTTACATAAATTCAGGGCATCTTCAATAAGGATATTAGTAGGAAGCAAGCAGGCTTTCAAAAATAATATTGGTGGACCATATCTTTGCCATATTAAAATTGGTTTAAAGATGTTGGAAATATAAGACCTTATAGTGCTTGTTTGTTAATTATCAAAAATTCAACTCAAAAGAACAAAGTGTTATGGGGAAAAATGGTGTAAGGGTTTGGGTTAGGGGTTGGGGTTCTTAGGAATTCCTCTTTAAAGAATTACATCCTCTTGCACACAAAAGCAGTTAGAATAAGATGGTAATTTATTTAGGGGCAAGGGAAATGGGGGGGGGAAGGGAAACCACGAAAGAAATCCTTGGACTTTTCATGGGGAGAGAGGTATGGAACAAAGCACGTGGCTTTGAGAGGTACCAATCTCCTCGAACAGGAGACTGGCAGGTACTTTTTATAGAGGACTAATGGGGGTGTGTGACCATTTGACTGTGGAAAGTTCCTTTACTGAGGGAGGACCATTCCCCACTGATGGTGGCTAGAGGAATTGGGTGAGGGGTGGCTAGGGATCTCTCAAGCCATTTCTCTCTTCAGGACACAAAGGCCACAGCCACACCCAAATTTATCTCCCCAGGGATAAGGGAGATCAGAATGAAGGGTGGAGGTCCAGAAGCTAGCTCAGTCTGATCTGGTTCCGCTTATCTCTCTAGGCATATCTGTCCTCTGGTTTAGTTTCTCAAGGACAAGATTCCTTGATGTACCCCAGAGAACTTCTGGGGTACTTTGGGCCCACAACAAAAGCATCTCCTTTTATAAGAACCCAAATTGCTCTTTTACAACAAAGTGTCTCCCATCCATATGTCAAGATCATTTAAGATTCCTTGGAAGTTGTGACATTAGAAATAATTGTGGTCAATGCCTTCTGATAATAAGACCACACAAGAAGTAAAACAGAGAAGTGTATGCTTGCCAAAAGTATTTACCAGTGTGATGGAGGAGATCTAGCAAAAAGTCTTAGTACCTCCAGACAATTATGTTTGCAAGTGACATTGTGTTCATTCTTCAAGCCCCAAGATATTGCAGAGACTCAAAGGAGAGATCTATAAGCATTCAAAGGATTTTGGTTTTTTTCATCTTACACAGGAAATATAAAACGGATGAAGGATGTCCATTGTCTGGACTTCAGCATGTATATGGATGAGCACTATATAGAGCTTGTCCCACAGTATACTCACCTGGGATAGATGAATAATAAGCTGGGTCCAGAGTTGAAAAGGAGGAAGAGAGGATGAATTGATTTAGGAAAATCTTAGAGTACTTTTACTGACTTCAAGTTTTTCCAAATAGCAAAGACTCATTTAAAAAGAAACATTTATGAGTATTGCTGGATGGCAGCAAAATCTAGAACACACCACTGTCTCTAAAAACCTAAAATGAAAATTCCACAGAGGACAATGAAAGGTTGCATGGAGTTGTGAGCAGGTTGCAACATATGTCCTAGGAAAAACTCTGAAGAACAGGATAAAAAGATGTCATCAAGGAATTGAAACAAACAAATAAAGAAAGATGGGTTGATCCTGGTGCTAGAGTAAGGGATAACAAGGGATTAGCCAGAGTTCTCCTCTAGGAGGGATAGAGGAGAAAAGCAGGAAAGGCCTCCAGGGCTTTGTAAACTTTCAGGCGGACAAGGATGAGTCAGAGAAAGTGGGCTGGTATGCACGAGTTACAATCTGCATTACTAGAGGGGATGACCAGTTAATGAGATCACAGACAGTTAGATATTGAGTAATTGACAATTTTGCCTATATTTGAGATATTTACATGAATGGAGGGTTGATCCAGGAGTCCCTAATCAATTTGATCACCTTCCCATTACCTTGAAATAACAGGTCATGGACCTTTATCTGAAGGATACCTCCCATAAAGGCAGGCATGAGCTCTGTTATCTATGCGAGGACAAAGTTAATTCATCTGATTGGCTGCAAGTGACTTTGGTTGTCTCTAAGATTATTGGCAACTGGCAGTTGGGGTGATGAACTTTTTTTTTTGGAAGAACTGTTTATCCTTTGTGTTCGATTAAAACAAACTGTGAAATGCCTTGGATTTTAAAAGACACTTTTTCTCCCTTGGAGTTTAGGGTGGGAGGGTGAAGTTTTGAAGGGCCACTTATTCCTCTCTCTCTATTGGGAATATAAAATGGTAACTTTTAGAGGAAGCACCTGGTGAGCTCTATTTGCTTTTCCAGATGGCCTAAATTTCCTGGGCCTGATGTTCCTGTCTGTCTTCTGCCTTTTTGTTTCCATTTCTGAGCATAGGACAGAGATAATTCCTTAAATTCCTCACTCCATCAGTCATATAGCAAAAGCTGACATGTACTTCCATATGGATTGAGAAGAAACAATCTGTGATTAGAATTTGCCAGCCTTGGGGGTTACCTGATGGATAATCCCAAATTTGATTGTTCCCAAATTCAATATTCTGAACATATATCTGATGTAGGAGGCAAAAAAGGGGTTAATAGAAAAACCTAAGACACAAGCTTTAATTCAGATATTAGTTCCAAAAGGGAGTTAGACCCCAGTTAAAGGATAACTTACAAATAAGGATGCTAGGTTCTCTAACCCACAGAAATCAGTGCCCATAATGGAACAGAGGGAAAGAGACCATGAAGACCTGAAACTATAACAATAAAGGAAATCACAGGCTATAGAAACTTAGACTAGAAATAAATGAAAAAATGAAGATGTTTTGAAACTAAGCATGGGAATCAGAAAGAGCTATGCACAGAAAAGGCCAAATTTGTCCCCAGATTCACCTTATGATGTGTAAATCCCCAAAACACACCTCCACTGAAAAAGGTACTGGCCTTGGGGGTTGGCTTAGGACCCCAGGAACTCCAAATTAGGATAAGCCTTCTCCTGTACCTCCCCAAGGTGGAGAATATTATAATGAGTAGGATAGGCCCTCCTTTGTACCTCCCCAAGGTGGAGATTATTATAACGAGACTGATAATCAATTTATCCATGCTATAAATATAACTGTCTTTTCTTTCACTATTCTAGAGATACCTTTCCACTCTTCTGGTTCTCTCCCTGTGGTCACTCACAGTATTGCAATAAAACTTGGGAAACTGAGTCACTGAGTCTTGTAATTCTTTTGGGAGGACTCGCAATCAATTTGACCCAAATTCCAGCCCACATCAATATCTAGAGGGAGGATAGCATGCTTGAAGAAGGAAGAGGAATGGGAATATGGCTTCTGAATGTGCAAAATATCAGGGGAGATTGAGACCTTAACAACCCTTCCCTGAAAATTGCCACAAAAGTTGCTTAGAGAGTGCAGGTCTGGGGAGTGCTTGTTCAGTAGCTCCCAAAGTGTCTTTCCCTTCTGGGAGACATTTAATGGACTATTTAGACATTTTATATTTCTTTATTTTCCCATGGAGTCCCATAAGTTCTTTCTGTCTTACACGGGGAAAATAAAGATTGTCTTATATCCATTATCCATATTGTACATTGATCATCTGCTCGAGATTAGGGACCCTTTCATGTACATTTTGGGAAACCTAGACACAAGCTATACTTTGAGTAAATAAACAGATTTTCCTGGGGGGATACTCCAGGTGGGGGTATAAGTCAAAGAGAGAAACTGACAGCCCTCTTCTCCCCCACCCCCCACCCCCCACCCCCCCCCTCAAACTTGATCCATGTGAGTCTACATTACTTTGGAATCCTTGAGCTAAAAGTGCTATTGAAGAATCTCAGAATCTAAGTTGGAAGGACCTTCATGTCATGTAGTAAAGAGCCCCTTCCCCCCAGCCCCTATTATATGCAGTCCAAACTGAGTTATCACATGCTTGGAAGATGGGAAGAGAGAGAAAGCCAGAAGACAGTTGATCTACTGAGGATCTTGACTCAGAAACATTTAAAGGTCTACTGGGTGTTTACTAAAATGCCTGGATCTGTGGCCAATCTTCTTTGGCAAAGTTCTCTGTCATGGGTAGAGGGAATTCTATGGGGTTGTGCCTGCCATTTAGTGAGAAGCCAAAACCCCAATTCTGTTTCTAACCTTGCCCAATCCCTAATGAGACAAAGCACATGCTCTAATGGGAAATCTCTATTACACATGTGTGTACACATGCACATACAAATCTCTATAACATGCTTGAAGACCTTCAGTGAGGGTTAACCCAGCTAGCTCTGCAAGTAGTCCATCTATTTGTTACACTTGTATATACATGCAGGTGCATACATACACACACAGGTCTCTATAACATGCTTGGCATTGATCATCTAGGCTTCCAATGAAAGACTCCAGTGAAAGGGAATCCAGATAGATACCTCTGAAAACAGCTCCTCTATTACACTTCTGGAGAGTGCTAATGGTTAGTAGGTTCTTCCCAACAACAGCCCTTAATTTATCCCTTGGCAACCTGTACTTGTTGCTCCCTCTGGTTCTAATAGTGAGTTTTGTCTTCTTTTAACAGAAGAACATCTCTGACACCCTGAAGATTCTAATGGAACTGTGTATTTCCTTGTTAAAGTTTTCTAATCTTCTGTGGTAGTTAGATTTTTATTTTGGTCTCCTCATTTGTTTAATAGTTATTCTTTCTCCTGTGACATATCTTGGCAGGCATTATGAGTTCTTGTGCTAATCATTGTAGATGAAGAAAGCATGCAATATGTGCATTCTGGATGTTATCACAGGCAGGAGTCTTTTTACCAGAATAAAACATGCATTTTTTCTTTTCTTTGATAGAGCTACTCCTAATTTCCATATGTCATTGTGAGGACAAGAACTTACATGAGGTGTCTAGTGGAAATAATTGAATTTCAATAATACTCAACCATAATTAGTATCCTATGACATTTATGCAAAATGTGGCAAGCTGGTTGGTTGTCAGTGGTATGTCAACAATGCATTGCAAAAATGTTGTGTGACCTAGATGACTGGCTGTTTGGCAGTTACTAACCAGAACCATGAACAGACCTCAAAAGTGACATTCAAGGACATGTGGGAAGAGAAGCTGTTAGAATATACCCAGATAAAGAGCACAAATGTATAGGTATGGAAAGAGGGGGAGACAAGTGATGGGAGTCATGCAGCTGAAAAAGCTTGTCATCACTTGTACTCTCACTGTCCCATCAAGGTGGCAAGCAGAAGAGAACAACACTAGGCATGACCTATCACTGGAGTGTGATTTGGTCACTCAATGCCCTTATTGAAGATTATTGATGACAAACTTTGATGGGCTCCATAATTGAATGCTTACATGGTTATATGAACCAAATACTTGCTTGTGGGGGGGTGATCTTCCTCTCCCAGATTGATATATCTTTGTAATGGTAAACTGGGCCATCTTTTGTATCATATTTTTTTTTTTGTGGGGCAGTGAGGGTTAAGTGATTTGCTCAGGGTCACACAGCTAGTAAGTGTCAAGTGTCTGAGGCCGGATTTGAACTCAGGTCCTCCTGAATCCAGGGCCAGTGCTTTACCCACTGTGCCACCTAGTTGCCCCCCCCCCCCCCACACCTTTTTTGTTTTGTATCATTTCTTTTCTAGCTCTTAGTCTTTGAATGGATATGGCCTCAGACAAACTGAGACCTGGGAAAGACCTTAATTTCGAAAGACCAAGGGCCTCCACTGAATCCTGAGACACCACCAGTTGTCTTGACCTTTGTCTTGCCATTGGATTCTGATAACTTTAGAGGAGAAAGTGAGGCTGATGACTTTGCACATCTCTGCCTTACTGAAATCCAAGTCAAAGCATCACCCTCTTGATGTCATCGGTCCTCTTTGAGAATGATGAACAACAACAACCTCATCAACAACATTCTCTTCTGTTTACCTAACTGCATTATGGAAGCACCCTGGCAACAAACATTGGCATTTAATGGACTATATCATTGTAAAAAGAAAAGACAGGAAGAATGTGAGAGTGATGAAGGTCATGTGTGGTGCAGAATGCTGGGTTGATCATGGACTCATCTTCTCCAAGCTATACATTAATATTCAATAAAAGTGGTGGCCCCAAGGCAAGACTACCATCAGAGACTCAATGTCAACAGATTGGAGCACTTCTCTGTGCATGAACAGTTCATTGCTGACCTAGAAGGAAAGCCGAATCAGCACACAGCAACAGCGGAGCAGAAAAGGAGTGGGCAGTTTTCAGAGAATATGTGTACAGCACCACATTTGCTCATCTGGACCAGAACACTTGAAAACATCAGGATGGGCTTGACAAAAATGATGCAGAAATTCAGAAGCTGTTAAATGAGAAATGAGAATTCCACAGTCGAGAGGCTCTGAAAGAAAGTATGGGAGAGAAGACGTTTTAGGCTGCATACCAAACTGAAGGTCTACAGAGCCATTGTGCTGACCTCATTGTTGTATTCTTGAGCTAAACTGCCAAACATTCCAACTCTACTGCAGAGAGTGTAACTCTGATGAGCTCTCTATGTAGTCTGAATGCCAAATGCATGCTTACCTAAAAGATGATTTTACAAAAAGAATGTGCAGGGGCAGCTAGGTGGTGCCGTAGATAGAGCACTGGTCCTGGATTCAGGAGTACCTGAGTTCAAATCCAGCCTCAGACACTTAACACTTACTAGCTGTGTGAACCTGGGCAAGTCACTTGACCCCAATTGCCCCACTAAAAAAAAAAACAAACCCAAAAAACAAAAGCATGTGCAAGGCATGTGCTAACCTACTAGTCAGAAGTGGTACAAGGAAACTCTCAAAGTTTCTCTGAAGAACTTTAGTATTGAGTGTGACTTGGTAGACACTGGCACAGGACAACCCAGCATGGAGTGTCCACATAAAGAAGGTGCTGTACTCTATGAGAAAAGCACTAGCACAAAGTACAACAGTAGCCCAAAAGAAAGGTGAGTTGCTCAAATCCAGAGACATCTCCATCCCAAATGTTCTAACGGATTATTTATGCCTAACCTTCTAAACTTTGTATTGTACTGATCCGCCACAACTGAACAAACTACCCTGACTCTAACATCATGATGTCCTCTTTGAAAATGAAAATGAAGGATAAACAAGGATAAGGAGCCTTCAAGAGACTCATGCCCATATGTGATAAATTCCCACACCTTTGGATGGATCATGCTGGTGATTAGAGGCAACCAATCAGGTACCTACTATTTGACAGGAACTGTGCTAGGTACTTCAAATACAAGGACAGAAATGACATAGCCTTCCCTCAAGAAGCTTATGTTCTACTATGGGGTCTTGACTACATTCTCACTTACATTTTACTATGGGAAACTGTGGTCAGGGAGGGGAACTTTGGCCAAAGAAGAAACAGGGATTGTGAGTACAGACATAGGACAGTAGATTGTAATGATGAACAGAAGCCTGGAGAAATACCTAGGGAAGAAGTCCATGATTTGAGTGGGTTAATAAGATGCTATGTTGAATCAAGCTGGAGGTCACAGTGTAACCAAATCAATCGATCAATATGGGATAAATAGGAAATAATTAGCAGAGGGAAGTTATTGGAACTGAGGGGCTTCGGAAGGCTTCCTGTAGAAGGTGGCATTTTAGTTGGTATTTACAGGAAGCCAGGGAGGTTAGTAGATGGAGTTGAGTAGGGAGAGCATTCCAGAGACAGACAGAGAGAATGTCTGGAACCAAAAGATGGAGTGTTTTGTTTATGGAATAGTCAAGAGTCCAGTGTCACTGGATTGAAGAGTGTTTGTTGGGGAGCAAGGTATAAGAAGACTGGAAAGGTGTGTGTTGGGGTAGGTGGTAGGTTATGAAGGGCTTTAAATGTCAAATAAAGCATTTTGTATCTGTTCCTGGAGACAATAATGTGTAATTTAAATTTCTAAATTTCTAAATGTGGGTTCTAATGTCCCCCCCCCCCAGTTTTGGGGGGAAACTGACTAAAATCACTGATAAATGAGTTTAGGTTTTTTAAGGGTTTATTGAAAGATAGCAAAAGAAAGCCATTGACAAAAAGCCTAGATACCTGCAAACCCCCTTAAAGGTACCAGATTTCCTATAACCTGGCGATCCTAAACTTCCTAAGCTCCCACTTCTGAAGTCAACTGCCGCCACACCAATCTCTCACAGCCAAAGAGGCCAAGCTCTCTCCACATCCTCTGCTTCCTCCTTCCTGTTCCCCTCCCAGACATGGGAGGTTCTTCAAACTGATTGGTTCGCTGGGCCAGAAGGTGGTCAAAGTGTGCTTACAATCTAGTAAGCGGTCAACAGTCAGTCGCCTTATCTAATTCAATCAGTTTAAATCTCCAGGTGGGTCCCTGAGTATCTGCTAAATCCATTATCTTAACACATTCCCCCCCTTTGTTTCTTCTAGCAACAGGGTGTTCCTTGATGAAACACACCCTATGCTAACAAACAATATGTAAATAACAATATTGAAAAGGGAGAGAGAAAAGTTTTGTCCAGAGGGGCGGTCCCTCATGAATGTGACGCTTTGACATTGGTCTTGCAGAGGGAGGGCCTCTGCAGAGAGTGCATGTTACAGATGGAGTATATAATAACAGAAGGAGAAAAAACCCAACAAAACAAAACTGTTCATATAAAGTCTCTGAGCTCTTGTCTTCTTGGAGTGGTAAGATGTCACTAGGAGAAAACTAGACTCTGGTCTGATCTCTGGTCTGGAAAGCTGGGCTCTGGACTCTGGTATGGAAAACTGGATTCACTTCTTTAGCTGTTGAACTGCTGGACTTTTACTAAACCTTAGCATAGCATTGTCAGTAATCAAATTAATACATTCCATTCCATTCCCCTCCTTTATATAATACAGGGTTGAGGTAGTTATGCAAACTATAACACTTCTTACCACCATGTGTCTGGATCAAAGTCAAATTTAGTAATGTGTTCACGACACCTGAAAATGTTATGGAAAGGTTATCATACCACATCTCATGGTTTTGAGACACCCAGTAATTGTGCTAGTCCACAGGTGGATGGATTCTGACCATGCCATCAGATTGAGTGAAAGAAAAAGAAAACAAGTTAAGTTAAACTAGGTTATTTTAGGAGGGAGAGAGGAAGAAACTGGACTGTGTCCTGCAATTGTGGTCTACATAGTCGACATCATAAGAAAACCATGGACTTACATGTACCCGTCTCTTCTCTTGTTGTACATATATTCTCTCCAGGGCCTGCATTAAAGCTCACAGTAAGAGCAGTTAGTCTCTGAAATGATGTTTCCATAATTCATAAATCTCATATTAATTTCACCAAAGACAGTATGATGGTAAAAATGCATGTTATGAGGATACACTAATAATATATACAATAATTCCAAACTATACCTAGAGTATAATGACATATAAATGATAAATTAATGTAAATAGCCGATAATATTAGACATTATCATGTAAAGAATTAATTGTTATTTGAGGTTTTTATGCCTTGGCGAGCACTGGCCTGGGGCTCCGCAAACTGCACGGTGCTCCACCCACTGGTTGTAGCCGTTGTCAGGGCTCTGGCACCTCACGTCATCATCACTCGCTGATGCCTACATGGGCCTGGCAAAATTATAATGATTGGAAGCCTAGTGAGGGCAGTCATGTGACTGTCAGAGTGGCTATCCCATTGGCTGGGACTGTGTGGGGCGTTTCTAGGTTTGGGGGAGGAGAATTGGGCATTCTGGGTGGAAACTGGAGAGCAATAGGAGTTCTGCTGCATATTTCCAGCTGATTCCTGGGTGGTGGTATTTTTCAGGTATTATAATTTCCCTTTCCCCATTTTTATTTCCTTTCCCTTGATCCTACTGATCCTGTTTGTGTTTTTTTTTTTTAAGTTCGTTCTTGTTAAAATAAATCTTGTTCTGTTTTGAGGGAGGCTGCCGGTTTCCTTCCTTGCCCCAATATTGCGGCGAGCTGCTTAGCTAGCACTCCCCAATTAAAACTGGTCCCCACAGTTTCATAATCTTCTTTTAGCAAGTAAACCACATCATCTTGTACATGAATTCTCTATCTAGTATGACAATAACAGATAATTAAAGTGATAATCAATTTATCAAAAAGAAATAAAACTTCAATCAGCAAGACTCAATATTCAATATGTTCATTGATAAATCAAGCAATAGGTTTCAATAACTCCCTTTTTTAAAAAAAACATAATACCACAAACAGACTCATTAAACTCATGGTTCTCTTCAACTTCTGAGGCCCAGTGGCCCCACAGCATATACTTAAAATGTCTTTGAAATTCACTCAGTTTACAAGATTGAGTTAAAAAGAAAACAAAAGAAACAAAAGTCAAAAACAAAGCAAAAACAAAAACAAAACCCCAAACTAAAAAACATTGGAGTGCAAAGGGAGTGAGAAAGAACCTCCCCCCCCCAATCTTAATAGTATTTATTTTTTTCCAGTTACATGTAAAGATAGTTTTCAATATTGATTTTTATAAGATTTTGAGTCCCAAATTTTTTCCCCTTCCTCCCTTCTTCCCTCTACAAGATAGCAACCAATCTGATAGAATTTATATATGTACAATCATGTTAAATATATTTCCACATTAGTCATATTGTGAAAAAAATCAGAACAAAAGGGAAAAACCTCATGAAAGAAAAAAAAAGACAACACCCCTCATCCCCTTCAAAGTGAAAATAGTATGACTCAATCTGCATTCAGACTCTATAGTTCTTATTTTGGATGTGGAGAGCATTTTTCATCATGAGTCCTTTGGCATTGTCTTAGATCATTGTATTGCTGAAAAGAGCTAAGTCTGTCACAGCTGATCATTACACAATGTTGCTGTTACTGTGTACAATGTTCTCCTGGTTCTGCTCACTTCACTCAGAATCAGTTCATTTAAGTCTTTCAAGGTTTTTCTGAAATCTGCCTGCTCATCATTTCTTATAGCACAGTAGTATTCTGTTACATTCATTTACCACAACTTGTGCAGCCATTCCTCAGTTGATGGGCATCCCCTCAATTTCCAATTCTTTGCCCCCACAAAAAGAGCTGCTATAAATATTTTTTACATGTGGGTCCTTTTCCCTTTTTTATGATCTGTATGATACAGACCTAGTACTGGTATTGCTGGGTCAAAGGATATGCACAGTTTTATAGTACTTTGGGAATAGTTCCAAATTGCTTGACAGAATGGCTGGATCAGTTCACAGCTCTACTAACAATGCATTAGCATTCCAACTGTCCCACATCTTCTCCAACATTTATCTTTTTCCTTTTTTGTCATATTAGCCATTGGATAAGTGTAAGGTATTGGATACTTACCTCAGAGTTGTTTTAATTTGTATTTCTCTAATCAAGAGGGATTTAGAACATTTTTTTATATGACTATAGATAGCTTTAATTTCTTTATCTGAAAACTGGCCACTTCTCAATTGGGGATGACTTGTATTTTTATTAATTCCACTCCAAAAAACCTTTTTATTTTTTTAATCAGTAGCTGGAATATCTGGAATATCAAGGCAGAGTCAGGGAAACCATATCATGAAAAGGAGTATGTTCTGATTTTTTGTTTCATGCAACTTCTCCATTGGAGATTATTTTCCTTCATGTTTCTCTTGTGTAGCCCCTACTCCTTCTGCTGCAGCAATATGGCACTGGGATCCAACAGAATGTTTGGACAGAATAGATCTTTCTTGCACCTATGTTCAATAGACATAGTGTATAGAACAATGGATTTGGGATTAGGAAGAACTGAGTTCAATCCTACTTTGGACACTTATTAGCTGTGTAATCCTGGGTAAATTGCTGAACCTCTGTATGCCTCAGTTTCCTTATTTGTAAAATAGGGATAATAATACCACCTGCCTTCCAGGGTTGTTGTGAGGATCAAATGAGATAATATTTGTAAAGTGCTTTGAAAATCTTAAAATGAAATATAAATGACAGCTATTCTTATAGTCTGAGTCTACTCATGAGTGAAAATTGAAGCATCATATTACCATTGAGAATGAGGGTTGGAATAAAAACCATATTTGTTCAATTATTAATTTGATTTCACGCTATAATTTGTCACCAAAATCCTTTTGGGGAGTTGGCCAGAAATAGAATTTTAAGATTTTAAAAAAATCTTTAGTAGAAGTATAAGTGAAATCACTAAAAGCATCATATTATTGGGCTTATAATTAGCCATTTTTCAAAATCTTACCCAGCAAGTGCTCCAAAACAGTCTTTGTGATTTTGGGTATAAAAGCATTAAGTGGGGATAGTTTCACTATTGTTACTAACTTCATATGTCTGCTAGGAGCAGCTGTCCTTTCTGTTTTTTCACTGAGATACTTGTGAAATCTATATACTTGTGGCACTATTCAGGGGAGAGGGCAAGAGTGTTTGCCTTTCCTGCCAATCATATTTTCCAGTAAAATGTGGTTCCCTTATTAGGGAATGAGAGTAGGAAAGCTTGTATTTTATTTTGTATTATATTGATCAAGTGTTTTGTATCGTGTCACTTGGGAGGTAAAGAATTCACCTATCCCCATCTTTCCCAACCTTCACTCAAAAGAGTTACTGACTTTTTTTTATGGATCCATTCCAGATATTAAATGGGAATTACAAGAGCATGATGGGCAATTCTCTAAGTGGATTATGCAATATTATCTTATCCCTCCCTCTACTGTATATATTTGGCATCTCAAAAATCTTAGTGCAGTTTTAAACTTTTGGGATACCCTGTATGATAACTTTCCATGAACAAGAAAGACCTGTGGCTTGAGAGGAAAGAAATGGAGCCAGAATGGTTATTTTATTAATTGAACATAGACAAAGCAAGATTTAACTTATCAATCAATAAATTAATTATTATTTTGCTGGGGAGTTTAGATTCAGGGTCCTACTATATGTAAGACACTAGGTTGTAAAGAATGCATGTTCTCTAAAACTATTTATAGATCAGTGGTGGTGGCTTGTCAGTCATGTCCACCATTTTTTTTCAGTACCCTACTATGTATTTTGTCTTGCCTTGGTGACTTGCTTGCATCAAGGACAGCTAGTTACTTACTCCAATATTATTTAATTGCCCTATGACAGGAAATTGTCCATTGTTGAAGCAAAGAGCCTATCATTCTCCCCTTTCTTTCTTGTTTCCCTCTCCTCCCCTCCATTTCTTTCTTCATTCTCCCACCTTGGCTATGGCATCAGAGAAACTGTACCAATAGCAGATAGTATCTTGCTGAGATCAGACACTGGACCAGTTGAAGATAAAACATACAGATGGAAGACATGTGACACACTGAGAATAAACAAGCAGGGAAAAAGTCATTCAAAGAAGGAGGTAGATGCAAAGAGCATGACTTTTTGTATCAGAGAAGAATGCTGGATGTCAACTCTTGAAAAGGTGGGATTAGAACTGTTTTTTTTTTTTCCCTCTAGGAATCTACTGGTTGACTGTCAAGGGGAAACATGCAGGTGGTAGCTCATAAGAGACAGTAATAGATACCTACCTCTTCAGTTATGCCTAAAAGACCCTAAGAGTAAAAATAGCCAACCTCTGAGACCTCAAACTGTATGAGTGTGGTTGTAAGTTGACTGTGTGAGCCCCAGACATGGTGTAACACATATTTTCACTAATTTCCAATATATCTTGGATAATAGATAAATTTGCTCCAAATATTTCCCCATTAGCCATTTCCCTTCTAATTCTAACTGCATTATTTTTGTTTGTGTAAAGCCTTTTCAATTTTATGGAATCAAAATTGTCTACTTCATCTCCTTTGATCCTTTTTTATCACTCATTTGGTCAAGAATTCTTCCTCTATCCCCAATTCTTAATCGAATTTCTTTTCCTTTTTTTTCTAAATTGTTTATATATGACTTTTTATATCTAGGTTATATATTCAGTTGGAACTTATTTTGATATATAGTGTGAGATATTGATCTGAGTCTAATTTATTCTAGGCTATTGAAATTAGTTGGCTCTTTAGGATTCTCTAAGTAACTGCAAAAAGTAATAGTTTTGTTTCTTTTTTGTCTATGTTTATGGCTTTAATTTATTTTTTTCTAGTCATTGTTATAGCTAGTATTTCTAGAACTATTTGAAATAATAGAGGTGATAATGACATCCGTTAGGCACTAGTGTTTCTCCTCTACCGAGGACACTAGCTCTTTGTTTTTTGATAAATATGGTTTGCCATATAAAGGAAACATCCATTTATTCCTATTATTTCTAAAATTTTTAAACATAAAAATGTTGTATTTTATCAAAAGCTTGTTTTTTAAACATTGATTTGCATAACAATGTGATTTTTGTTTTGTCTTAAATTTGTGATCCTTTTATGTTTTTTAAAATTGAATTAATAAAAATTGAATTAATCCTATATTCTTGACATAACTCTAACTTCTTAATAGTGTAAAATCTTTTTCATATGTTGCTACAGTCTCTTTGCTAATATTTTATTGGATTTTTTGTCAATATTCATTAATGATATTGGCAAGTTTTTTGCTTCATCACTTTCTGGTTTAGGTATTAGGACCACATAACCATAGATAATGGTTGTTAGGATGCTATCTATCTACATTTTTGCAAAAAACATGTAAAATTCAAGTTAATAATTCTATGAATGTTTGCTAGAATTCACTGAACCTGGTATTTGTTTTCTTTGTGAATCTGTAGTTTGTTCAATTTATTTTTCCAAGATTGTGTTATTTAAACTTCCTAAATCTTGTTCTAATAACTTAGGTATTTTATATTTTTGTAAATTAATTAATTTTATTTAAAAGATCATTTATTTTTTTCTGGCACATAATGGGACAAAGAAATTTCTTTCTTTTTTGGGGGGGGTGGTGAGGGCAATGAGAGTTAAGTGACTTACCCAGGGTCACACAGCTAGTAAGTGTCAAGTGTCTGAGGCCAGATTTGAACTCAGGTCCTCCTGAATCTAGTGCCAGTGCTTTATCCACTGTGCCACCTAGCTGCCCCACAGGACAAAGAAATTTCTAAGAATTAAAAAAAATTTCCTCTTCATTTGTTCTGAATTCTCCTTTTAATTTTTTTTTTTTGGGTGAGGCAATTGGGGTTAAGTGACTTGACTAGGGTTATACAGCTAGTAAGTGTTAAGTGTCTGAGGCCGGATTTGAACTCAGGTCCTCCTGACTCCAGGGCCAGCGCTCTATCCACTGCGCCACCTAGCTGCCCCTCCTTTTGAATTTTTGATATTGGCAATTTGATTTTCCTTTCTATTTTATCAGATTAGCTAACAGTTTGTTTTTCCAAAAAGAACCCCATTTCATTATCTATGGTGCCTTTAAGCATAATAAAGTGTCCCTAATTATGTCTACTTTCATTTTTCTTATCTGAGATCATGATTTCTATCCTTGATTTTTTTTTTTTTTTTGCAGGGCAATGAGGGTTAAGTGACTTGCCCAGGGTCACACAGCTAGTAAGTGTCAAGTGTCTGAGGTCAGATTCAAACTCAGGTCCTCCAGAATCCAGGTCCAGTGCCTTATCCACTGAGCCACTTAGTTGTCCCTCTATACTTGATTTTTAAAAAAATTTCCTTGAAGCATAATAAATTCTGCTCCTATCCCTTATAAGTTTGGCTGCACTTTCCTTCCCTTTCAGAAGGCTAAGCATGCTACATTTAATTCCATCCCCAGGGTTTTCTGGTACCTTTAAGGGGGTTTGCAGGTATCTAGGCTTTTTGTCAATGGCTTCAGCCCTCACTATTGATGTTCTTCCAATTGTAGGTGGTGGATCCCCTGCACTCCAGTTCCATTTTGCCTCATAGTCAGAATATCTTTTTTTTTTTTTTTTTTTTTTTTTTTTTGCGGGGCAATGGGGGTTAAGTGACTTGCCCAGGGTCACACAGCTAGTAAGTGTCAAGTGTCTGAGGCTGGCTTTGAACTCAGGTACTCCTGAATCCAGGGCCAGTGCTTTAACCACTGCGCCATCTAGCTGCCCCCAGAATATCTTTTAAAAAGGAAAATTTATGGGGCAGCTAGGTGGCGCAGTGGATAAAGCACCGGCCCTGGAGTCAGGAGTACCTGAGTTCAAAGCCGGCCTCAGACACTTGACACTTACTAGCTGTGTGACCCTGGGCAAGTCACTTAACCCCAATTGCCTCACTAAAAAAAAAAAAAAAAGGAAAATTTACTTCCAAAGGTATAATAAGATATGTGCAAACATACTTCCCAATATATGGGAGGCAGATTTTCTTTCTTCCTTGAACCACCTCAGTCTCTGAGGAGTGGAATTGATTATGTTCATGCTTAACTTGTTTCTTATAGAACACAGTCTTAGTTCCAAGTGCAAATCCCACTTGGGCTTGAGTCTCAGGCACCCTGACTTCAGACCTCCCTGTCAGTCTGTCTGGCTGCAACATCTTGCTTGGAGTCCCTGCTCCAAGGTTACCATGACTCAAACTCTTCGGTTTGGTGAGGATCATTGTTTGTATCCAGAAATTAAGAAGTACAAACAACACAGAACAGAAAGTTACACAAACATCTCCAGACCCATTTCTCAGCCAGGGTAAAAGAGGGATCCGAGGGAGGAAGTCTTTCCAATCTCTCCAGCTCGGTTTATGGTACCAGTGCTATGGATGAATTTTGATCTGCACTCTTTGGATGGAGAAGAGCTTGAGCCAGGAAAAAAAAAAAAAAAAGAGTGACAGAAAGGTGACCTCTGCTGGAGTCCCTAAGATCCGTCTCTTTCTGGTGGTTTTGACTATGTTGGACAGGTTTTTCTGTCTCTTTCTTGCACAAATTCTCACCAGGAGTTTATTCTGTCCTTAGCTGTGGCCCTGATAAATCCCAACCTGAAGTGGTGGAGTGTGGTGGGTGGTTTCCAGTGCTGGGGCTTCCTGGTTGCTGGGCTGGCTGTCTTTTTAAAAAATACATATTTATTCACTCACCCACCTATTTATTTATTTGTCTATCGATCTATTTATTTTTTCAATCTTTTTTTGGTGGGGCGGGGCAATGAGGGTTAAGTGACTTGCCCAGGGTCACACAGCTAGTAAGTGTCAAGTGTCTGTGTCCGGATTTGAACTCAGGTCCTCCTGAATCCAGGGCCAGTGCTTTTTCCACTGCCCCACCTAGGTGCCCCCTAAGTATTGACTGATTTGACCTCCTTGTTGTCCAAAGGACTCTGTAAAGACTTCTCCAGCACCACAATTTGAAAGTATGAAATTTGTGGTACTCAGCTTTCCTTATAGTATAAGTTTCAAAGCCATACATTACTGCTGGAAAAAACCATAGCTTTAACTATATAGACCTTTGTCAACAAGGTGATGTTTCTGCTTCTAAAAAGCAGAGTATGCTGTCCAGATTTGTCATAACTTTCCTTCCAAGCGTCTTTTACTTTCATGGTGGCAGTCACCATCTGCAGTGATCTTTGAGCCCAAGAATATAAAATCTGACACTCCTTCCATTTCTTCTCCTTCTAGTGATGGGACCAGTTGTAAATATCTTAGTTTTTTGTTGTTGTTAAACTTCAAGCCAGCCTTTACACTCTCCTCTTTCACCCTCATCAAGAGGCTTCTTTTCTTTAAATTTAAATTTTTAACTTTTTTCTAGTTACATGTAAGGGTAGTAACTCAAGGCTTTTTCACTTTCCACCAATCAGAGTGCTATCATCTGCATATCTGAGATTATTAATATTTCTTCCAGAAACCTTAATTCCAGCTTTTGATAACTCCAGTCTGGCATTTCATATAATATATTTTGCATATAAATTAAATAAGGTGACATTATACTGCCTGTTACTCTTTTTCCAACCTTAAACCAATTAGTTGTTCCATGTTTGGTTCTAACTGTTGCTTCTTGGCCCACATACAGGTTCCTCAGGAGACAAGTAAGATGGTCTCTCATCTCTGAGGACTTGCCACATTTGTTGTGACCCAACCAGTCAAAGGCTTTTATGTAATCAAAGAAGTAAATGTTTTTCAGGAACTTCTTTGCTTTCTCCATAATCCAGTGCAGGGTGGATCCCCATTTTACACTTGAGGAAACTGAGCCAGAGGTTAAGTGATTTGCCCAGGGTCACACAACTTAGCTTTTTCTCCTGAAGAGTGGATCTTTCTAACCATTGTGGTAGTTCTATCTTTGTGGTGGGTCTGAATCAGGCTACCTGGAAAAGGTAGAGGCACCTAGAATGTCCCAGGTGAGTATGTCCTCCCCTGTCTCTCTTTGCAGTGAGTTCTGGGGATATGGCTCTACTCCCTGAAGCTGAGATCCTGCTGGCCATTGGCCCCAGCTCCTGGTACCTCCATCCTTCTCTTCTACATAATCTTCACCCAATGTATCCATGGGTTTGTGGCAGACTTTTTATGTAGTACCTATCTATTTCTCTTTGGTTTTCTTTATTATTTTTCTTCCTAATAAATTCCTAAAACATTGCTGGAATCTTTGTGGGAGAGTGAGGCTCCTTTAAGGAGTTTTCCAGGCTCATCTTACCCATAAGACCTAAAAAGCATTTGAGGGAGGATTTTAACCTGGGTCTCTCTGACTCCAAATTTAGCATTCTCTCTACTACACCACAGTGCCTCTCAATAAAGTATACACTTCTAAACCCAGGATTTCAGACTCTCCACAAACTACCTTTTCATTTTTCTTTGAAAAAAAAAAGTTTCAAGTAATGTTTAGAGAAATATTGTGGCCATTTCCTAGGAAGACCACTAATCCCTTTCCTCTTCCCTCTAGCCTTCCATTGTAAGAAAGAAGTACCAGTAACCAAAACAAACTGGTTCTTTGATCATATCCGACAAGGTAAGTGCCATTTCAAACCCATTGTCCCTCACTTCTCCAATAAGATGAGAGAGGTAAGGTGGTTTAGGAAGGTTCCTATAATCTGAATGTTCTAATGGGAATTTCATATGATAGGAATAAAGTAAACCTACCTTTGCATAACTGTAAGAAAGTTGGCGGTAACACTTTGTGCCCTTCAGAAAATTAGGAGAGAAGAAATTCAGAAAGGTCTAGAATACAAAGAATAGCATCTTTATGGTGGTGAAAACACTAATGAATAGGATGGATCAGAGGAATCAATCAATCAGCTAACATTCATTAAATTATATTCATTGATTTATTCATAAAAAAGCAAAAAATAGGTCTTGCTTTCAAGGAGCTCATGGACCAACGAGGGAGACAGCATATAAGGCACTGTGGATAAATAAGATATGTACCATATCAATTGAACACTGTCTCAAATTGGAAAGGCTTCTTGTAGAACTTTAGCTGAGACTTGAAGGAAGCTAGGGAAACCAGGAGGTGGAGATGAAAATGGAGAACATTCCAGGCATGGGAAACAGCCGGGGAAAATCTTATCATGGAGTATGTTGAAGGGAGGAAAGTAAGTAAGAGGATTGGAAAAGTAGAAAGGGGCCAGGCCATGAAGGACTTTGAATGCCAAATAGAGGATGGGGGGGTGGGGCAATGAGGGTTAAGTGACTTGCCAAGGGTCACACAGCTCATAAGTGTCAAGTGTCTGAGGCCGGATTTGAACTCAGGTCCTCCTAACTCCAGGGCTGGTGCTCTATCCACTTTGCCCCCAGCTGCCCCTGAATAGAGGATTTTGTATTGGATCCTGGAGGCAATGAGGAGCTGCTGGAGCTGCTTGAGAGGAGGATGGGGGCAGAGGACATGACATAGTCAGACCTGCACTTTAGAAAGATCAATATGAAATCACCATTGAACAGGACCCAGAGAACTCAGGTGGGCAAATCTAAAGTTGAAGTCCTTCATTCTATTTCTAGTACACCACCTTCTAAGCAAGAGGATATCTAACCAGTTTGGAGATGAGAGATGTGGAAATAAAGCCATGGTTATCTAAGGAAGTGGCAGCTCAAGAATATGTAGTCTTTTCTGGCTGAATTCATCTAGACCTTTGTCTGAGGTATTCATGGAAAGGAGCTGTTATTTGCCTTTGTAATGGGGCTGCGTGCAAGCTTGGATCACCTAAGATGGAGTCCCCCATCTGAGAGAAGCCAGGGAACTGCTTCTGGGAAAAGACATTTTTTATTCTTCTACCCTGAGAGTGGGAGCAGACTTTTTCCATTGGATGTGTAGCAAGAGCAGGCTGCATTTTCAAAACTACTGGACAGGGATTGTCTCTATCTCTGGCAATATCCAGGAGATAAAGGTCCTGTTTACCTACAGCACAGCATCACAAACTAAGCTGGGGGAAGGTAGCCCTTCTCCCTTCTATCTTTTAGACCCTGTGGGTCTAGGAATTGGGCTTGGAGTTTTGCTCTATTTTTGTGTGGCCTTTTCATTTCTATTTGTACATGGTGGCATCCCCAGACTTGGGAACTCAGACCTGAGAGCTTGAGCCACAGCAGTCCTGAAGGCAGGCTCCCAGGATGGATGCCTGGCTGGGAAATTCTGAGAACCCAGAATCCTAAGATTTGAGCCTAGAGAGGCTTTGGACTTGGAATTTGGTGGAATTATGCCATGTAGGAACTGGGTTGAGCTGTAAATCTAATCTTCCTCCCAGAGACTAAGGTGGTATAAAGGGCGAGGGAGGATTATTCCCTGACCTGTGGGGGATCTTTGTATATTTTTTCTTATTATGCATTTGAAGTAAATATTCCTTTGTAAAAGCTAATCTGTTAAGTGGATTAATGGAACTAGTACCCTAAAAATTGAGGTAACACCATAGATGTGGCATAAGCCAATGGTAGAGGGATTGTTGTTCAGCTTTCCTTTTTTTTTTTTTTGGATAAAAACCATTTTTATTTAAAGTTTTGTGTTTCACATTCTATCCATCCTTCCCTCCCTCCCCTCCCTTCTCTCTGAGACAGTAAGCACTCAGATATAGGTTATACATGTGTAATTATGGAAAACATTACCATATTAGTCATTTTGTACAAGAAAACTTGAATAAAAGAAAAAAGATGAAAGAAATACAGTGAAAATGGCATGTTTCAGTCTGTGTTCAATCAATATCAGTTCTTTCTTTGGAGGTGGATAATATGCTCCCATATTAGTCCTTTGGGATTTTCTTGGATCATTGTGTAGCTGAGAATAGGTAAGTCATTCATGGTTTGTTATCAAACAATATTACTGTGTCTGTGCACAACATTCTCCTGGTTCTGCCCACTTCACTATATATCAGCTCATATCAGTCTTTCCAGGCCTTTCTGAAATCATCCTGCTTGTCATTTCTTATAGCACAACAATATTCTTTTACAATCATATACCACAGCTTGTTCAGCCATTCCCCAGTTGATGGGCATCCCCTTGATTTCCAGTTCTTTGCCACCACAAAAAGAGCTGCTATAAATATTTTTGTACAAATAGGTCTTTTTCTCTTTTGGAGGATATCTTTGGGATATAAACCTAGAAGTGGTATTGCTGGATTAAAGGGTATGCCCTTTGGGTATAGTTCCAAATTGCTCTCCGGAATTATTGGATCCATTCACAACTCCACCATTAGTGTCATCCTTCATTTTTAAAGAAGACCAATGACATAGCTTGACCTTTGTGAATCAGATTTAAGTGAGCCAGAGTTATGCCAAGTCATCAGCCTCGTTCTCTCTTTCAGAGTCATAGAAGTATAGTGGTGAGACAAAAATCAAGACTGGCAATGACCTGGGATGCAGGGGATGACCTTGATATTTTTGGTGTTTGACCAAGCTCTAAGCGCTGCACCCTGCCTGCTTCAGCTGCCATCATGATCACTGGAAGAAATTGTTCTCATTTGCCCATTCCACCAGGGAAAGTTTACATGCATGGGGCAGACGTCCCCCTAACTCACCAAAAGGTGAGTTAAACCCTCCACTTGGTTTAGTCCATCTGCTGAGATGATTTTACTGGAGTGTGGCACCTACACATGCTACAGCTTCTTGGAGCCACAGATAAGAATTGGGTAGAGGGATCAGATACTCCCAAACTCTTTATGGGTACTGGAGCACCCTGGAGGAGGGGTGAAACGTAATTGATGACCTTCAGTCAGTGTAGTTACACCTTGAATGCTTGAAATCTTCAATTAATTCAACAGACATTTATTACTACTGTGCCAGATGTTAGGAATATAAAAGTGAAAAAAAAATATAAAGTGACCCATTCTCTGCCCTCAAAGGGCTTCTAAGAAATACTACTCAAGGTAGAGCCTGATAAGGGTGAATGATTTCTAGACAAAGTGCTCTAGGAAAGAGATGACAAAAGATCCCTGAGCCCAATACATATTGGTGAGTTGTATCTACAAGACAGCATGGTACAATGGCTAGGGCACTGGACCTGGAGTTGGGAAGACCTGGGTTCAAATACCAATACTGTCTGTGGGACCATAGGCAATTCCCTTAATCTCTCTATATGTTAGTTTCAATTATCAGTTCTATATATTGGTCCATTCTATCTTTGGTTTTGGTTATCATACCTTTATTTCCCTCCATCCTATTCCCTCCCCTTGATATTTACTCTATTTTCTATCTTCTTTTGCCCTATCCCTCCTCAAAAGAGTTTTTCTTCTGACTGTCCCCTCCCCCAATCTCCCTTCTTTCCCCCGCTTATTCCCTTCCCCTCCTACTTTCCTTCAGGGTATGCTAGATTACTATACCCAATTGAGTGTGTATTTTATTCCCTCTTGTAGCCAATTCTGGGTTATCATACCTTTAAAAAATGATGCAAAGAAACAGGAGAGGGTTTAGAGGCAAATGACAAAGGGGACAGAATATAGGTCCTTGTGAGAAAAAATAAAAGAAATGGGAATTATTTTGCCTGGGAGAAAAGAAGACTGAGAGAAGACTCACAAACTTTCTTTAAACATATAAAAGATTTTCATGATGTCTATACCGAAAGGCATATTAGCGTAGTGAGAAATCCACTCCACCTGAGTTTAAATCCCAGCTCCTCCACTGGCTGATTATGTGACCCTGGGCAGAGAGTTCAGTGACTTTTTAGAGTCTCCATTTCCTCATCTGTAAAAGGGGATATTTGAGGTTCTCCTACCTACCAGATTGCAGGGAGAATCAAGTGACATAATGGATGTGAAGGTGCTTTGTGACTTTAAAGCATTATATTAAGTAAGCTATTATTATCCTCCATGTCTTTAGAGGATTGAAAAGAGCTTAAATTAAAGTAGGAGGGATTTTGTTTGGACATGTAGAAGAGATACTGAAGGAAGTTATGGAGTTTGTATCCTAGGATACTTTCAAGAAGAAAATATACAACCATCTATGCTATTTGCTGGACTTGCCTTAGTCACAGTTGGAGGAGGTAACTACTTCCTTGTACAAGGCAGGGCCTCTCCCTCATCAGTTACCTCCTTGCAGACCTTGACAACTTCTCACTTCAATGAAGAGTGTTTTAGGTAATCCTAATTATACAAATATTACTCTAGCCCCAATTCCAGTGTGATCACAAATCAAATGTAAAAATACTTAATTATGACAATAATTCTTAGTAAATAAAAGAATCTTTCTCTGTCTCTGTCCCCTGCAATCGCTTATATGAGCACCACTAGAGAAATAATTACTCCTGAAACTCATCTGGGTCTTGGAAGACTATCCTACTTGTGAATGGGTGAATGGGGTGAGGAAAACATTCTCTGTTGCTTCTCAATTTGCTCTCAGTGGTCATCATGGAAATATGTAGACCCCTCTTAGGAACATGGATTTGCTTCAGCCTTGGCAATGGGTGGACTGTCTGTTCCACACAGAATTGATCTCCTGTATTATATTTTTCTTTAGTTTCTGTAGCCCAAATCCGGAAATTGTAGACTTCTCCTGATCAGTGAAATTTGTCTAACATCGAAGGCCACTGCAAGCATTAGATTGTTCCAGAGATAGAGGATTGCACCAACTCTTTTCTAATTAAGCCTCTTTCCAATGTCTATTTCCTTCTTTAACTAAACCAGCACCTCCTGGTGCAATATATCCACATTTTATGGGATTCTGATTTCATAAACTTCCTCTTCTGAATGCTAATCCCTTTGTCTCAGCCATTATTGACACAAATTGGGCAGGAGTCCTATTATGCACAACCTCATATATCCCTATTACACTTCATATAATTTGGGGGGTTCAGGAAAGCATAGCTTTCCCTCTCATTGATCCCCCACCTGTCTCCTGAGGCCTAAAATTCCAATTACAGCTTCATTCCTTTAGTTTAATACTTTGTTAGCCATTTAAATTCATAGGGGGTTATTCCTTTCTGTGAATTATTTTCAGGTCCTTTCCTGTGAATTCAGTTTGATATGGAAGATAGGGAGAGACCAGTGTAATAGGTACCTAAGGTGGGTGGATAGGAGGAGATTGGGGAAAAGATCCCCTTAAAGACTTCATAATGTCCCCATTGTTGGGAGTGCTGAAATCTGTTGAGTTCACAATTGTGTCTAGGGACAGGCCTTTATAGTTGGGTTCAAAAGGCATTCATTCCCCGGAAGGTAGAGAAGATGCTTTTTTCAAAGGTTCATTCCAGTTCTATGACACTATGACTTTGAAAGGAAAATCAGGATAAAGAAATGCCTCATTTTCCTCTATTTACAGATAGTCACTGAAATGAACAAGTCACTGATGTGGAAGCATACTAAATGCCTCCTCGTTTATAAAAACTGACATTATTGAGAGAATATTTTCTGTAGTTTAAAAGGCCTTTTCCAGAGTCCTTGGAAAGGCCTTTTGAAAGTCAGGTCAAGGACAAAAAAAGGCCTTTTATAAGGAAATTGATAAAAGTTATTAACTGAAGTTGAACAAAGAGGATCTCTAGGCTTCTGACCCCTTTATTCCATTCAAAGAGAAGCACCCTCTTTTATTTTGTAGAAAATACTCTCCATTTGGGTATCTGGGAGGAGTCTCATTGATTAATTGAGGAGAGTAGTCCAGAAAGGAATAAGACGATGATTTTGTTACCTAACTATTTTGAAATATTAGTCTCAAACTCTATTTTTGTATTGTGATTTTCTTCTTTAAGATTCCGAGTAATGTTACCTAAAAATTTCTTGGGGGCTGATTCATTATCAGAGGGCATGGGGAAACTATGCCATTTGGGGCAGCTCTTTCTCTAAGCCATTTTACTTAATGATAAATTAAATAAAATTGTTTCTGGTAGACTTGTGCCTAAAATGCACAGTACAGATCTTAGAAAAACATGGATAGATTTGCACACAATAATGAAGAGTGAAATGAGCAGATTCAGGAGAACATTGTGTACAGTAACAGCAATGTTGGTTTTTTTTTTTTTTTAGTGAGGCAGTTGGGGTTAAGTGACTTGCCCAGGGCCACACAGCTAGTAAGTGTTAAGTGTCTGAGGCCGGATTTGAACTCAGGTACTCCTGACTCCAGGGCCGGTGCTCTATCCACTGCACCACCTAGCTGCCCCAGCAATGTTGTTTTAAGAATGACTTTGAGTGAATGAGTAATTTTGACTATTTAAATACTATTATAAATTATAACTACAAGGGACATATGAAGGAAGATGCTATCTGCATCCAGAGAAAGAACTGATAAATAAAGGTATGTATAGAACGCTTTTACATATGTATATCTATTTGTGTCTGATGGTAGCCATCTCTGTAGTGGGGAGGGGGAGAGAAGGAAAAAAAGAAATTTACATGATAATTTTATTATATATTGAAAAGGAATAGCAAGTTGTACATGTGCATTTTCATGTGAAATCATCTTGTAAAAATTATACTATGTTATATAAATGCTTATTTTATTTCATAAATTAAAAATAAAATAAATACAATTTAATAAAATAAAAACAAAGTAATAAAATAGTATTAATATTTTTTCAACACTAGTATTGAGGCTAGATATGCACCTCACCCCATGTTATGTTCCCAGATCTCAAAAGGCTAACTTGCATTTCTACATTATGTTGAAACTATTCATTTTCTCAAATCAGGATAAATCAGTTCAATAGACGTTCATTCTGTTGAGCACTTGTCAGATAACATGATCTCAGAAGCCATGACCAGGTTCAAGGACCCATGAGAACATGGTAGAACTATAGAATTGCAGATTTGTACGGGAATTTCAGTTTCCAAACTGTGATCATATAACTCCTTTTTATATATCTATAATGTGGAATTCATTCAACCCCAAATTATCCCAGTTCATTTTTTTGTTCCTTCGAATTCAATTCAGGAAAGATTTAAGTCCATAGTAACATACTCAGAATACAGACACTAAAGTGAAACAGTTCTTGGGGCAGTTGGGTGGCACAGTGGATAAAGCACTGGCCCTGGATTCAGGAGGACCTGAGTTCAAATCTGACCTCAGACACTTGAAACTTACTTGCTATGTGACCCTGGGCAAGTCACTTAACCCTCGTTGCCCACCAAACAAAAACAATAACAAAAACAAAGGTGAAACAGTTCTCATCCTCAAGAGTGAACATTCTAGCATAGGCATAGAACATGAATACTACTAGGTATAGCACAAAGTAATTAGGGGAAGGGGAGCATCTTAGCAACTGAAAGGATTAAGGAAGACTTCAATGGAGAAAGTGGTACCTGAGCTGGGTCTTGAAAAAGCACCAATTCTGACAGAAGGGGATAAGGATAGAATGCATTCTAGGTATGACAGGGGGGCTTATGAGACTACATGGAAACAGGATGGAATGTCAAGTTTGGGAAAGCGTCTGTAGGAAGACAGTTTGGAGCTTTGTGGAGCATCTTAATTGCCAGCATGGGGAATGTATAGTTTGTCCTAGAGGCAATAGGGAGACAGTGAAGGTTTTTGAGCTTTAGAATAATGATATTGGCAGTTGTAGTACTAGGATCAGGGAAAAGAGAAAACAAGAAACATAGGGAACAATTAGAAGGCTATATTGAAGTAGTTTAGGTGGGGGAAGAAGAGAAGGAGAAAGAGACCAATTCACGTCTATATCCACAAGAGAACACTAGGAGAACAAGACAGAAGCCAGAGAAAAAGGTGTGATATAATACTAGCTGCCACATCTTGATAAACAGTGGGCAGTCATCCATATTATAGAAGGGACATGACAAAACAAGACCTATCAAACTCATCCAAGGTTTCCATAGGGGACTGACCCAAGCACAAAATCTCAATCTAAAAAATAAACCTGAAAAAAGTATGAACAGAAGACATCAAACATAATTAAGAAATACTGTGGGTTAAGAGAAATCCAAGAGGTAAACTAAAAAGAGAGGGACCATCATAATAGCTACAATCTATACCAGACTACCAAAGAAATACTAGACAAAATCATAACAAAATTAATTCGGCGGTACAAAAGATTTATATTATCAAGGGAAATAATGGAAAAGCGTAGGAATGAAAGGGAAATATTTCCAGAATGCTAACTATATTATAAAGCAGCTATCAGCAGGATCATTTGGTACCAGTTAAAAATTAGAAAAGATCGATGGAAGAGATCAGACAAGGAAGAATCAGAAATAACTCACTAACACAGTATTTTATAAACCTTTAAACATAAATTACCTAGGCAAGAAATCCTTATTTGACAAGACCTCTTGAGAAAATTGGAAAGCAGTGTGGCAGAAGAAATGTAGTCCAATATCTTATGCCATATTCCACAATAAATTCAAAATGAATATGTGACCTGAATATTAAAGATCACATCATAAATAAAATTTGCAAAGAATAAATAAATCATTCACAGCTGTGTGTAGGGAGTGAATTCTTTGCCAAAAGATAGAAAAATTTGACTGCATGAAATTGAAACTCTTTATTTGGATGATTCCAAATCTTTATCTCCAGACCAACTCTCTTTTCCTGAGCTACAGGCTTAGAGTTTCAATGATCAATTAGATATTTTCAAATGGATTCACCATCAACACCACAAATTTAATATAGCTAAACTGTATTTATAATTTATTCACTCTGAAACCAACTCCAAATGACTTCCCTACTTTTTGAATTCTTCTGCTTCTGGTCACCCTTGCTCAAAACATTAGTCGTTATTCAAATATTGTAATCAAGAACCTTGAGAACAGCAGTTCCCTGCAGACTGCTAGCTCTTTCCCCTACCTAGATTCTGAAGCCAAAGTCCAGGGGCTACTGCTTCTACAAGTTCTTCAGTCCCCAAGCCACAGCTTCTGGATACCCAGAGAAGAAAGTTCATGACATCAAACTCTTTGGCCCTGTCAGGTGGTTCAACATGAGAACAGGATCTGGTTCTATCAATGAAAATGACACTAAAGGATATAGATACATTATTATGTGCCTCGCCACTCTTCCCTAAATACCCCATGGCCTTTCCATCTGAAATTTCTTATATGTGCCTTCTTTCCTTATTAGAAAATTAATTCCTCAAGAACAGAAACTTCTACTTTTCTAATTTTTGTTCCCAGTCCTTGGAACAGTATTTTGTACATTGTGAGTTCTTAATCTACACTTTTCATTCATTCATTCATTCATTCATTCATTCATTCATTCATTCATTCATTCATCTTAGACCTTTTCTTCACTTCCATTCCCCAAATCTCATCAGTCACAAAATCCTGTTTCTAGGCTTATTAGATTCTCATTTCTAATCTCCTGCCACCATCCTAGTTCAGACCTTAGGTTACTACTGTAATTTATTTGAACATCTCTCAGGTCCCTAGCATTTACAGTGATGTTTGAGGAGTGGCATATAAAAATAAAAGCACTGCCCTTGCCCTCAAGGAGTGTATAATTTACTAAGGACAATAAGACACATACCCTTTTTTAAGCACTCTTTACTTCTCTCTGAGACTACTTCTCTACCTTTCTATTTCCCCTGCCTCCAGTTAGTTCCTACTTTAGTCCATCCTACACACCAATGCCAAATTAGTCTTTCTAAGACACAGCTCTAGTTATATTATTTCTCTGCTTAAAAACCCCAGTAACTTTCTACTACCTACTGACTCTTATTCACTTACTTAGCCTGACATTCAAGATCTTTCACCATTTGGCCACCAATTTAATTTTCTAGTGTTAGCTTGAATTACTCTCCCCAAGCTCTTGTTTTTTTGTTTTTTGAGGCAATTGGGGTTAAGTGACTTGCCCAGGGTCACAGAGCTAGTGTTAAGTGTCTGAGGCCGGATTTGAACTCAGGTCCTCCTGAATCCAGGGCCAGTGCTCTATCCACTGTGCCACTTAGCAGCCCTCCCCCCAAGCTCTTATCACTTGGACCACTCTCTATTCTTTAAAAACATCTTGGGTTTTTTTGTTTGTTTGTTTTGTTTTTTGCAGGGCAATGAGGGTTAAATGACTTCCCCAATGTCACACAGCTAGTAAGTATCAGGTGTCTGAGGCAAGATTTGAATTCAGGTCCTCCTGAATCCAGGGCTGGTGCTTTATCCACTGCACCACCTAGCTGTCCCCAAAACATCTTGGGTTTTTTTTGTTTTTGTTTTTTTTACTGCCCTTGTACTTTGTTGACTTTCCCTTCTGCTTTGAATTATTCTTTATGCCTATTGATATTTATGGAAACATATAAATCCTTCCAAGCACAGTTCAGGAAGTCTATCCTGTTCAACACATCTTATCTTGCCTCGAACTCCTGTAGCATTCATCTGCACCAGTAATGTAGCACTTGTCTTTCATCCCCTCATATTGTAATAATAATGATAATAAGGGGCGGCTGGGTGGCGCAGTGGATAAAGCACCGGCCCTGGATTCAGGAGTACCTGAGTTCAAATCCGGCCTCAGACACTTGACACTTACTAGCTGTGTGATCCTGGGCAAGTTACTTAACCCCCATTGCCCCACAGAAAAACAAAAACAAAAACAAATAATAATGATAATAGCAATTCACATTTATTCCTATGGAATTTAAAGGTTATTTCTTATTTCTCTCAGCAGATTATTCCTTCAGGGTAGGGCTGGTGTCTTATAAATATTTATAAATTTAGAGCAGTTAGCACAGTGGAGTGACTTACCTATAGTAGTTGCTCAATAAGTATTTATTGAATAAATGAATCAATGAGAAGTATCTCCTTTTTTCTCCATTTCTGTTTTTGACCTTCAGTATCTCATTGGCTGAGTTGACTTGACTCCTCCTACCCCAAACTATCTACTCCTCTTGTGATGAGCTCTTCTGAACACTTACTTAACCCAGCCAGCCATTTTTTGGTGAAGATCTTCTCTTTTCTTGAGTCTCCTTTTCATTTCCCACGTCTACAGAACACGCCTTATTCATTCCTTTCATAGATCACTTTTATTTCTCTGCTGACAGAATCAAACCCAGTCCATAGAATCTCTGGTAATAGTTAATTCAAATTAATGAAAACGTTTTTCTAAGGACCAAACCACTTCTTTTCACATACTTGTGAATTGTATTTATTCTGTTTAAATGAAGGGGCTGTTCTCTGTAACTATCCCTATTTAATATCAATTAACATTATGCTATTTAACTTAATATCAGTGGAAAGTACAGGCTTCCTGGTCCAAAGGCAAGTACGCCAACCATGTGGTTGCAGGTAGAGCCTCAGTTTTTAAAGGGAATAAGATTATAATGATTGACCTGGCCAACAACTACCCTAAGCTAAATGAGAGGAGAACGTTTTGTGTTTTTTTCTTCTTCCCTATTATATTAGAGTGCAGAGACAATGGAGCCCCTGTAAGCAGCCTAGTTGGCCAGCAGGCAGGGGAATGGCACTCATACCCTTAAGAAAATCAAAAGGCATCACAGAAGCAAGGAGGTTGGTCCTTTAAAACTCCCCCATCTGTTACTCGCTTTCTTTTCCAAGCATTAAGGGGAAAAAAACCCATCACTACCACCAAGCAGCAGGAATTCACAGAGGAGAGAAGGGTCAACCTGTTCCAATTCTAAGCAGTCCTGCCTGCCAGAGGGTAGACAAAGGGAGAGCAACTGACTGAAAAATTAACATAGATTAAAGATACCTTGGTTTTAAGGACCCTACCGGATCCTACCCTTACTTCCACCTCTGTCATTGACCAATTCCCATCCCATTAGGATTAGCCCAGGAAATCGTCGGACCCTTCCATATACAAATAGCCTATTACTTTCTGATTGGTAAAGATCTACAAGCACAATTAAGCAATCCATGTTGAAGGGTCTGCCTATGGGACTGTATTGCCCCTCATTTCATATAGAATGTAGGCTAAACAGCTTCTCTGTTATTGTTCTGCAGTTACTAAGCAACCGCAAAGTCTCTGCCAGGCAATAAAAAAAAAATAATCTCCTTGCATAATATCCAGTGATGCAATCAACAGTCTGGTCCCCCCTCTCTTCTTTCTCATGTCCAGTCCACCTTCTCACTCTCAGTCCCCTCCTCCCTTTTCTCTTCCATCAACTTCTCCAGTCTCGTTCCCCGTCTCTGTTCCCACACTCCTCCTTCCCCTTTTCTCACTCTTGTATCTCACCTCCTCTTCATGCCGCCTACTGTTTTTATTTTTCCTTAATGGCCCTTCCCCTTTAAATTGTGAACGTGGTTGAACCTTGGCATAAATTGCAAAGGAAAAACAACAGTAACAAATTGATCATTCCAACTGGAACAGCTGGTGTGTACTTTCAGTTGGAAATGAATATGGGAATGAATGTGAGATGAAAAGCACTGATATCAGATGAATCAAAGGGAAGGGAAGAGTTAAAATAGAAGCTTTCCAACCCTCTCTAGCCTAGTCCTAGCTCTATATTCACAGAATTATGGAGATAAAAGAGACTTTGGAAGCCATCTAAGTCCAACCCTTTCCTGAACGATATATAACGTACCCAACGAGTAGGAATCCAGTCTTTGCCTGAAGACCTCTAGTGAGAGCAAATAGAGCTTAATAAAATCCTTCAGGTATGATCTGACCAGTTCAGAACAGAGTATCAAGACTGTCATAATTTTTCTAGTCCTGAATACACTCTTTCTGTGTGTGAGGCAATTGGGGTTAAGTGACTAGCCTAGTAAGTGTCAAGTGTCTAAGGCTAGATTTGAACCCAGGTCCTCCTGATTCCAGGGCCAGAGCTCTATCCATTGTACCACCTAGCTTCCCCTCCTGAATACTCTCTTTTTTTTTCTTTCTTTTCTTTTTTCTTTTTCTTTTTTCTTTTTTTTTTTTTTTTTGCAGGGCAATTGGAGTTAAGTGACTTGCCCAGGGTCACACAGCTAGTAAGTGTTAAGTGTCTGAGGCCAGATTTGAACTCAGGTCCTCCTGACTCCAGGGCCAGTGCTCTATCCACTGCTCCACCTAACTGCCCCCTGAATACTCTCTTAATGCAGTCTAAGAGCATGTTCAGTTTTTTGGGGGGTTTTGGCTACCATTTTATACTTGATCCAAATTGATCTTGCAGAAAGCAGCTAGGTGGCACAGTAGTAGAGTGCTGGGCCTGGGGTCTGAAAGACCCCAGTTCAAATCAGTCTCAGTAACTTACTTGGCATGTGACTGGGGCACTTGATCTTTGTCTGCCTCAGTTTTCTCATCTGTAAAATGGGGATAATAATAACACCTACTTTACAGGATCTTTGTAAGGATCAAATGATGTGTGTAAAGTACTTAGTGTTGTGACTAGCACATAGTCAGTATTTAATCAATACTTGCTTTCCTTCTCTTAACTGCTCAAGTGTTTTTTTTCTTTCTTTTTCATCTTGTGCTTGTGGGGTTTGTTGGCCTCAAGTGTAAGATTTTACATTTATTCACAAGTAGTGTGTGTTTGGGAATGGGAGAGAGAAGGAGACTTGGTCAGAACATTCCTTCAGCTCAGTTAATGAAATCTCAGAAGACAAAAAAATTGATAACATCCCTGGTAGCCTTTAAAGGAACCTTTTCAGATCAGGAGACAGGCCTTGGGGAATGTTACCCCCAGTGGAAGAGAAGGAAGTCACATATGAAGGAAGAAACTACTTCTTTAAAGGAGATTCCTCTTGTTATTCCCCCTGGATCCTTTAGTGGGAAGCCAAGGACAGGATTTCTCTCCTTCCCCCCCCTCCCCAGTATCTATGGCATCTTTCCTCACTCAGTAGGAGACACTGCACCCAGTGAGGAACAAACAAACAAAGTAAGCAAATAAAACACATAAGGAAAGGAGGTAAGGCAGCTCCGAGGCATATGAGTTCTGGCAGTGGAGAAAAGAGCCAGCAATGGATTTTAGAAAGAGTTAGCCCTGGCAGTTGGGTGCTGAGCTTTGGAGTTAAGAAGGCTCAGGAAGCCCAGCTGAGTAACCTATCCAGCAGGGAAGCTGTCACCAGAGGAGATAAATGAGAGGTCACCATAAGAAGAGAAAAGACACCAGGGCTCTTCAGCACTAGAAGAAGTATACATTACTTTGGTTCCCTGTGTTCTTTACATCTGTGCCTCTCTGTGTATTCTGTGTGTACCCCCCCACCCTGGGGTTGGGGGGGGGAGGGTTGGGTTTCACTAGTTAAGTTTAATGTTAGATCTGTCCAATCATTATTGGATCCTATCGGTTTCAAAAATCACCAACATTGATTAGAAATATAAGACAGCAATGGGCTAAGTTAAAAGTATATTAGATTTTGAGTCATAGGACTTTGGTTGAAAAGGCAGTTCTGCTAATAACTGTGAGTGTGATCTTGGGCAAGTAACACATCTTATTTGGGCTTAAGTTTCCTTATCTATTAAATGAAGGGGTTGGACGAAATTACCTTTGAGGTCACTTCCAGTGATAGATCTACGATCTTATAACTGTATGGTCTCTTCCATCTTTGAATTTATGGTCCTTTGATTCCTGGGGCCCTTTTCTCATCTCACTGTTGCTGTTAGTAAAAAAAAAATTCCAGGAGATATTGCAAATTCATTGTGAAGTGAAAATGTTTCATTGAATATTGGAATCAGTGATTTTCTATTCCCTCTTAATGCACTTTGGATGAGTGGTGAATTGATCCAAACAATATGATCTCAGATGATTCACTTGGTTTACCAAATAACAGAAAGTAAGGGAAAGAGAGAAGGAGGCTTGGTTCCAAGTGTCACCTGGCCATGTCTGGGCATATTCAGTTCTCCTAACATGGAGATATCTGTGAAGGGTCTTTTGAGCATGCCTAGTTTGCCCAGGATGGAACCTGCTCCATCCCTTACCATTTGGGTGTGCGCAGCCTCTTTTGATTGGTTACCTGTTTCCTTATAATTGGTGAGCCTGAGCCATTCTCCTATGCTCTTTTTGGCAACTCTTATCTGCTGCACCCAGAAGTCGAAGATCCCAGTTCACCAATAGAAAGGACACTATGAACTGAAGAACTGAACCAGTGGAAGAGGAATTTTCCCTCCTAATTCCCCTCTTTTACTGCAGTTCCTAAGAAATGGGACTTGGGTATGTTTCTGTTGTGTTATTTGTCCTCCTTAGTTTCAGGTATGAGACATGATCCTTACTGGATTGTGAGTTGAGGTATGGACACCTAGGAGTCAGGATGGCAGGTGGCATGGTGTAGCCAACTATCACACCATGTAGAAAACTGCATAAGCCAAGCAAGATGCCTGAGAATTGAAGCCAAAGAGGTTTTGGATTTAGAACTGGGATTGTTCTTTAGGAACTGAGTTAAACTATGATCCTAATCTCCTTTTTCCTCCCCAGAATCTAAAGTGGTGAGGAGTAGAAGGGGGATTATACCTCCTATATGTTGGGAGTAAGTTTGTATGTTTGTGATTAGACCCATTGCAGTAAAAATGTCTGTTAAAGATAATCTGACTGCAAGTACATAAATGGAACTGGGGTGCAGGGGACCCATCCTTTACAATTGAAGGAATATAATCTATGGTGGCTGGAGTCATTTTTAGAGAGCTTAGACACCTCCCTCCCAATCTCTTTAGGGGTATCAAAGGACCTTGGGGGGGAATGAAAAAAAAAACACCTACCTGGCTTTCAGGTGGTAGGGGCCAGGGTAGCTAGTGTCACCCCAAAATCATATCTTCTCCCCTTTCCTTTTTGTCATATGTTACGAGGATAACATGGAGATCCCCTCATCTCCTAAATTGGGCCACCTCCCATGAGATGGCATGCCTGCCTGGTCAGAAGTTCTGGACCTTGTGAGTTACTGGGACAGTGCAGGCAAAAGGGTAAAAATAGAGGTCTGTTTAGCAGTCCCACAAAGGGTCTTTGTCTTTCAGGGGGAGTATAATAAGGATGATAACTTATTGTTAAATGTTTTAAGTATCTGCGAGTCCATGTTTATGCGTTTTGTATTCTAGAGAGATAGATGGATATTAATCCCTTACTATGTGCTTGGTGGTGTGCTAAGCACAAACCCAAGAAGACAAGATGTTCTTTACTCTTAAAGAAAATACATTCTAATAGAGGAAAATAATGTATAAAAGGGAATTGGAAATGGGATTCGGGGAAAAAGTCTACTCACACAGGGTAATGTTGCTAATGAGGAGGTAAGATCAGTGCAGAGGATGGGTTGAGCTGGAAGTGAAAAGAGTAGGGTCCTTCATTAAATGGCTAGGAACTTACCAATCAGAACAGAGCAGAGGAATCTAGGGGTAAGCAAGACTGCTAATGACGAGGTGGAGCACTACAGAGAGTCAGTTGATCTTGGAATGCATTTCGTTTATGGTGAAGGGAAAAGAATAGCTGTCCCATGCTTGATGTTTATTTCATCACATATTGAGGTATTTCATGCTTCATACTCATTTTACAATGTATGAGATACATTGGGTAAATTGTATTTGGGGTCTACAGACTTCACAAGTACAAGATGGATGAGGCATAGTTAGATGGCAGTTTGAAAAAAAAATCTGAGAGGTTAGTGGGAGAAAGGGAACAAGTATTTTTTTAAAGTACCTACTATGTGCTAGACACTGTGTTATGCAGATTACAAATATCTCATTTGATCCTTAAAATGACTCTATATGCTAGGTACTATTATTATCCTCATTTTATAGTTGAAAAAACTGAGGTGTACAAAGGTTAGGTGACTTGCCCAGGGTCACACAGCTAGTAAGTGTCTGAGGCCAGATTTGAATTCATGTCTTATACATTGTATGGTATATATAATATGTTGAATACCTTTTGTAAAAGGGATTCTCTAATCTTTCCTTACATTGAACCTCTCTGCATCTGCTTTTTGGCAGCTTCCTGTTATTGTTCCTAGTTTTTTTTTCCCCTCATCTTCCTCCACAAGACCAGTTCTTTTCTGTAACAGCTATATTTCCTATGACTTCAGTGGTTACACTATGTTCCCCAATAATCCAGTATCATGACCTCCACATCATCTTGGACTCTTTCCTTTCCTTCACATTATTAGTACACTATCAAGACTTGCTCATTCATGTTGATTTTATCTTGCTAATTTCATTTGCATATATTTCCTTCTTTTCACTGTCACTGCAAACATCTATAAATCAGTCCCTAAATGTCTCTTGCGTAGACTCTTGCAATCCATTCTTAAGAGTGTGGAAGCTATCGCCCCTTCTCCAATTTATTTTTCACACTGCTCCCTAAGTAATTCTCCAGATGTATTATACTAATAATATCTATCACTCTAATGAAATACTTTCAGATAACCATTGCCTATTAACTCCCTCTCCCCCATCCTAGTGTTACAAAATATTTGGACAGGTTCAGATGAATTTCTCTTTGGGAAGGAAAATAGTTTAGATACTCACTGAGGATCGTGGGACTAGTCGTCCTTTCCTATTCTGGGGAGAGATGGGGAACCACATCATTTGTATTGGTTGAAGCAGGGTTATGTCAGCTTAAAAGTTTGAATGGCTTTTTGAAAGAGAAGCAGAGGGAGTGGCAGCAGCAGCAGCAACAGCAGCAGCATGCTTTACATGAGAACTGACCCTTAGTGATTATTAATGATGATGATATTAGCTTGCATTTATACAGGACTTACTATGTGCTAAGCACTGTGCTAAGGACTTTACAAGTATGTTAAGGGCTAAAATTCTAGCTAAACTGTCTAAAATATCTAATGAGTGGTCGCCAATAAATTATAAGCTTTAGCAAGAGTTAGACTTTTAAGCATTTATTAAGGAGAATAAGAATTTGGTAAAGAGAGAGAAAAAGGCCTAAATTCCTAGCTATTAAAGGGAGAGCACATTTCTAGCTCCGCTCTCCACCAGAGTCCAAAGGAAAGAGCGTGAGACCGAGCGCCCGTCTCTTCCTTCCTCCTCCCACTAGTCCGCGTCACTTCCTGACTCCTGGTCTTGCCCTCAAAGACCTTCCCTTCATGGGCAGAACTCTTCTACAGTAAGTATCCAGCAGGTGGCGTTATTCCAATCGTTACAGTCCCCCCTGTTGTTCCTCAAGAAACAAAATGTTTCCTTGACGGAACAGTAAAAAGAATATAATAACTATTGCTAACTAATAATATGTGAACAACAATATAGAAAAGGAAGAGAGGAAAGTTTTGTCCAGAGGGGCGATTTTTTTTTTTCCTCATGAACCGACGCTTTGACATTAGTCTTGCAAAGGGAGGGCCTCTGCAGAGAATACATGTTACAGATGGTGTATATTATAACAGAAAGAGAAAAAAAACAACAAAAACAACAAATCAAAACTGTTCACTTAAAGTCTCTGAAAGTCTTTTCTCAGATGTCCTCTAGGTGTAGTCCTGGAATGGAAGTCTTTTCAGGGGTTGATGTGTGGATGCTGGTAATCAGCCAGGAAAATTTCCTACAAAATTGAGCTTAACACAACTTTAAAATAGCTTTGTCAATAATCAAATCAAACAATGAAAGTTCTCAAAAACATGTCTAAGGGAATTCAGAATCTTAGTTGTTACACATGAAACATATAATAAAACAAAAATTGAAACATTCTTTAAAATTATAGTATTACTATAGTCCCTCCTTATGGAGGGTAATTGAGAAGACAATTGCTGTGATATTAATTTTTTTTAAATAATTTTTATCTTTGTTTCATCACTTTTTGCATCATCTGCCTAATTATCCTCATGCCATTATGAGAAATTAGAAAATCTAATATAATTGGTAACAGGTGTCAAGGCCAAATTCAACACTGTATTTATCATGACACCTGAGATAATTATGGGGGTTACCATAAAAGAACAGAGAAATGATGGGATATGAGCATTCCCACACTTGAGCAATATGTACTGCCCATACAGTATGCCAGGCTTAAAATAGGTGGATGGAATATACGTCCATGCCACCAAACATATTGGAGGAAACTGAGTCAGACTTAATCAGATCCATGGGATTAAGATGTCCATGGCATCAGGCATATAGGAGGGAGCATAGAAGCCAGGTGTAGGAGTGAGATGGGTGGGATGAATACTTCCAGCCATCTGTACAATATTGTGGGGAAAAATAAAATAAAATATTAAACCAAGAGAATCCAACCTCAACATTTGTCAAAAGCCGTTCTCTCAGCCATACCTTGACTTCATGCATGTCTCCCCTCATGTGACAGTTCAGTGTCTGCTCTTGCATGTATTCCTCTTGTGATTGGATGGCACCTTGGCCAACTGGCATCTGATAACTCAGAATAAAGGCAATTAATGTCTTAAATGATAAGTTCCCATAATCCAAGTCTCATATGGATTTAAAAATTGAGGATAATAAATGATTGCAAAAAATGTGAATACATCTTGACTCAGAATATATAATTATGCAACAATTTCAAATAATACCTTTTTTTTTACTTAGCATACAATTACTTTTTTGAAAAATCTGAACATATTTAAATACAAGTTAAAGCACAACACAATCTCAAAGACAACTTTTACAAATGTTCCCCTCTTTTTTTTTTTTTTTTGGAATATGCTTATCAAAAATAATACTTCTAGAATCAATTTACACTTGCCATGGCAAACAATTTGCTAGGGAAATGCTTTAAAGAGTTTGATCAAATAATCAGTTGAGAAAAAATAACAAAAACAAATAACTCAGAATATGGGAGCACAATACTCCTAGAATTAACATTGTATTATGAAATCAAAACCATGTTTCAAAATTAGATAGATGAATGAATAGAAGAAGATACACGTGGAACAATAAAAGACAATGAAATTCAAACTAAGGAAATCTAAATGAATATGAACTTAATATCAATAAGAGTATTATACAATATAAACTTGATCACATGACTATAAAAAGCTTTTACAAATATTCTCCTTGTTTTAGAAACTAGGTATAAGACACAATCTCAAAAGCATGAAAATCTCTATGAAAATAAACCCATACCATTAATTTCAAAATGTAGGTGTAATAGCATAGAAATCCTATGTAACCTCTGAACTGACATTAATACTCTGAGTGAATTCAGAACACTTTTGATTCCGATATCTAAAATCCCCAACACTCATATCAATACCTTGCTGCTTACTTCTACATTTCTCTAAAATATATACCCTTCCATGGCAAAAGAAGCAGAGTCTTGAACTATGTTGATGGTTGTCATTCTTATTCAGCTTAAGTTTTTCTTCTTTAACCCCTCTATATTGTCTGTCAGTCTTTTCACCATACAAATGCTTTATAAGATTACTAATTAAAGACAAAAGCAGGTTAGCAAAATTATGAACAAAACGAGTATATCTGGAATTTAAAGGGTTTTCTAAGGTTGTCTCAGAAGCACAGCCAGCCTGGGGAAGGGCTGAGCCTGAAGCTGCAAATGTAGTTAGAGAAAGTTGCGCATGAGCATTAGATCTCTGGACTTCCCAGGCAGGGGAAGCTATGGGCTTAGCCATGGGAGGAGTAGAGGGTGGGGTCTGGAGAGGAGGGGAGGGACCAGAGCAATTTGAATCAGACTGGATTTTGAACTCAGGCCTGGATTCCTCTTCCCCCACTTTGCCTCCAGGTGCTAGGGGATTAAAAGCTTCTAGAGGGTGGGTCATTGCCTCCAGGCATGCAAAATTAGAGCAACAATTAGTGTTAGAACTGGGAAAAGCTGCAGGAATCTCTTCAGGTTTCTCTGAAAAAGCATGGTTGGGAGAGGGAGAGATATTTCCTTGTGTGAGTAAGTTGCTGGCTCTTTTAACAAAAATAAAAAGAAAAATAGAAAATCCACAAAAACAAAGCATTAACATGATCTTATCTCCCATTTGTCTGGTTAAACAGACTAAAATAAAAAATAGGGTAATTAGGGAGTTTAAAAGGTCCATTCGAAAAAATTTAAAGGGAAAACACAGCCAGTGCGCCAGTACTTAGCAGTTTAAAGGGTAGGGGAAATTTCTTACCCAACCGGAAGATCAGAAGTGAGGTTCAGCTTTCCTCTTCGTGGTCAGTCATCTGTTAAGGGCTAAAATTCTAGCTAAACTGTCTAAAATATCTAATGAGTGGTCGCCAATAAATTATAAGCTTTAGCAAGAGTTAGACTTTTAAGCATTTATTAAGGAGAATAAGAATTTGGTAAAGAGAGAGAAAAAGGCCTAAATTCCTAGCTATTAAAGGGAGAGCACATTTCTAGCTCCGCTCTCCACCAGAGTCCAAAGGAAAGAGCGTGAGACCGAGCGCCCGTCTCTTCCTTCCTCCTCCCACTAGTCCGCGTCACTTCCTGACTCCTGGTCTTGCCCTCAAAGACCTTCCCTTCATGGGCAGAACTCTTCTACAGTAAGTATCCAGCAGGTGGCGTTATTCCAATCGTTACAAGTATTATTTCATTCGATCCCCACAAGGACAACCCTGCTATTACGTTATATAGGTGCCATTTTAGAGATGAGGAAACTGAGGCAAATGGAGGTGAAGTGACTTGTCCAAGGTCACACAGGTAGTGTCTGAGATTTGAACTTAGGTCTTCCTGACTCCAGGATAAATGCTCTCTTCACTGCACCACCTAGCTGCCCCAAATAAATATTTGCTGAGGTAAAATGAATTGAACAGTAAGAGTTCGGCCTTAGCTAACTTGAAAAGGAGGTACTGTTTGTGTTTGGTATTCAGAGAGGTAGGGTATGAAGGACCCCACTTCCAGTTTTCTAGCTATGGTCCTTCTGAGTCTGATGCCTTCAGGATCTCCCCAGTTACTTCCATATTCCAACCCCACTGAGTTTTGTAGGATAAGGTAAGATATAGGAGCAAATAACTGCAGCACAAGGTAGTATGTGAGAAATGCTTTAAGAATAGGCCAAGTGAAAAAAAAAGACATCATAAGTGCTTAGAGGGATCAGAAAAAAGCAACAGTCGAGTTGGACCTTAAGGATGGATGGTATTTCAACAGGCGGAGATGTGAAGGGAAGGAGAAGCATGAGCTTGCCTTGCGCTTGGGAATTCTGGGATTTGGTGTCTGTCTGTGAGTCACACTGTGACCATGGGCAAATCACAACCTCTTAGTCCTCAAGCAGCTCTCCAAGACTCTAAGATACAAAAGAGTTGCCAATATGCATTGGGTGGTGATGGTCGTGGTTCGGTTGTTTTCGGTTGCAGCTGACTTTCAGTGACCCCATTTGGGGTTTTACTGGCAAAGCTACTAAAGTTTTCATGTTTTTTTTTTCCTATTTCCTACTCCAGCTCATTTTGCAGCTGAGGAAACTGAGGCAAACAAGGTCAAGTGACTTGCCCAGGGCCATGCAGCTAGTAAGTGCCTGAGGCAGGATTTGAACTCAGGTCCTCCTAATTCCAAGCCAGGTGCTTTCTCCACTGTGCCAGTGGAGAGAATCTCAAATCACTGACATGCCATTTACGTGGAGAAGGAATTAAACTTGTTCTGATTGGATCCAAAGGGAAGAACTTGGACCAATGGGTAGAATTTGCAAAGTGGAATATTTTGACTTACTGTAAGGAAAAATATCCAGGTGGAGTTATTCAAAAGTGGAAGAGGTTTCCTTCAGAGAAACCTCTTCATTGGAGGTTTTCAGACAAAGCCTGAATGACTAATTATCTGGGGTGTGGCAGATGTGGATTGAACTAGATGACCACTAAAGTCCCTTTCTAACTCTGAAATGCTTTGATTAAATGATTCTGATACTTATAGTCCTGGTATTTGTAGTACTTAATAGAACTGAACTGGAATATAATGCTTTACCACGAGGGCCTGCCATGTAAACACCTGCAATGCCTTCTAACCTGAGGATTCCTTAAATTTGGAGCTTCTACCATGTTAATTCTATAAGATCGCCATTTAGCATAGCGTGTAGCACCTAGGCCCACCTCATATACATCAATCAGCATGGCAATTAAAAAAAAATTGTTGTTGGTATCTTTTGTTTTGACATCACCTTTGTTTCCCCAAATATCCTCCTTCCCAGAGTTACCCTTTATGACAAAAAAGAGGAAGGAAAAGAAGCAGTTCAACTAAACTAACCAACATATTACTGAGGTTCAAAGATATATGCAGCAGTCCACGTAGATGGGGAATCATTAAAGAAGAATGTCTCTTTTAGGGGGCCAACTTTGGTCATTATAATCAATTGCGTATTGTTGTCATTTTGTATATTGTTTTCATGGTTCTGATTACTTCACTTTGGATTAGTTCATATAGGTCTTTTTATTCTTCCTTGTATTCTTCATAAATGAGACAACATTTGGAAAGTACTTAGCACTGGGCACATAGTAGGTGTTTAAATGCTTGTTCCCTTAACCTTCCTCCCCCCCCCAATATTTTATGGGACAGTAATATTCCATCACATCGATGTACCACAATTTGTTTAGCTATTCAGTGTAGTGAATTAAGTGACAAAATTATCTTCCATACATGGGAAGGGGTAGTATATGTGTTACACTTGTACAATGAGGGAACATGGGGAGAGAAGCAAATGCAGATGTCAAGGGGTGTGTGCTTCCAATGTTCCTGACCTACCAAGATGTCATCAGGGATCAGCTGAGCCGGGGATTGGGGAGATGCTCTTCTGTGTTTCTGGTCTCCCTACTGAACTGTTCTCTGCTGGGCATCTCCCCTCTCCCTCACCTGTCCTCACTGAGTTGATCTCCACTGTTCTCTGCTTGTTAAGTAATTGGACGATTGATCCTCTGCTACTGTTTGCTAGTCTTTTCAGATGTTCTGGATCTCCCTGCTATCTGCTATTCTACAGCTTTTAGTTATCTTTTCTTTCTAGGGACAGTGAAGCTCTTAAAGTCATGGTCATAGACTGTTAAACTTCCAGCCTGGTGGCCGGTAAAAAGGAGGACCCCAAATCTCTTAAATTTAGATTGGTCGGGGGCAGCTAGGTGGTGCAGTGGATAGAGCACTGGCCCTGGCTTCAGGAGTACCTGGGTTCAAATCCAGCCTTGGACACTTGACATTTACTAGCTGTGTGACCTTGGGCAAGTCACTTAACCCTCATTGCCCAAACAAACAAACAAAAATTTAGATTGGTCATCTTTTAAACTCTTTTCCTCCTGTTTAGATACAGGGTTTCTTACCTGAGTTATTATACCCGAAATTCTAGTTGACTCCTATCATATCCCTAGGCCCAGGAGCCTGGGTCACCAGCTTATCTTCTGGGAATTCTCCTTAAGGATACCACAAAGTAATTGGGTGGAGTTGGGGAGTGTGCATGAGGAGATTGCTTTTACCTAGATCTCCCCCCAAATACCCCTGATTGCCAAACAAACAAGAAGACTAAAAAGGGCCAGGGGGGTACTTTGCCCTCTTTCCCCCAGTATCCAAAATTGGTGCTCTCTCTACAAGTAAGTTCTCTCCAAATGAGGGAGGGCTACCTATATTGATGAATATAAACATTAACCATTCTCTAGACAGGATACTCCATGAATACCCTCTGAGCTATGAAAGACAAAGGCAGGAACAACTCAAGTTAAATATGCCTAACATTTTTTAAAATAGTAAAATATCTTTCCTTAATCACTTAAAAAAAAAGTGCCTCCTAGCAACCTACTGAGCAGCTTCCAATGGGGGTGCGTCTTAAATGGTTTGAAATATACTGCACTAGACTGCATTGCATTTCATGATAATCTAAAGAAGAATTCAGGGTATTCAGGGCCTGAAATTAACTTTCCTTTATATATGGACTACAAGCTCATTATGAGTCAGCAGAGGGATGTGGCCGCTAGAAAAATTAATGCTATCCTTGGGCTGAATTAAGAGGGCCAGAGCTTCCAGGAATAGGGAGGTGCCTGTCCCACTGTATTTTGCCCTTGTCAGACCTCATCTGGGTGTCTGAGTATCATGTTGGGTTCTGGGTATCATGGATTAAGAAAGACATTGATAAGCCGGAGAGCATCCGAAGGAAGAAAACCAGAATTGTGCGGGGCCTTGAGTCCATGTCATATAAGGATTGGTTGAAGGAACTGGGCATTTTTAGCCCGGAGAAAAGAAGACTCAGGGGAGATATGATAGCTGTCCTCAAGTATTTGTCATGTGGAAGACGGCTTAGAATTTTTCCATCTGCTCTCAGAGGGCAGAACCAGGAGCACATGATGGAAGTTACAAAGAGGAGACATTAGGCTTAATATGAGGGAAAACTTTTTAATAATTAGGACTGTTCAGAAGTGGAATAGGCTGCCTCGAGATGCGGTGATCTACCCTTCCTAGGAAGTCTTCAAACAGAGGCTGGAGGCTTGTAAGGTATGTTACACTACTGTGGCGATTTTCGTGTGTTTGGCCTAGGTGGCCTACGAGGTTCCTCCCAGCTTCTGTGATCCCATGACTTTTCATGCGGGTTGTTCTTCAAATAGAAATTTGAACAGGAAGCTGGCATTTAAAGTGGTGCCTTCTCCTTCAATATTAACTGCTCTCACAGTGTTTTCAAATCTTACTTATTCATAACTCACACAGAAAAACAAGTGACAGGATGGCATGATTACTGGTACCATGTTACTGGTACCATGTTACTGGTACCATGTTACTGCCTAGTTTCAAATCCTGCCTCAGCCACTTAATAGTTGTATGCCTCTGGCAGTCACTTAACCTGTATGCCTCAGTTTCCTTATCTGTAAATTGAAGGGATTGCACTCTATGGCTTCTGTGGGTCCTTCTAGCTTTAAATCTATGATCTTATGAGTTGGTAGCAGCCAACAGATAGCTATGCAGAAGTCAGCTGCACTGTACAATTAGATAAATTGTGCAGTTGGATAAATTTAGCTGGCAAAATATTTCTTACTCCTTGTGGGCAGGGATTGTCTTTTGCCTCTTTTGTTATCCCCAGCACTTAGTACAGTGCCTGTCACATAGCAAGTGCTTAATAAATATTGATTGATTGATATTTATTGCTTAATGAAGGAAGATAAGAAATGCTGTCACTCTCTTTTTTCCCTCACCCCTTTTAAAATTAGATGAATATTGTATATGCTAGAGCAATAGTTGAAAGACAACTTTGATATGGACACAAGAAAGAATCAAGGTGAAATCCTCATATCGCCAATTTTGGAATTTTTTTCAAAATAGTGAAACAGCAATTCAGTCTTCAGGTTTTTTTTTTCCCTTGTTCTCTTTTCACTGCTTAGTTGTGCTTTTTGCGCATATGCAGATCTCATGCTAGGGAAGAAGGAGGCTAGATTGACAGTTCCCAGCATCCAACGCCCCCTCTTCCTTGTCTCTCACCCAAAACTTGGCAGCCACCAATGGGAACAACTTGAGTACTGTTTGTCTGTGGTCCCTGGGTTTATTGGCTTCTGAGAAGTTGACCAGTCTGGAGGAGGAGGATGGCTGCTTATATTAGAGATGGTTTAGTTTGAAGTTTATTGCCCTGAGGGAACTTTTACTTTACCAAGCAAGGCTTAACTTAAAGATGAAACAGTAGTTACACAGGGATAACTTTACTATGCTAATGACTCAGGTTAGAAGCAATCCTTGTTAATAATCCTGGAACTTTTTCCTCATTATTCTCTCTCTCTCCCCCTCCCCCTTTCCTGTGACTATTTAAAAAAAAAAACCCAAAACCAACAACATCCATTTAACCACAAGGACAAAAATGCAACAACAGATCGTCTGGGGAAAGTGCTCTGTAATTTCTGAGCTCAGTATTTTGGCCAGCAATCAGCCTTTTGTAAAGCAGAGATTTGTAGTCAGGGCTGTAACTAAAGCAGTGTCTCCAATAAGCTGCAAAAAAAGAGAGGAGGAGGGAAAGAGAAGGGTGTGTGTGTGTGTGTGTGTGTGTGTGTGTGTGTGTGTGTGTGTGTGTGTGTGTGTGAGTGAGTGTGTGGATGGAAGGGGGAAAAATCAGAACAGAAGTGGAAGCAAAATCAAAAGCAGGAAAAAAGTAACCATTTTAGGCTTCAATTCATTCAGACTTGGGTTAAAACAATGAACAGAGACTATTTTCCAGAGGTTCTAAACACATTCTTTATAGATACCTCCTAGAAAAAGACAGGTCGGGAATTATACTGTGACCCGATCCTCTTACAGAATTCACTATTGTCACAATTTGAGAGTAAGAATTTTATCCTGGATGAAGACCTGTAAGAAATGTCTTCCTTCTCCACCTTTCTCCTGCTTTAAGCACAAAACTCTGATCTCATCACCAAGAAATAGAATGTCCATCAGTGATTTCTATTCCTTCCCCATTTCCCCACTCCCATCTCCTTACAAGGAGGATAAAAGCATTGATGAGACAGATAAAATGTGAAGAACAATGGTGGTTCAGCTTCATGATGGTCACTTTATAAACATTTATTGAGCATCTAGGGTGCCAGGCACTGTGAAAATCACTAAAGTTATTTTTTTTGGGTGGGGCAATGAGGGTTAAGTGACTTACCCAGGGTCACACAGCTAGTAAGTGTCAAGTGTCAGAGGTCAGATTTGAACTCAGGTCCTCCCGAATCCAGGGCTAGTGCTTTATCCACTTGCCACCTAGTTGCCCCCATAAGCACTAAGTTATAAAGGCAAAATACAGTCCGGACTCTCAAGGAGATCATAAGGTAATGATCTATGTAAACAACTATGTATAAACAAGATACATACAAGATAAACCGGAGACAATCTCAAAGGGAAGGCACTAGCATTAAGGGAAATCAGGAAAGGTTTCTCATAGAAAGTAGAATTCCAGCTGGGCCTTGAAGGAAGTCAGGAGGTGGAGATGAGGAGGGCATTGAATTCCAGGCATGATGGTAAGCAAGTGAGAATGCTCAGTCAGGAGATGGAATGTCATGTGAAAGTGACCAGCATCACTGCATAGAAGAATGTATGGGGGTGAGGGAGGTGAAAGAGGATTGGAAAGGTGACAATGATAGTAGTAGTGGTAGGGAGAAGGTTATGAAGAACTTTGAATTCCAAACTGAGGATTTTCTATTTGATCCTGGGGGTGTTTGAGAGTCACTGGAGTTTATTGAGTAGGGAGATGACCACAGGTCCCAAGATTCTCCTGGAAAATAATTTCTTCTACGTTGGTCATTTTGACTGCAGGTCAGGAAAAGAAGAAGCAAGGCTAGAAGATCAAAAGTTTAATTCGCATCAGCTGATGGGCAGCTAGTGGCCAGCAACCGAGAACAAAGGGAGACACACATTTATAGACTTTTAGCTGCCAGACATCACAGAAACAGCCTTGACCAGCTCCAGGGCAACCTTGAGTAGCCTCTGCAGACTGGAGATCTTGCTTGGGACTTTCTCAACATCCAGCTTATTGTGTCTACATTTCTCCCCACCCCCACCTTCCTGCTCAAAAACTTATTCAGCTATTGATATCTTGCCCTTTTCCACACTTGCATTGAGCAGCTGAGAACTCTCACTCCCTCTCTGCTCAAGTTCTTTTTCTCAGACAATAAATGCTTTTGTGATCTGTTATGGGACTCTGTTTCTTTTAGGGTCTCTCTTTTTTGGACCTGGGGTCTTTCTCTAACAGTAGACAAGTAGAAATTGAAGATGAGTGAGAAAATGAGGATATTAGAGGGAGGAGTATTCTGAAGAAAATGGGATGCAATGGAATCATGTGCCTTTAGAGTGGTTTGCTTTGGCAAGGAGAAGGACCTTTTCTTCATATGAGAGGGAGGTGAATGAAAAGATAGTAGCAGAAGGCATTTGGGTGATGTGAGATGAGGATGAGGAGAGAAGAGGGAGTTTTTGGCAAATGTTCTCAAAATTTTCAGAGAAATATGAGGTAAGGTTCTTAAATGAGAGGGTGGAAAGAAGAGGAGCCAACATAGGTTTGAGAAGGATGAAAAGATGGGGAAAAACTCTTGTGTTGAGTGGAATAATAAATCAATTAGAGATGTCTAAAAGAATTGCCTTGATGATGTAAAATCAGTTTGGAGGGGATCCAGTCAGCACAATTTTGTGATATTCAGCTTTTTAAAAAATTTTTTTTAGCAGTATGTGACTTAGGAGTGAAGGCAGCAAATGGTGGGAGTAATTTAGGACTGAGGCTTGGAAGGGCAAGATCTGTGATAGATTAAGGGAGAAAGGAACTCAAGAAAAGAGAATAGTGTAGAGTTGAATTGGTTCACTAAGGAGTCAAGGGATTGGAGGTGATGGTGGGGGATTGGAGGATGGTGAGGCCTTCCTAGGTTTGGGCTTGTGAAGTAGAAGTTGAATTACAACAGATTTTTGATCAGATAAGTGAATTGGGGCATTAACAAACATGGTTTATTTGTGGGTGGTGGCAAGATCAAGGGTATGGCCATCTCTATGCATAGCTGAGGGAGTAGTAGGTCATGTGAAGTGAATAAACTGAGGAAGTGTGACATTAAAGTGTTAGAGAGAATATCAATATTCATATTGAAGTCCCTTCATAATGAGGATAGAGGTAAGAGAAGAGAAAGACTGTGAGTCAGGCACTGAACTCATTGAGGAAATGTTTTGGAGTGTTTTGGAGGTCAGTAGACAATAGCTACCAGAATTTTGACTGGCTGGCAGTGTAGGTTGAGTGAATCTCAAAGGGGGAGAGTTTAGAGTGATGGTGGTAGACTGTGACCCTGGAAGTAGTAATGGGGAGCAAGGAATATTCCAAATCCCCCACTTCAAGAAGTGAATCAAGAGGAATTAATGAAAATGTAACCAATGCTGAAAAGGGTTGCTAGGGAGGCTGTTACATCGGGTAAAAGCCAGCTCTCACTGAGAGCCAGAAGATGAAAGGATTAGGAAAGGAAAAGACTGAAGATGAAAGTATGTTTGTTATTTATGGAGTAAGTATTCCAGAGAAAACAGCTGAAGGAATGAGTAGCTTTAATATAGGAAATTGGTGTGGGGGCAGTGTGGCTGAGGGAAATGAGAATAAGGGATCAGTCAGTGGGGGATGGAGAAAAAATATTGAATAACGACAGCCAGGGGTTTAGAATCCCTAGGATGAAGAGTGTATGATTTGCTGGAAACGAACAAATCATTGATGAATGAGTTCAGGTGGACTAACGACATTATCAGGGGTATAGCTTCAGTGTGCAGTTCTCTTAGGATGTTAGGTAACTCAGACAAGGGAAGGAAGCTGATAGAAAGGCACTTTTTCCCCTCCAGGCTGGTCAGGTCAGGCCAGGAGGTAGGTGAAGGGAGCAGGATGGAATGGTGCCTCTCTTTCCTCACTAGGCAGGCAGTATCCCCTGCAAGTGAGAAGAGGCTAGTCTAGGAGATGGGCATGTGATAGAATGGCTTATTTCCAACTGGTTGGGAGCAGGCTAGAGACAAGGCTGCCTTTTGTCCCTCCAAAGGCAGAAGGAGACTAGTCTGGGAGACTGGCACATGAGGGTCTTTTGAGCCCTTGTTGATAGGAAAAAACCGGGCTAGGAGAGCACTTATGATGGAAAGGCATGTCTCTGATCATCTCTGAGCAGGAAAAGGTCAGTCTGGGAGACTAGCGGGCTCTCTTGGCTTGATGCCAAATCAATACCCATCTCCCATCCATGGTGGGCTAGTTAAGGCTTGGAGCAGTTAGAGGTGCCTGAAAACCTGATGATTTAGGAGAGCATTGGGCTTGCAGCCACTCACACATTTTATTATACATTGTGTCCTAATTATAACGTATTATCTATTTGACTATTTGAATAATTTATACAAGGCAACAATATTGTAAAGGCAAAAAACTTTGAAAGAATTAAGAATTCTGTTCAGTGTGTAATAATCAACCACAATTCCAGAGGACTCATTATGCAACGTGCTACCCACCTGCAGAGAGAGATGAAGGACTCAAAACCCAAAATGATATTTTAAAAAAATACGACCAGTGTAAAAATGTGTTTTGCTTGACTATGCATGTTTATAACAGGGGTTTTGTTTTTCTTTCTTTCTCAATTTGGGGGCAGGGGGAGTGGGGAGAATGCAGTGGAAGGGATTGGAGATGGATTTTTGGTAATAGTAAAAATAAAATTTACTTTAAAAATGGAATGGGCTCTCAGGAACCATAAAACAACTTTCATAATAAAGAAAGAAAAGAACACAATTGCAAAGGATAACATTTCAAATGGAAAAAATAATAATAAAATTTATTCCTCTCCACTGCCAAAATCTCCAGATCAGGAAAAGCCAAGTAGTCGTCTGACAACCTTTTCCCCTCCCCTTTATTCTTTTTTTTTTTTTTTTAAGTGAGGCAATTGGGGTTAAGTGACTTGCCCAGGGTCACACAGCCAGTAAGTATTAAGTGTCCGAGGCCGGATTTGAACTCAGGTACTCCTGACTCCAGGGCCGGTGCTCTATCCACTGCGCCACCTAGCTGCCCCAACCCTTTATTCTTAAAGCCAACAAGTTTATAAAGTGGTGGGCAAGGTTGAGCAAAGGGATCTAGTTGTAATTGTCACAGGTGTAGGAGCATGTTTTAAGCTGTTTTCAAAGGGAACAACTGCTGTCTCCCTTCCCATTGATGTCAAGCTTCTACAACAACCTACAGTTTTGTTGAAAGATCCCAAAAGTTTATAGGGAAACTCTACCACCAAAGCAATTGGAGGAAGAGGTTATATAAAAATTAAAAACATTAAGACGTAAAATAGTATGGTCTTAAAACAGAGGGGTAGTGATGTCAGAGGAGCAGCTCCCCAAATAAATATCTAAAATCAGAACCAGAAATATCTAGTCCATTGAACTGATTGGAAACCTATAGCTTTTGCCTTTTGGATTATCATAGTCCAAATTCTCTATTCTAGTGATAACTTGCCAAATCTTGAGTGATCTTTACCATGATTCCTCAGTACTTGAACTATTACTTTCTGGTTGCTTACAATATATTTTTTTCTTTGACCTAGAATATCTTGGTTTTGTCTATGTTATTTCTCTGTTTATTATGGTGTTTCCATCAGGAGATGACTTGTGTAGTCTTTTTATTTTCACTTTGCTCTTTGTTTCTAATAGGTCTGAAAAGTGTTCATTCATAACATGAGGTCTCCAGGCTCTTAAGGCATGGAAAAGGAAGCATGGCTTTCAGACAATTCAATGGTTCTTGCATTTTCTTTCTTAACCTATTTTTCAGGTCATTTTTTAAACGTGAGGAATCTTTTTTACACGTTTCTTTTTTGTTTTTGTATTAATATTTCTTGTTATCAGAGTGAGTAATTAACTGTGGATTGGTTTGTTCTAATGTTCAAGGAGTCTTATATATGGGTTGTACCTCTTATACTAGATTGTTAATTCTCTTAAGTTTTACCTCCAATACCCTCTTTTCTCCCCCCCTTTTAATATTTACAACATGACTTTTTAACTCTTGTTTCAATTCTGAAAGAAATTCTAGTTAATATTGTGGTCAAAAAGATTTTCCTTTGAGCCTTTGCTTATGAATGTTAAGTTATCATCATCTTCTGAGTTTGTGCCCTCAGCATGTCTGGCTATATAACATCTACTTATCATTGTTATGCCCCCTCAGGGCTCATTCATCCAACTGCTACAACCACTTGGCATATTGGGTTCCCAGATGGGTGGGTGTCACTCTTCTTGTGATTCTTGGGGAAAATCCTGTGGGTGACTATCATTCTAAACACTAGTTCATGAGCATCATTAATGTGCCTCTACTTAACAATCAGCTAGTAGACACATTTCCTTTGCAAAGGTACTCAAATGACATAACAATAAGAGTAGTTATGAGCCATCCCCCCGCCATGAGTAGCACACTGTCCCATAAACCTGACCACAGTCAAGAAATAAGGAAACGTGGGCATAAATGTAAAATACAATGGTAGTGAGGCACGCATATAGTGAATACAAGCGACTAAGGCCACTCACATCTCTGGAACTACAGGTCTTTGACATTCCTTTTCTCTCTAGAGGGTACTCACAAAGTTTACTGAGTTGCTCCACTGTTAAAGTAGGCTGTCTCTTCATAGAACTAGCTCTTTGTTCAGGGCATAGAATCTCCACCGGACTGGTGGCTCAGCTCACTTTAGCCGCTCTTCCTAGTGTATAGTTTCTAGGCTAGATGGGACAATCTCCTCCTGTGCTGAATCAAACAGGAAACTTGGCTTTGTTGGCTCCTCACCAGGATCCACTGCTGGGCAGGCCAGTGACACAATGGGGGCAAGTATTATCATGCTGGGTCAGGCAAATTGCTTGGACATTTGGCTCTTCTCAGGATGGGGTTTACCTGTGGGATGGGTTGATCTGCTGGAATCCTACACTTATTCTTTAATAAATAGCTGCTGTCTTCTTTCCACTTTTGGTCATTGGCTGAGCTGGGATTGGGGTGGAATACTGTTCGGGTAGGAAAATGCCCCTTAGCTTAGAATCAGGAGAGGTATCTTCATCTGACCAACTCCCCCTCCAGAGCCTCAGGTCTAAAGTTGGGTTTTTTTTGGAAGGCACAATTCATCTCTCTCTCTTCTTCCCCTATGACAAGGTATTCATACCTCCTACTTTTCATATCTCTGTCTTTTGACTTCTGTAGGGCTTTTCCTTGCGCTGAAGTCTCACTGGGGCACTGCTTTTACATCATGGGTGTCTTTCTTTGTTTACTAAGTCTTCCTGCCTTATTTCCAATCTTTGTATTTTGTGTTAGGGATGGGCTTTGTGCACTTCTGGAGGGAATGGTTGGCTTCTTTTGGTCCAGGTCTATGTTATCTGAAGTCTCACTATTGGTTTTTTTCTGGGTACTAGGTACTGAGAATATCTGTATTCTTTAATTTTCTCAGTGGCAACTCAGGTTGGGGGCCTGCAAACTTTTAGTACCCATTAAGTTCTCTGATCTAGGATAGAATATTATTTTCTCTATCCCATTTGGAAACTCCCAACCCAGTTTGTACCTGGGCAATACAACTGTAGGCTTGTCCCTGGTTGGAGCTCCAGTTCATTCATATCAGTCCCTGGACCTGTCAGCTAGCTGAAAGGTCCTGCAGAGCAACAGAATTGAATGTTCCCACTTTTTTGAGCTCCCTGAGCTCTTCTGAACCATGATTAGTCAGATCCAGGCCCCAGTCCATGGCTGTGAGCTGAATCCAAAGCCCTGCCATGGAATGAGAGCTGCTTAGGTGCCACTTGCTTGTTGGAGATCCAGTTCTGGACATTCTTTTCAAGCTGAATCTGAAACCATCAATCCTGGTCCTGGTAAACAACCACAGGCCCCAATCTAGTGCTCATCCTAAAAGGCTCTCCATAGGTCTTCCTGGATGAATCTCCTCCCCAGGGCCCACAGCTCTTTGGTTGCCTCTCTGTAGATCTAAGCTAGAAAAGCAATTCATTGTGATTTCTCCATAGATTTCCTGATCACTACTTAGCCTGGTGCTCTTCATCAATCACTATTATAGTAGTTGTGGGAGAAAGTTGGGTTGTACTGCTTCCTCCTACTCTCCTATTTTTGCTAGTACTTGAAGCTCTTACTTTAAGCATAGGGTTGATAGTAAAATAGATAATACATTATAACTAGGACACAACATATAATAAAATCAACTTGTGCAGAGTGGCTGAGAGCCCAATGCTCTCCTAAATCATCAGCTGTCTGGTGGCTTTTCACGTACAGTCAAGAAAAACACATTTTTTGCACTGGTCATATTTTTTAAAAAATCATTTTGAGTTCTGAGTGTCTCTCTGCAGGTGGGTAGCACGTTGCATAATGAATCCTCTGGAATTGTGGTTGATTATTACACACTGAACAGAATTCTTAACTCCAGTTTTTTATGGTTCTCTAGGGTCTTGTATTTGAAAGTCAAATTTGCCATTCAGTTCAGGTCTTTTCATCACAAATATCTGAAAGTCCTCTTTTTAATTAAAGTCCCATTTTTCCTCTGAAAGATTATGATGAGTTTTGCTGGGTAGGTGATTCTTGGTTGTAATACCAATTCCTTTGCCCTCTAGAATATCATATTCCATGCCCTCCAGAACTTTAATGTAGAAGCTGCTAGATCTTGTGCTATCCTGACTGGGGCTCCACAGTACTTGAATTTTTTCTTTTTGGCAGCTTGCAATATTTTCTCCTTGACCTGAGAGCTCTGGAATTTGGCTATAATATTCCTAGGAGTTTCCTTTTTGGCATTTCTTTCTGGAGGTGATTGGTGGATTCTTTCAATTTCTGTTTTAGCTTTTTCTAGAATTTCAGGACAATTTCCCCTGAGAATATCTTGGAAGATGATATCTAAGCTCTTTCCTTGATCATGGTTTTCAGGTAGACCAATAATTTTCAAATGATCTCTCCTGGACCTATTTTCCTGGTCAGCAGTTTTTCCCAGACGATATTTCACATTGCCCTCTATTATTTTATTCATTTGGATTTGCTTTATTGTGTCTTGGTTTCTCATAAAGTCACTGGCTTCCATTTGTTCAATCCTAATTCTTAGGCAATTATTTTCATCAGAGAACTTTTCCATTTGGCTTTTCAAGCTGTTGACTTTTTTCTCATGTCTTTCCTGCATCACCCTCATTTCTCTTTCCATTTTTTCCTTTACCTCTCTAACTTTATCTTCAAAGTCCTTTTTGAGTGCTTCTATGGCCTGAGAGCAATTCATATTTTTCTTGGAAGCTTTAGATATAGGGGACCTGATGTTGACACCTTCCTCTGAGGGTGCACCTCGATCTTCCTTGTCACTATAGAAACTTTCTATGGTCCTCACCTTTCTCTGTCGGCTGATCTTGCCTTTCTTTTACTTGACTTTTAGCTCCTTAAAGTGGGGCAGTGTTTGCAGGCTGCAGTATCTGAAGATTAAGAAGTCCCAGGTGGTATGATTTATGGAGAATCAGGTTCTTTACTTGCCTGGCCTGTTCCCTGGTCCTTAGATGACCCCAGACCAACTTGCTAATCAACCAACTTTGTGTGTTGTGGTTGTTAGCTCTGATGAGCCTGTGCCCCTCCCCCATCTGGGCCACTGCTACTCAAGCCTACCTCCTGGTTCCCAGCAGGGGTGAAAAATCCAAGTTCTGCCTCCAGCACCAGCATAGACCCCTGTAGTCTTCCCCCTGCTGAGGGCTCAGCCCTCTCACCAGACTGTGAGCTTAGTTCCAGACGACACCGGCACTTCAGCTGATTCAGAGGCTCTGCAGGTCTTCTTCTCTGATGAGGCCTTCCTGGGACTGGATCTGTGTCAGGGTGACTGTGGGATTGGGCTCAACTCCTGTATCAGAACAGCAGCTCCCTCCTTCTGACCTTCCAAGCCGTTCTTGGTTAGAAGATGATTTCAGTACATTCTTCTGTGAGTTTTGCTGCTCCAGGTATTTTCCTATGGTGTTATTTGGATGTTTTTTGGAGCTACCCTGAGCTCCACCCTGAACAGAATTCTTTCAAAGGTTTTTTGCCTTTACAATATTGTTGTCCTTGTATAAATTTTTCTCTTGGTTCTGCTTACTTCTTCTGCATCAGTTCATGTGTCTTCCCAAGTATTTCTGAAATCATTCCCTTCATCATTTACATAGCATAATTGTATTCCATTACTTTTAGATGCCATGATTTGTTTAGCCATTCCCTAATTGATGGTCACCCTCTCAGTTCCCAATTCTTTCCCACTGCAAAAAGATCTATAAATATTTTTGTACATCCTTAGAGTTTGTTTGCTTAGTACTGATTCCTCTTTTACTCTCCCTCTTACTTCTCTTCTCCTCTTTCCTTGTCAAATAAAATGTTTCTGTACCAAACCCTGTGTGTATATGTGCATTTTTTTAAACTTTGACCAATTCAGATGAGAGTAAAGTTCAACTGTCACTCGCTTCCCACACTCAATCATCCTTGCTTGTATAGACTTCTACTTGTATATCTCTAACTTTCCTCCCCCCCAATATATTGCTCTTTTCTTAATGTTACATTCTTCTTTTGAGATCATCAAAACACAAAAAGAATATCCCATCTGCCCCCCAGGTCTTCTGTCTAATTATACTGCCTTTATGACCCTGATGTTTCTGAGGGCACAAACATTAACTCTCCACATTAAAATGTGAACAATTTATCCTTGTTTAGCCCCTCATGATTGTTCATTCATGTTTATCTTTTTTTAAAAAAATTATTTCTTTTGTCTTTTAAAAAAAATCAGGAATGATGTATATCTTCTATTTCAATAAAGGCCCATTTCTCCCCTATAGAATTATACTGAGTTTTACTGGATAAGTTATTCTTGGTTACAAGCCTATATTTTTTGCCTTCTGGAATATTGTGTTCCATACTCTCTATTCTTTTAACGTGTTTGATCCTGAATGTATCTCCTTCGTACTTGAATTTTTTCTTTCTGGCTGCTTGCAATATTTTTTCTTTGACCTGGAAGCTCTGGATTTTTGGCTATGATATTCCTAGGATTTTTCATTTTGAAGTTTCTTTCAGGAGGTGACCAATGGATTATATCTATTTTCACTTTACTCTCTGCATCTATGAGATCTGGACAGTTTTCTTTTAATATTTCTTGAAATATTATGTCTTGGCTCTTCTTTGGGTCATGGCTTTCAGGTAATCTAATGATTCTCAAATTGTCTCTCCTTGATTTCTTTTCTAGGTCAGTTGTTTTTGCAATAAGATACCTTTCATTTTTTCCATTCTTTTCAGTCTTTTGATTCAGCCCAACCTGGGGACTTGCAAGTTTTCAGTATTTCCAAAATGGTCTGATCCAGGGCAAAGTCTGATTCCTCTGCCTCCTTCCTCAACCCTGGTCTGTGTTCTCCAAGTTCTTGACCTACGTTGCTTGTAGTTCCATTAGACTGTTGCTGGACACAGCCACTATTAGCCAGCTGGAAATTTCTGCTGGTTCAGTGACAGAACTTTAGGCTTCCTTTTGGTTTGGGATTCCTGCCTTGGTCATTCCTCTGTATGATTCAGACTGGGGCTGGAAGCTGATACAGAGACCCTACTCTGTTTCTGAGATCTGAGCTACACAGTTGCTACTTTGCTCCTTCCTTTCTACACAGCCTGGAGCTGGCAACTGATCCTTGCCCTGGAGTGTCATCCCTTGGTGCAGGTCTTCTTCTCCATCTGTCCTGTGTCTAAGACAAGAAATTGGTAGAGTAACAGAGCTGCCAGTCAACAACTGTTCATGCATGCACAATTTAGGCCTTTCTTTGCTGAATATGGGACATTTTGCCCCAATGCACAGCTACTTCCTGGGCTAGAATGCTCTGCAGTGCACTCCTGACCAGACCCTAACTCCAGTGTACATCTATCTCTCTGTCTCCTTATGTTGATCTATATTGGAAAAATGACTGGGACTTTTTTTCTTGGATTTCCTGATCAAATTGCAATCTGGTCTGTTTTTTAGATCTGTTTGGAGAAGTTGGGGGTGTGGGGTTCAGCTTGCTATACTTTTTCTGGCTACTCTAGCATCTTGGCTCTGCCCCTGTTCCTTTTTAAAAATCCCAAACCTGAGTGGTGGGAAAAAGCCTAATTTAGTACCTGAATTCCTTGTATTCATCCATCTAGTCATATTGCATAATCTTTCTTTTGCTGTGTTGCTCTAGGCTCTTTGCTAAGATTTTATTCAATATTTTTTACATTGATAGTCAGTAGAGTTATTTCTTTCTCTTCCTTTTCTTTTTCCTTTTTGGGTATCAGAATTATATTAGCCTCAAAGAAGGAGTTTGGTTAAATTCCTTCTTATTCTATTTTTGCAAACATTTTATATAACATATAACAGTTAATTATCTTTGAATATTTCATATAATTCATATGTAAACCTAAATTTTCCTTATTTTTTCCTTTGGGAATTCATTTTTGACTTTAAAATTTCCCTTTCTGAGAATGGACTGCTTAAAATTTTTTGTTTCTTTTTTTGTTAATGTGGGCATTTTATATTTTTTGTAAATATTCACTTGTTTTATTTAAATTATTAGTTTCATTGGCATATTATCTGGAAAAAATAGTTTCTAATAATTTTATTACTTTCCTAGTCAACAGTTGCAAATTTCCCCTTGTCTATTTTGTTATTTTTTTAAAAAGCTTCTCATTTTATCATTTCAATGGCTTTTTTTCTTGCTTGATTTTCAAAATTTCTATTTTGAGAATTTAGTTGACATTTTTTGATTTGTTGCTTTTCTAGTGCTTTTTAGTTACATGCTCAATTCATTGATCTTTTTCTCTTTTGTTGATTTAAAGTGTTGAGACACATAATTTTTCCTCATGTTTAATTTACCAGCATCCCAAAGGTTTTGCTATATTGTCTCATTGTTATAATTTCCTATGATAAACTTTTCTGTTGTGTCTATGATTTGTCCTTTGACTCACATATTCTATAGTATTATATATTATTTAGTTTCAATTCAATTCAATAAACATTTATTAAACACCTACTTTGTACCAGGTACTATGCTAAGTACTGGTGATACAAATAAGAAAAAGACAGTCCCTGCCTTCAAGTAGCTTACAATCTAATAAGGGAAGATAACATACAAAAGGAAGTTTTAAAGCAAGGGAGATGGTAGGGGGTGCCAGTATGGAGACATGATGGAGTCAAAACTAAGCAGAACTGCTGATGGAAGATGAAGAATAAACTGGGAAATTCTGAGCTTTCTATAAAGAAAGGCTTTGAAAAGAGTTTGTGAGTCCATCCTCTAGCCCTTCAATGAGAGGGGAGAGGCAACTCAAGGAGCTGAGAAGATATTTATTATCAGAATTTGATTCAATCTGTTTGGTGATAAGATTTCAGACGATCAGCTTACCTTGGGAGAGACAAGATGTTTGGGGAGTTGAGAAACCAAGCATAGTTACTAATGGAAAATAAAGAGTTGAAGAAAATGAAGAGTTTCCATTTAAGTTTGAATCTTTCTTTATATGCCTTTAATTTATTACTATTTTATTGAATTTTATCAATAAAGCATGTATTTATGTATATTCCTTTCAAATTCCTTCTTCATCAATAACCAGAGATCTATCAAATCAAACTTCTCTAGAATTTTATTCAGCTCCTTAAATCCTTTCTTATTTTTTATTCATCTTTTCATTAGATTTATCTAAATTTGAAAGGAGCCTGATGAGGTGTCTTACTTTATCTTTCCCTGAAGTCTGAAGTTCAATAAACTGTTCCCATAGTTACTTAGATGCCATACTATTTGGTACACACAGACACACAGACACACACAGACACACACACACACACACATATGGTCTTGATTTTATCTTTTTTTTTTTCAGTGAGGCAATTGGGGTTAAGTGATGATTTTATCTTAACAGCTATACTTCATTTAAGCATAGATTTTAGGCAGTCTTAATGAGTCTTAAATTTCCTCTCTTCAACCTGTTTTCAGATCAGTTGTTTTTGATATCTCACACACTCTAATTTTCTTTTCTTTAGATTGTTCTAATATTTCTTATTGTCTCATTAGATTGTTGAGTTCTATTTACTGCATTCTATTTTTCATTTCATCTACAACTTGAATCATGTTTTCTCCCTTCTAAAATACCTGTTTTTTTTTTTTTTTTTTGGTGAGACAATTGGGGTCAAGTGACTTGCCTAGGGTCACACAGCCAGTAAGTGTCAAGTGTCCGAGGCCAGAACCGAACTCAGATCCTCCTGACTCCAGGACCGGTGCTCTATCCACTGTGCCAGTCAGCTTCCCCAATACCAATTCTTTTAATTTTTTTTTTGTCAGAAGTATTGATATCACTTTGAAAAAATATTCTGTGGAGTCCTTGTGAATATGCCATTCTTTTTTTTAAAAAATGAGGTTCCAATTTGCCATTTGGAGTTTATTTCAGTTTATTCAGATCTTCCAGCCTTATTTTTTTGATTGAGGCTTGATGTCATGGCTAGGCACTACACTACTCCCATTCTTGGGTGGGGATAGGAAAGCCCTGTCTGATCACATATCCTCCATAGTCTAGATTCTTCTATAGCTATTCAGCTCTGTCATTTACTACCTATATGACTTTGGTGAATTAATTCACCTTTCTGGGCCTCTGTCTATAAAATAATTAGGTGGAATACAAGGATTTCTAAGGTCCCTTCATAGTATAATATTCTATTACTTAAGATAATAGGGGGCTGGAGTAATGCAGGGACAGAAAGATTGGAAAGGAAGGGAATGGATATGAGACTTTTTGTATTGGCTACAGTGGTCAAAAGAATGGGAAATGCAAGAGAAAAGAAAAGAATGGGAAAAATAAAATATGATTCTCTGGTTATGAGATTGGATGGTTGAAAAAATTCTAACAGTAGTGCCATTAACAGAATTACCCCCTTGTTTGGACAGTTTCTCTGGATAGCTTAAATAAGCCTTTTCTATAATAGGCCACACGATCAGAAACTTATATGTGTTGGGTTTCCATGTATTTTTTTTTCAGGGCAATGAGGGTTAAGTGACTTGCCCAGGGTCACACAGCTAATAAGTGTCTTAAATAAGACTCAGATCTTTCTGAATCCAGGGCTGGTGCTTTATCCACGGTGCCACCTAGCTGCCCCCTCCATGTATTTTTAAAAAAACTATAATCCCAATTTATGAGTATAAACTCTTAGTAGTGGTAGCTGTGGTACTAGTGGTAGTGGTAGTCATGGTATTAATGGTAGTATTAGTAGTAGTAATTTTCCCCCATGTTAGTGGCAACTAGGTGGGTAAACTATACTAGTTTTCTAATATATGCTAATTAGTTTGGAAAAAAATGAATTTGCCAAAGGTTTCTGCTGAGTTGTATTCTAGAGTCAGGGGAGTTGCTTTTGGCTTTTGCTCATGTATTGGAACTATGTGGATAGAACAGGTGTTCCATAAGTATTGTGGTCCTGTGCACATTTCAATTTAATTTCCTCTAACAAAATTTCTTACAACCTTCCTAATTCATAATGATTCAATAATTCATTTCCATTAAGCAAACATATATTAAGTGTCTCTTATATACAGAGAACTGTGATGCTGGTGGAATCTTGGGAGTGATAATGTTTCAATAAAAACAGGCCCTGCATTTGCAGGAGTTTATAATCTAAGATGGAAGGGATTGAGAAACCCATTCCACTTTTAGTACTCCATGCTTTTCATCTCTCCCCCAAAACAGAGCTTTAAACTTTACATCTCATTCTTCAAAAATTTAGGATCATATAAATTTTTATTTTTAGATTTATTGGTACTTTTGGCTACAACTTGCACTGCCCAGTAAATATCCAAACAACCCCTCTTACAAAGTACAAAGCTGCTTAATAATGGGACTGTGACTGATAGCATGTGTCACCTTCCACTTATCTAGTTTATTAAATGTCAACAGAAAGGAGGGATGTGGCCTTTAATTCTGACAGTACTATACTAAAACTCATCATTTTAATTGACCAGAGATTTGTTACCTCTCCATGTAGACTTTATTTGCTTTATTGTAGCCACTGTGCATATTTTCCCTTTGTCTCTGCTTTTCTTCATTCTGTATTGTTACACATCTTCCCATGTTTCTCTAAATTCTTTGTATTTGTTATTTATATGGCATAACAATATATTAATTTGTGTACTATAGTTTTTTTCAGATATTCATGTATTTTTTCAGATATTCATGTGTTAGGCACATATTACATTTCAAGATATAAAGGAAGACCTAAATAGTTAAAGAGATAGTTCTTTATAGCTGGGCCATGCCAGTATAATCACCTAAATTAATCTAACACTATACAGATTTAACACTATACTGATGGTACTATTAAGGGAAGATATTTACTGTTCATTGCTCATGATACTCAATGTTCAGTCTCTGTCTTTGCACTGGCTATTGCCCATCGCTGGGATGCTCTCCCTCCTCACTTCTGCCTTTTGAGATCTCTTGTCCTTCAAAACTCAGCTCAACTACCACCTTTTCCATGAAGCCTTTCCTGAACCCTCCACCTGCTAATGCTGTTCCCTCCAAACTCCCACTTATTCATTTTATGTGTGTTCTCCGTATTTTGATATATCCGCATGTTGTCTTTCCTATTAGAATACTTGTGCTTAAATGATTGAAGAGAAGCGGAAACTGCCTCATACTTGCACCAATATTGACTTAAGCAAATCCAAACAAGACTTTTTTGTTCTCTGTACAAATGCCAAATTGGAGGTCTTGGAAGTAGTCCTGAACCAAGACAGTGATGGTCACCAGAAACCATTTGCAGTAAAAGCTTTTACCCCATATGCAAGTTAGAGTTCTTGGCTTTGAAGTGAATGATCAGTGAGAAATTCGAAGACGTATGGATGGAGCAAAGTTGACAGTGTGGACTGATAATAATCCATTGACATATTCTGATGTATCAGATTAGATGTTGTTTGCCAGAGATGGGTAACAGCACTACATTCCTAGTAATTCTGCATGTAATACTGGCCAACGACGGCTAATGGAGAGTAAGATCCCTCTTCCAAAGGCCACATAGCACCTTAGCTCTGACAATATCCAAGGAAGGAATAAAGGTCCTATGAAACAGAGGAATTGAAACAAGTTTATAAGATTAAGTCATTTCCCAATAGATAGGGCATCAAAGCGTATGAGCAAATAGTTTTCAAAAGAAGAACTACAAACTTGCAACAACTATTTGAAAACTAAATACTCTAAAATCATTAATAGGAGTAATAAAAAAAACCCCAGCATCAGAGTGTTATCTCATGCCCATCACATTGGCAAAGATAGATTTAGTTAGTGTTGGAGGGCATGTAAGAATACACTTATATACTAATACTAATTCATTACAAATACTAATTAATACCAATATACCTCTCTAGAGTTGATTTTTGTTTGAGGTTTTCCTTATGAGGACTGCTTTCTTTTCCTCTCTTTGTGTGCTGTATCTTTTTAATTTTCTCTTCTTTTTCCCCCCCTTGTATTTCTTTCTTTGCTGAGGTGAGAAAAAGGAGCTGAGTTTAAACCCTGATTCTCATGCAGCCATCTTACTCCAAGTCTACAGCTCCAGAGCTAGATTAGACTTTAGAAGTCATCTGGTGAGGACTAAGTTAACTGAGGTCTAGAGACCAAAGGACTTAATGCAACTCTCTGATGACACCTAATACCATGCTACATTGCCTCAAATGCACTCATCTGGGCTATTTTTGTCTATCATCCCTTGCAGAAAAATCCAAGGGTTTTGTTACAGAAAGGAAAAGGAAGAAGCCATAATGTGATCAGGGACAAAATATCTGGTTTTGCCCAAAGAAAAGCTTCTTCTGAGTCAATGATTCAAACTCCCTCAGTCTGCATTTTGCCAAATTTCTTGTTTATTTTCATAGCAAACTCGCTATGGTGACATACAGTATTTGGACACTGCTATAGCCTTCTCTCTTAGATTTATCTTTAGCAAAATTGCACTGGACAACTTGTGTAATTCCCATTTTCTGAACATTTATTCAGATCATTTTGTCTTTCCAGTCACAAAACAGAATCAATTTTCTCATTTGTTCTGAATGAAATTGGTGGAATTTAGCCATGTGACTCATGTGAGTGAGTTCTCATTGCAAACAAAATGCCCCCTGAGATGTATGATATTGTTCTCTTTTCTATGTATAGGTACAATGGAGAATGGCCTTTTAAAAGAAAACCTTTTCCTTTTTCTCCTGAATTATGCCAGAATTTGGTCTCCCCCTCCCACCCAAGATTTCTTACATGTGATTAGGCTATTATAATCATTCATGATTAGTACATACTTTTGGATGTTCTATGAGGTCCAGGACACAAAGTGGTCATGCTTCCTTAGGCTTTGTTCATGTTTGGGGAATTTACTGCCTTTTTTATATGGGTGTAGCTGCCCTAGTAATTCATTCCCTTTCTGGAGTATGGCTTTGCCCTGAACGCCTTTGAAAGGAACAAGGTGCCTGACCATATCAGACCAAGAGTAGCTGTTCAATTCCAGCCTATGATTTGATTCTGGCTAAAATAAAGAAAAATAAGGTTTTTAGCTACATCTCAGATTCAAATACTTTGGAAATTTTTTCTAGGCTTGTGACAATCTAATATTGTCTCTTTCCCATCTCAGTTTTGCACTATTGGCTCCAGCCTCCCTGTATCTGAACCAAATGCTGCATCCCTAAAGTTGGGTAATTGGCATTCTGTAACTGATTCGTCTCCTAACTATGTGGTGGACAGTAGTTTCCTTGATTGGCTATGATTGCAAAACTGGAGCCTGGGGAAACTTCCAAAAGCATGGAATCTGTCTTGTTTCCTTGAGCCCTCTCAAAAAGGGACTGACATTTGGACCCATAGAAGCAGACCTTGCCATCTTGTTCTTTTGTTTTAGATGGAGGAACTGGAGACAACCTTGTGAATTGCAAAAGATCAGGAGAGCAAGCTGATCCAGTCCCTGGGAGTCCAGGGAACTAAAAAAGTCTAGGAATCAAGCTTATGCTGGGTTTTGCAGCCAGTTTAGCATTGATGCCTGAAAGCATGAGGAGCAACCTTAAGACTAGGCCAGAATAGCTGATAAAAGCACTAATCTAGCAGTGATGCTGCATTTGGATATTATCTTGGTGGGACCAATGATATGTATTGTTGTCATTCAGTTGTTCAGTAATGTCCAACTCTTTGTGACCCAGTGGACCAATACTATCCATCGGGTTTTCTTGGCAAAGATACTAGAGTGGTTTATCATTTCCTTCTCTAGTGATATATATATATATATATATATATATGATATATGGAAATTCTGTAAACTCTGAGCCCACTCTCTCCAGAGACATTTTCTGGTTTACTCTACACTAAACTATGAATAAATCATTCAATAACTAGTCAATGGAGATAAAAATGGGGAAAAAACTTCACTGTGTTCAAGGGAAATGAAAAACATCCTATGGGCTCTGATCCCATTGACTTGCCTATAGAAGTAGTCATGGAGAGGTGTGACCTTGGTAACAGCTGTGAGTTAAGATTAAAGATGACATTGCCAACTTTTTCATTTTGGATTGGAAGACAAATACCTTGTCCCTAGCTTTGATGGAAAACATATGATACCTAATTTCCAGATTCAGCAAATATTACAGGTCAGTTCAGTCAGTTCCATGTAACTAGAGCCATGAAGTAGCCATGTCTTCTTCAAAAATATTTCAAATGTTTTATTGATGCTTCTTAAAAACTACTGTCACTCTCTCCATAAAGAACCTTTCATTATAATAAAGAAATACAATTAAGCAAAAACAAACAAACAAAAAACCAACCCCCCAAAACCAAACAAAACCCAATTCACTGACCATATCTAACAGCATTTCCCTTGTTCAGCATCTGTAGATCATAGCCTCTCTATCTTCTAAAAGGAGGGTTGTTATATTTATTCAGCTGTTTTCTGCAATCAAGATTGGTCATTGCGTTGATAATTTTCCTTTAAATGATTATGGTCACTGAATATATTTTTCTCTCCCCCCTCAAATCTTGTTGAGGGATACACCATCCCCCTAGTCACCTGGGCTTGTAACCTAGGTTTCCTTGCCTCCTTACTCTTACCTCCCTCCTCCCTTATCCAATCAGTTGCCAAGTCCCGTCATTTCTATCTTTGTAACATTTTTCCTCCCATCTCTCCTCTGCCACAGCAGCTGTTTTGATGCATGTCCTCATTATCCCTGCCTCAGATTTTCCCCCTATCCAGTTTATTCTCCACTCAGCTGACAAATTGATCTTCCTTAAGCTCAGGTCAAACCATGTCACTCCCCTACTCAATAAACCCAAGAGGCTCCCTATCACTTCCTAGATCAAATGTAAAATGCTGTCTTTGGCATTTAAAGTCCTTTATAAACTAGCCACCTCCAACCTTTACAATCTTCTTACCCCTTATTCCCCATCAAATACTCTGTGATCCAGTGACATGGGCCTTCTGGCTATTCCTCCCAGAAGACATTTTATTTCTGGACTCTGGGAATTTTTATTGGCTATCCTTCATACCTGGAACACTCTCTGTCTCTGTCTCTCTTCTCTTCTCTTTGTCTGTCTGTCTGTCTGTCTGTCTGTCTATCTCTGCCTCTGTCTCTCTGTTTCTCTGTGTCTCTTTCTCTGTCTCTGTCTCTCTCCTGGCTTCCTTCAAGCCCCAAATAAAATCTCACTTTCTACAGGAAATCTTTCCTAAGTCTCCTTAACCTCAGTGACTTCCTTTTCTTGATTATATACAATTTATCCTGTATACATTTTGACACAAAGGTGTCCTGCCTCCCCCACCCCTATTTAACCACTATTCTTATCCAAGATGTCTGTGCAGAAGCTTTTCATTTTCAAGTAGTCCAAGTTATGTGTTTTATCTTGTGTAATTGCCTCAGTTTCTGATTTGGTTAAGCATATCCTTTATATAGCTTGTTTGTATGTATTTGTTTCCATGTTATTTCCCCCATTAGATTGTGAACTCCTTGAGAGGAGGGACTGTTCTTTTGCCTATTATGCACCAGTAAGTGGTCAAAAATGTTGATTTCACCGGCTAGAGTAATAAAAAAAGAGAGGTTCATCAGGGATGAATGTAAAGTCCTAAACCTGAGTTTAAGCAAATTAACTATATGGGAGCCATGATTAGATAACATTTTGGATGAAAAAGATAGGAAAGTTTTATTGGATGACAAGCTCATTCATAGCCAAAATGTACCATACTGGTCCAAAAAAAGAAAGGAAATGCTATCTTAAAGTGTATTCATAGAACCATGGTGTTCAGAAAGAAGGAGGCAACAGTTTTCTGGTTGTCTGTCTGGGTCAGACCCCATCTGGGCAGTACATTTGAGGAAAGACATTAATAAATTGGAGTGTGTGGGGTGATCAGGAGGTTGACAAGACTCCAGATGCCATTTGAGGATGAGTGAAAGGAATTTGGGGATGTTTAGTCTCACGAAGAGAAGTCTTGGTTTAGGTGGCTGTAGGGAAATATTAGCTGTGTTCAAATATTGGAAGGGCCATCACTTACAAGTATGATTCTTTGTCTGTTTCATCTCAGAGGGTAGAATTAGGAGCAATGTGTGCAAGTGCAGAGACCAGCTTCAGCTTGGAATAAGAAAAAAATGTCCTACTAATTAGAGGTGCCCCAAAGTAGAATGGATTCAACTGGAAGGTAGTAAGGAAGATTTTCAAATGAAGGCTGGCTGACCATATTTTAGGAATGGTGGAGAAGGAAGGTTGAAACAGTTTACCTTCTAATTCCAATATTCTGTGCTTCTGCATTACTATTATGGGGCCCACGTTATAGTGTTCCAAATAAGTGGTAAGAATGTGTGTGTGTGTGTGTGTGTGTGCCTTATAAGGAGGCAATTCCATAATCATCCCCTCTTCCAGTGGCCCTACCTTATATAGGATTCCACATCATAGCAGAAGTTATTATGGTGAGATTCTAGCATGGAAGATTTTTATAACCTGCATTCCAAACCACTGCTAAACAAATATTCTGCTGCTTCCATTTCTGTACCCCAAATATCATGGATTTGAAATCAGGAATGATTAAAGACCATCATTCAGCAGCTATTTTACTGTTTACTTTGCCAGGCATTTTGCCTTGAGCCATCAACCTGTTTTATTATACTGTGAGCTTTTTTTTTTTTTTTTAAAGAAGGAAGGATATGGAACATGAGGACTGGAAAAGCTGGCCATCATCTTAAACAAAGAATGAGGAGGAGGGAATCCGTTTCCAAGGAGATAAAGCTCTCCTTTATTTAAAGTAAAATTTTCTTCAGTGAAAGATTTTTGGACTGAAGTCTTCTAAAGGCCCAAAAGGATCCTGGGTATTCATAAAGGAGGTGAAGAAACAATCTCCCTCAATTTGTGCTATGTCACCCTGAAGAGATCCATCTGTTACTGAAATAACCTAGGCTCTGTTAAGTTCTTAGCTTTGACTCTAGAACTGCTAATAAAGGTAGCATTTAGTAATAACTGCAACAGAAGTGTTTAGGGGATCATAGACATTCTTCCCGACAACAAAGATCCCCAAGAGAATTGGTCTAAGAGCAGAGCTTGTAACCTTACTTGGTAAATCTAGTAACTACAACTTTTCTCTTTCGTGGTCTCCTTTCCTGGGTTTGCTTGTAGATTAATTATTTGGGGATCCTTGTTTTCTTGGGGGAGGAGGGGTTGCAGTTTTCTCCCTTAGTCCCTTATGGAAAAGGTGTCCCACTCTGATTATCTCAAGACTTTAGGGAAATTTTAGTAATGATGATGATGATAGCAGCAAGCATTTATATAGGGACATAAGTTTTGCAAAGTTTTATATATATATATATATATATATATATATATATATATATATATATATACACATATATATACACACACACATATATGTGTGTATGTGTGTATAATTTGATCCTCACAATTACCCTGGGAAGCAGATGTTATTATTATTCTTATTTTAGAGATTAGAAAACTGAGGCAAGGGGGCAGCTAGGTGGTGCAGTGGATAGAGTACCGGCCCTGGATTCAGAAGGACCTGAGTTCAAATCCGGCCTCCAACACTTAACACTTACTAGCTGTGTGACCCTGGGCAAGTCACTTAACCCCAATTGCCTCATCAAAAAAAACCAAAAACAAAAACAAAAGAAAACTGAGGCAGACAGGTTAAGTGACTTTGTTCAGGGTGTCACAACTAGTAAGTATCTGGGGCTGGATTTTAGATTTTCCTGGCTTCCAGCCCATTGCTCTATCACCTAGCTGCCTCACAGAAATACAGAATCAGAAGTGTTTATGTCACAGAATTAGAGTTTATAATAACCTCTTTTTAGATCTGGATTCTGCCTCATAAGCTAGGTAACTTTAGACAAGTCTCTTCACATTTATAAGCCACTGTTTTCTCATTTGTAAAATTAGGATGCCAATACTAGTACTATCTATATGTAACCCATAGTCCACCCAACTCTGATATTATATTCCTTGATATTATGCTATAAAAATTACAACTTGATGTTATATTACAAAATACTAAGTATTTTGCTATTGTTTAGTTTTTTTCAGTTGTGTCTAACTCTTCATGATTCCCCTTTTTTTGGTGGCAAAGATACTGAAATGACTTTTCATTTTCTTCTCCAACTCATTTTTATAGATGAGGAAATGGAGGCAAACAGGGTTAAGTGAATTGCCCAGGATCATACAGCTAGTAAGTGTTTGAGGCAGGATTTGAATTCAGGTCTTCCTGACTCCAGGCACTCTATCCACTGCACAACCTAGTGGCTCTGTAGTTATTTTAGATAAACATTTAAAAAAGCAATCTGAGTGCTTTGAGCTTCCATCCCAAAACAAACTGGAAACTGAAAATCAAGCTAACGTTTAAATATCCAGGGGCTACTCTATTAACAGACCAGATAGAAACTAGAAATCAAATAGCAAAATATTTAATCAGGAAAGATTAGCAAAATAAATGACAGGGGAAAGTGAAGCAATTAGAGGGTCCTTAGTCCATACACAAATAAAACACAATCCACAGTACTCCAGATGCACATGCTGGTGGGAAAGGGTTTTAGATATTGGTGCAATCTGCCTTGCATTATAGCTGGGAAAATTCTACAGTCTGTGATTCCGTGGCTCTTTCTTTCTCTCACAGCTTGAAGCTAAGATGAGAGTCTGCTTAAGCCTCTCTGATGCAGTAATTCCTTTTTTAAAAATGGAATAATAATTAATTTTTTCCCCAGTAATTCATCTCAGCTTATTCTGTGAGGTCTTCGGGTTTCTCTCAACATCCCTGGGTTTTGGGGGTCCAAGGCAATCTTTTTTGCTCCCCTCATATGCTTATTTGTGCCAGCTGAAGCTGGCATCCACTTATCACCCATTCTAATGCCAACTCATCAGACTTTCTTACCATCCTGGCATGCTGGATTCTATGATTTTAAAGTTCAAAACTCTTAGAAGTCTTTCACACCAATCAAAGTCCTTTTCTGGTGATACAATCACCTCGTACACAGATACATGGTCTCTTGGGAAATGGAGTGCTAGGAATTTCTTAGCTTGGCTACGTGTAATACATATATGACAGAATTACTGTAAAGCACTTGGCAACCATAAAGCTCAAACATAATGCAACCCCAAATGAAAGGGATTATTCCTTTTCACAAAAGGTTTAGAGACCTAGTGTTCCAAATAAGTTGCAAGAATGTGTGCGTGTGTGCGCACGTGTGCATGCATGCATGGATGTGCCCTACAAGGAACAAAAAAATCTCTGCCCACGGCTTTTATTTATCTTGATCAAATTGAAGGTAAACAGGGCAGTCTTAGCAGTAGTTTTTGATATTCTCAGGCTCCTCTCTCTTTACCCCTCTTCTCTTTCATGTGTGTACAGTGGTGACCCCTTTCCCCACTCCTGTTCCCCTCAATAAAAATATGCTGCTATGGATTGGATTTTGATGCCCAGGACCCTTGGGACTTGTCTTTTCAGCAAGAGAGCAAGAAGCAGGAAGCATATGAACACAATGCCTAATGATCTCTAAGGCATGTGGGAGTAGCAGATAGAAAGGAGGGAGCAATGTGTGAGCTGTGGGACTGAGGAGTGGCAGGGGTATAGGGAACCATTACTGATGGGGAGTTGGATCCAAGACCTTTCTCTTATAATGAGTGTGATCTTCAGTGTGTGTGGTGAGGATTAAACTGTAAATGATATTAGAAGAAACTGTCTACATTGATACTATTTATAGATACTGGAAAACCAACAAAAAGAACGAAACTAAAAACGTGATTTGGCTGTGTAAAAGTAACACTAATTACAGTTATTTATGAGAACTGCTTACCATTTATGGTTAATTACCACATGCACAATAGTTATTATGCGTATCATTAATATATGCCAGATTAATTTAGTTGTAAGTTTTATTCTGCAATACCCACTTAGATAGGAGGAGCTTTCCATGGCATTTCTATGGTTTCTGCCTGAGTAGGAAATCAGAGAAATGGGAGGAAGTGCCTAAAACCAAAAAGTGATGGAATGTTATGATTGATCATAATAAGCACAGATTCTGAAAAAAGCAGTCTAACCTTTGGTAGGGGACCATCTTGGGAAGCTGGAGCTGTCTGAGGATAGAACCATCAGAAACCACTGATGGACAACCATGCATACTTGATTGCCATGTGGCATACCTTGCAGGGAGTCACCTTGCATTGCACCAACGCAGACTCCAGTGTCTAGGGTGGTTGTTGGAGGCTCAGGGACCATGGAGGGCTGGAGAGAGATCTTCTGGAGACCAGCTAGAGCAGGAAGTAGGGGTGGTGTTCCTGTAGTAAGAGTCTGTGGGGTCCTAGGTACAGGTCCTGACTTGGATATTGGTGAGGTAATTCCTTCCTCTTTGTGTCTGAGACACTGACTGTGGAATATGGTCAAGCACCAACCCAATGAAGCTTGTAGACACACCTGATTACAGATGTTGAAGACAGTGGGAACAGGGAGGGGGAGGTGCTTCATTCAGGAGCTGGTGGTGTAGGGGGCCGTAGAGTTCACAGCTGATTCCGTTACCTGAAGGGGGAGCTGTTATTGGGGGAGTCACATACTGGGACTTATCAGCTTCCTATTTCTTTCAGTAAATGTTCCTGGAATGATAATGAGAGTGTATTTTCCTTGTGGCTCATGCAAAACCGGGCTGGAGCTAAGAATTGTAATGGAAAATGAGAGACTAGCTATGCCTGATCTCTATTTGTAGACGTTCCCATATTGAAGTCTAGCTGATATTCTGATAACATTATACAATATTACGTGCAGATTGTATTTTTCATCCCACGAGGAAGCCTCCTCTATCTCTATGTGTGGGATATCTATTATCATACATACAATTTGATTACAATCCATTAATTTCTTGATTGCAGCTCTAAACTCTGTTACACTACATATGCTCAGTCATCTATCCACTTATCATGGACACCTGCTCACGATATTAAAATATGAAAAAGTATGTTTCTAAGGACCCCTGGGAGGCAGGACTGAACTTGCCAAAATTGAGGAAAAGGGATAGAACAAAGCTTGCATTTCTTGTCTGAAAATGAGACTTAGGAATCATTGTTTGTTTGTATGAGAATGATTAAAAGGACAGTGAATAGCTTTCCAACCCTTTACACAGTAAGTCAGCTGAAATCCTCCAGTGATTGGCTATAGTTAGTGTGTGTTGATCATGTGGTGATTATATCAGTTAGGTTCTGGGGATAAAACGAAAATTGAAATGGCCTTGACTTCAAGGAGCTTACATTCCATTAGGGGAGATATGTATACATATAAGTATGTGTAAAATATATTTTAAAATTCCAATATAACTCTTCACCATGCTGTTTTTCTAGAAACATCAACAATTTTTTGCTGCTTTTGCAAATGCTGATATATTTTAAGAACATGGCCTGCCTGTAGTATTCAAATCACTGTAGGACTCTCAGTGCATTATTGGTAATAGAGTGTTTAAGTAGCAGCATTGAAGAATGGTTTTCAGCTCTGATGATTTTGAGGGTTTTTAAGAGGTGTCTTGGTACCAGTTAGCATTTTGCCTTGATTTTTTTAGACTCTGTAGTCCTGGGCCTACTCTCAAAGTGCCATAATACAGTTGCTTTCATTTTCTCCTCTATGTTTTTTCCAGGATTTTATAGGTATAGAGCAATTTATGAAAGACTGTTCCAAGGGCATTTATGTAAGGTCATTCCTTATCTACAAGGAAGGTGGTATAGGCTAGGACTGACTCAGGATGGTCTGGCAGTTTAGGTTTAAAGCTAGAACAAAAAGAGCTCTTTGTAGACCACTTAACAGTTATAACTTCACAGTTGCTTATAGTATAAAATCTGTTAGGTGGCATAGTAGATGGGCCTGGAGTCAGGAAGATCCAGTCTCAGACATTTACTGGTTGGGCAAGTTACTTAACTCCTCAGTTTTCTCATCTGTAAAATGGGGATAATAATAGTACCTACCTTGCAGGGTTGCTCCAAGAATATTTGCAAATCTCTCAGCACAGTGCCTGGCACATAGTAGGAGTTTAATAAATACTTATTTCCTTCCTTCCTTCTTCCCTCCCTCCCTCCCTTCCTTCCTTCCTCCCTCCCTCCCTCCCTCCCTCCCTCCCTTCCTTCCTTCCTTCCTTCCTTCCTTCCTTCCTTCCTTCCTTCCTTCCTTCCTTCCTTCCTTCCTTCCTTCCTTCCTTCCTTCCTTCCTTCCTTCCTTCCTTCCTTCCTTCCTTCCTTCCTTCCTTCCTTCCTTCCACAAAAGGAAGTTTGCTTAGCTCTGGCAGGGAAAGGATATTGAGCATTGATTGTATAGGCTTTGACTCTGAGTCTGTGTTGTTTATGCTGCTCAGCTGATCACAAGACAGAGGGAAGGCCAAATGACTCTTCATGCTCTGGCTTTTTTGTATTTATATCCCCAGTGAGCTACGTTAGTGGGGCAAGTCTGAAAAGCCTGAACCAATTAAGTCTTGAGGATTATTTCAATATTTCTTAAGGGGAAAAAAACCCCAAACTAGCCTTCATGGGGCAGGATCTTAGGAAAAGCTATCCCAACTTATGTGATAGAACCCCATGAAATATTACTCTTACTAAAAGAAGGATATGAGGAAAAGATAGACTCTTTGTTCCTGCCATCTAGATCTTTAAAGTCTTCTCAAGCTCTTTTAAGTCTGGGAACTAGTGATCTTTGGGCCTCAGTCCTTTTTGTAGCTGCAATCAACCTTTATAGATCCAGAGCCCCACATCCCTGGTACAGGATAAACTGAAGATAGAGGATGCTGCCCTCATTGGTCATCTTTTTCTGCCAAGTCTTTTTTTATTTCCTTAACTCTGGATTCTTCTTGCTTTCACTCTTCTATTACCTGACCTTTGGCTTAATCCTTTGCTTGTCTAGACCTGGAGTCTCCTTTGACTTATTTGGTCTCCTGATCCTGTTCTCTCCTGCTTTGCAGCATGCTGCTGACACCCACATCCCAGTGTTGCAAAGAATTTTTCAACCAAAGCTCTAAAAGAATAATTGAGTTGCATAAGGTAACATCAATTACCTCTGTGGCAGATCAGGGATTCAAATATAAGTCTTCTGACTTTAAATCTAATAATTTTTTTTACTATGAAACACTGAGGAATATCATCACAGTAACTAAAAGATGATTGAAAAAGTAGATCTACAAGGAAATGTAGAAGAAAGAATGTTGTTTTCTTATTGTAATTGTATGTGATTCTCTATAGAAACTGCTCCTGTAGTTCACTGTGGCATGGAGGTGGCCTTGAGCTCCTTAAAGCTATGTTAGTGGAGCCCAAGCTGGAAAGGTTTTGATGTGGTTGGGGCAACAATGTGTCTGCTACCTGAGGATCATCATAGAGAGGCTCATAGGCAACAGGTAGGCCACCAGGTGACAAATTCTCTTGTTATGAAACCTCGTGAAAGAAATAAAAATAAAAATGGTCCTCACTCATGTTCAGCCCAACTGGGCTTTTGACTTTCTGGACTTTGCCACCATAACTCAGCTCCCTTCTTACCCTGAAATATCCCTCCTTAATGATGGCTCCCTTCTTCTATTGGTGAATACCTTCCTGGGACTCCATTTTGGAGAGTCTTGGGCCAGCCATATTTCATTCCCTTTACAATTGTGCTCCTGACTTTCTGAGTTTTGTGACCATGCCTCTGCATGGGTACTTTTTCTCACCCACATCCACCTTTGTCCAAGAACCACCAACTCCACCAATATTGAGTTTCTCACTGCAAATGAAACCAGATGGCATAAAGGAATTTGAAGCTAAATGGAAGGATGTCTTGTAAGTTCTCCTTGGAGAAGTAAATAAAGGAGTTGATAGAGTTGTTTTCATTGTATTGGCAAAAGAAAAAGAAAAAAGGTATTTTAATGGATAATTATTACTGTCTCTCCTAGTGTTTAAGAGGAGCACAAGTAAAAAGACCAACAAGCAGAAAATTACAACTTAATAGCCAGAATCTCTTGCATGCATTGAAGGAGAAAAATTATGCTGAGAACTTGACAATATCCTCCAAACCAAACCAATTTATATCTTGTTATGAGTTTACTTCATGGCAAAGGTAGACAAGGGCAGGATGGCAAAATAAATTGGAAAACATAGGTTGATATGAAAAAAAATTGTGGATTGCTCCGAAGCCTTACACCTATTTCTCATGAATATTTTCTTCAAGAAAAGAGTCAGAAGTCATTACCTATCAAAAGAACCAAATAGCACACAAAAATTTAAAATACTTTTGAATAACACAGCAACTCAGAAAAGAAGTCTCCTGAGAGTGGAGGAGATTATGGCAAGGAAGAAAGTACTCATATGGATGAAATCACAGATCTTTGAAATATTGATGTTTAAAAGAACGATTGAGCCAACAAAGCCAAAGGGACTTCATTGCCCCAGAGTTAGGGAGATACTTGTTATTTGCCTCCTACAATGTTTGGTGGTTTTGAATTCTGTTGACATGGTTTCCTGGTCAGTAGGGGCATAAAAGGTCCCCTTTACATGGAGTCATCACCCTTTAAACTTGGTGGAGGTTCTGAGGCCACATGAGTCATCACACCAGCCTGCACTGTTGACTAGATATATTTCTATATGGAGATGAGCATGATTGAATCTACCAGACCTTTTGAATATCCTTGCTATGTTAGGGCTAAGTAAACTACTTTTTGTTAAGTGTTCAATGGTCTGTGAGTGCCTAATTTCATCCAAACATTGAACCTGAACGAAAATGGAGTGGTATAAGGTGCTTCCACCAACAGTACTGATATGATTCAATTCATTTGTTGGACAAACAACTCAAAGTATCATCAATTGTAGTTATGTGTTTAAATGGTCAGGGCAGCAAGATGGTACAGTGTACAGAGTGCTGGGCTGGGGGTCAGGAAGACTCATCTTCATGAGTTCAAATTTGGCCTCAGACACTTACTAGTTGTGTAATCCTGGGTAAACCACTTAACCCAGTTTGCCTCAATTTCCTCACATGTAAAATAAGTTGGAGAAGGAAATGGCAAACTGCTTTGTTATCTTTGCTAATAAAACCCCACACAGAATCATAAAGAATAGGATACAAGTCCAAAACTATAGTTCTACACTTGACCTTAGCCAAAAAGCTGAGAAGTGACCAAAACTATAGTTATTATTAAGCTCTATTCCTTCTTCTGCTACTATGTTACCATTATTGTGGAAAGAAGACATGGCCTACACAGTACTGGGGGCCATTATTCTTTTGGTGAGGCAATTGGGGTTAAGTGACTTGCCCAGGGTCACACAGCTAGTAAGTGTTAAGTGTCTGAGGCTGGATTTGAACTCAGGTCCTCCTGACTCCAGGGCTAGTACTCTATCCACTGTGCCACCTACCTGCCCCTGGCCATTTTGTATTTTTACTTGTTTCATCTCCTCTTGTATCATTGCCTTTTCATGATGGAGGGACTTGTGCAGTTCAATGAAACTATGAGTTATGCCATGTAGAGTTATTCAAGACAGAAAGGTCATGGTGGAAAGTTCTAACTAAAGGTGTTCCACTGGGTAAGGAAATGGCAAACAACTCCAATATCTTTGCCAAGAAAACCCCATGATTGTATTAAAATGATAAAAATATGACACCAGAAGTCAAGCCCCTTAGTTCAGAAGGTGTCTGACACTACAGGAGAAAAGCAGAGGATAACTACAAGTAGCTCCAAAAAGAGTGAAATGATACAAAAGAAACCAATGTCATATTCATGAAAGAGGATTGAAATGCTAACATAGGAAATCAAAAGAGAATTGGGAGGAAGTGGAGACAAGATGGAAGAGAAAAGGTAGAAGGTTGCCTGAGTTCTCCCCAATTTTCCTTGAAACAACTTTAAATCATGCCTCAAAATGAGTTCTGGAGTGACAGAACCCACAGAATGATGGGATGAAACAATTTTCTAGTCCAAGATAATGTAGAAGGACTATAGGAAAAGTCTGTCTCACTTGGGTAAAGGGGAGTGCAGCCCAGTGCAGGTAATTTCTGGGCAAGCCAGAGGAAGGCCCCTAACTCCAGCACAGATCAGTAATTGAGGCCCTGCAGTTCTGTCTTAGTAGGCTAGCATCATAGGAAGCTGGCTGTGAGGCATACAGAACCAATGCAGCAGTCTAGTGTTTAGGTCTGGCAGGCCCTGGAAGCCCCAGCACAGCCTGCTAGATTAGACTGAACAACCCCAACATAGCAGGCATGCTACCAGTCCTAGAGGCCCTGATATAGAAAAACCCAGCGATCAGGATCCTGGCCCCTGAAGAACCGTGGGACAGTGCCCCCTGTACCCCAGAAGCAAAGCTCAACTTTAGAAGACATGATATAAGCTAGAAAATGAACAAAAATAAAAACAAAATAAAAAAAAACATCTAATCATAGAAAGCTACTATGGCAACAGAAAAGATCAACAGCCATTTATATTTTTTTTGAAGACAACAGTGTCAAAACACCTACATGCAAAGCTTCAAAGAGAACTATAAATTCATCTCAGGCTCCAAAAGTCTTCCTTTAAGAGTTCAAAAAAGACTTTAAGATCAAATAAGAGAGGTAGAAGAAAAATTGGGAAAAGAAATGAGAGATATGTAAAAGAATCATGAAAAAAGAGTCAATAGCTTGGTAAAGGAAGCACACACACACACACAAAAAGTAAACTCCATAAAAAATAGAACTGGCTAAATAGAAAAAGAGATATAAATGCTAAATGAAGAAAAACATTCCTTAAAAATTGGAATCAGACAGATGGAAGCTAATGACTCTATGAGACATCAAGAATCAGTCAAACAAAATCAAAAGAATGGAAAAAATAGAGAAAATGTAAAATATCTCATTAGAAAAATAACTGACCTGGAAAATAGGCCCAGTTGAGATAATTTAAGAATTATTGGATTACAAAAGCCATAATAAAAAAAAGAGCCCGGACAGTGTCTTTCAAGAAATTATCAAGGAAAACTGTCCCAATATCCTAGAACCAGAAAGTAAAATAGTAATTGAAAGAATCCACCAATAACCTCCTGAAAGGGATCCCCAAGTGAAAACGCCCAAGAATATTATATTCAAGTTCCAAAACTCTCAGGTCAAGGAGAAAATACTGTAAGCAGCCAGAAAGAAACAATTCAAATATCAAGGAGTTAGATGAATATTTACAATGATATAAATTGCCCAGCTTAAGAGAAGAAATAGAATGCTTAAAGAACCCCATTTTAGAAAAAGAAATTGAACAAACCATTAGTGAACTCCCTAAGAAAAAAATCTCCAGGGTGAGAGGGATTCACAAATGAATTCTACCAAATATTAAAAAAACAACAAATCAATTAATTGCTATACTATATAAACTATTTGGAAAACTAGGCCAAGAAGGAGTCCTACCAAATTCCTTGTGTGTGTGTGTGTGTGTAATATATTTTTTAAATTTATATATTCATTTAGGATTTTTCCCAAGTTACATGTATATAGAAATTTTCACATCCATTTTTAAAACTTTGTGTTCCAAATTCCTTTTATGATACAAATATGGTGCTAATACCTAAACTAGGGAGAGACAAAACAGAGAAAGGAAACTATAGACCAATTTCCCTAAGTGAATATTGATGCAAAATTTTAACATAAAATACTAGCAAGGACATTACAGCAATATCTAACAAGGATCATACACAATGACCAGGTGGGATTTATATCAGGATATATACCTAAATTCAGGAATGGTTCAAAATTAGGAAAACCATTAGCATAATTGACCACATCAATAACAAACCCAACAAATATCATGAGATTATCTTAATAGATGTAGAAAAAGCTTTTGACAAAATACACTCATTCCTATTAGAAACACTAGAGAGCATAGGAATAAATGGAGCTTTCCTTAAAATAATAAGTAGTATCCATCTAAAACCATCAGTTAGAGGTCTTCCCAATAAGATCAGGGGTGAAGCAAGGATGTCCATTGTCACCACTATTATTCAGTATTGTGTTAGAAACGTTAGTTATAGCAATGAGAAGAAAAAGAAATTGAAGGTATTAGAAGAGGAAATGAGGAAATAAAATTATCACTCTTTGCAGATGATATGATGGTATACTTAGAGAATCCTAGAGACTCAATTAAAAAACTACTTGAAGTGATTAAAAACTTTAACAAAGTTTCAGGCTATAAAACAAATCCACATTAATCTTCAACATTTTTATATATTACCAATAAAACCCAGCAGTAAAAGATAGAAAGAGAAATCCCATTTTAAAATAACTGTAAACAATATAAAATACTTGGGAGTCTACCTGCTAAGACAAACGCAGGAAAATATATGAACACAATTACAAAACACTTTTCACACAAACAATTGGAAAAAATATCAATTGCTCATGGGTAGGCTGAGCCAATGTAATAAAAATGAGAATTCTACCTAAATTAATTTGCTTAATCAGTGCTATACCAACCAAACTCCTAAAAAATCCTATTTTAATAGAACTAGAAAAAATAAGAAATTCTGCTGAAAAAAACTAAAGGTCAAAGAAAATCAAGGGGATTAACAAAAAACAAAACAAAACAAAAATAACTAACAAAGTAAAATGGCCTAGCCATACCAAATCTCAAACTGTATTATAAAGCCACAATCATCAAAACTATCTGGTACCGGCTAAGAAATAGAGTGGTGGTTCAGTGGAATAGATTATGTACACAAGATACAGTAGTAAATGACTATAATAATCTAATCTTTGATAAACCCAAAGTGTTTGGGATAAGAACACACTATTTGACAAAAACTCCTGGGAAAACTGGAAAACAGCATGTCAGAAACTATGTATAGACCAAAATCTTACACCATAGACCAAGATAAAGTCAAAATGGGTATATAATTTAGAAATGAAGGGTGATACCATAAACAAATTAGGAGAGCAAGGAATAGATTAACTGTCAGACATATGGAGAAGGGAATAATTTTTGAGCAAATAAGAAAGAGCATTATGGTATACAAATTAATAATCTTGATTATATATATACGTATATGTATATATGTATGTATATATGTATGTATATATACACATATACATATATACATATATATACACACATATACATATATACACATATATACATACATATACATATATATATATATTTTTTTTTTTAACAAGGCAATTGGGGTTAAGTGACTTGCCCAGGGTCACACAGCTAGTAAGTGTTAAGTGTCTGAGGCCGGATTTGAACTCAGGTACTCCTGACTCCAGGGCCGGTGCTCTATCCACTGTGCCACCTAGCTGCCCCAATCTTGATTATATTAAATTAAAAAGGGCTTACACATACAATATCAGTGAAACCAAGATTGGAAGGAAAGCAGAAAGTTGGGAAACATCTTTTACTAAAAAGTGTCTCATATAAAGGCTTCAGTTTTCAAATATATAGAGAAATGAGTCAGATTTATAAGAATACACATCATTGCCCATTTGATAAATGATCAAAGGATATGAACAGGCAGTTTTTAGATGAAAAAATCAAAGTTATTTATAATATGAAAAAATGTTCTAAATCACTACTGATTAGAAAATGCAAATTAAAATAACTCTAAGGCACCACTTTACACTTATTAGATTGGTTAATAAGACAGAAAAAATGATAAATGTTGGAGTGGATATGGGAAAATCAGAATAATAATGTACTATTGGTGGAGGGGTAAAACTGATCCACACATTCTGGAGACAGATTTGGAACTATGCCTAAAGGGCAATCAAACTGTGCATACCCTTTGATCCGGCAATACCACCAACTAGGTCTGTATCCCAAAGAGATCATAAGAAGGGGTGGGGGAAGGACCCACATGTACAAACATATTCATAGCAGCTTTTTCTGTGGTGGCAAAGAATTGGAAATTGAGGGATGCCCCTCACTTGGGGTGGTTGAACAAGTTGTGCCATAAGAATCCAATGGAATACTATTGCTTTATAAGAAATGATGAGCAAGTAGATTTCAGAAAAACCTGAAAGACTTACATGAACTGAAGCAAAGTGAAATGAGCAGAACCATAACATTGTACACAGTAACAGCAACATTGTGTGATGATAAATTATGAATAACTTAGCTCTTCTCAGCAACACAATGATCCAAGATAATTCCAATACTCATGATGAAAAATGCTATCTGTATCCAGAGAAAGAACTGATGTAGTCTGAATAGAGATCAAAGCATGCTATTTTTATTGGGTTTTTCATGGTTTTTTCCTTTTGGTCTGCTTCTTCTTTTGCAACATGACTAATATGGAAATATGCTTTGGATGATTTCACATATGTAACCTACATAAGATTGCTTGCCATTTTAGGTTGAAGGGGATGGAAGGGTAGGTGGGAGAAAATTTGGAATTAAACAATTTTTTAAATGAATGTTAAAATTATATTTATATGTAATTGGAAAAATAAAACACTATTAAAATAATTAGAATAACAGACAAGTTTGTCATTGGAGTACAAAATGAAGTATGACAGAGACTAATAGAGATTTAAAAAAAAGATAATTTATTCTTCATAGCAAACACTTTTTCAACAACCCAAAAGTCATCCTACATGGAAATTACCAGATGATCAGTATCAAAATCAGATTGATTATATAATTTGCAGACAATTAATTCAAGACATGGAGATGACTGTGACTCTGATCATGGTTTTCTTATTGCAGAATTCAGACTTAAATTGAAGAAAGTAGGAGAAAGTATCAGAGCATATAGGTATGACTTAAATAATATATTTTATGAATAGGAAGTGAAAATGATGAATAGATTTAAGGGATTAGATCTGATAGATATAGTGCCTGAACAACTATAGATAGAGGTTCACAATATTGTATAAGAAGCAGCAACAAAAACATTCCAAAGAAAAAGAAGAGCAAGAGAGCAAAAGGACTGATGAGCCTTTACAAATAGCTGAGGAAAAAAGGAAAGAGAAAGATAAAAGAGGAAAGGGAAAGACATACCCAACTGAGTGCAGAATTTCAGAGAGTAGCAAAGAGAAATAAGAAGATTTTCTTAAATAAGCAATGCAAAGGAATAGAAGCAAACAATAGGATGGGAAAGGCAAGATCTTTCCAAGAAAATTAAAGATATCAAGGGAAAGTTTCACACAAAAATGTGCATAATTAAAGAAAAATAATAGTAGAGAGAACAGAAATAGAGGAGATTAAGAAAAGGTGACAAGAACAAACAGAAGAATGGTACAAGAATGACTTAACATCACCAATAGCCACAATGACGTGGTTACTGATCTAGAGCCAGACATTCAGGAATATGAAGTCAAATGGGCTTAGGATCATTGTTGACAATAAGCCTAGTAATAAGGTGATGGAATTCCAGCTGAGCTATTAAAAACCCTAAAAGATGATGCTGTTAAAGTGCTGCATTCAATATGCCAGCAAATTTAGAAAACTCAACAGTGACCACTGGATTGGAAAAGATCAGTTTACATCTCAATTCTAAAGAAGGGCAATACCAAAGAACATTCAAATTATGGAACAATTGAATTCATCTCACATGCCAGCAAGGCTATGCTTAAGATTCTGCAAGCTAGCTTTGGCAATATGTGAACCAAAAATTACCAAAAGTGCAGGCTGTTTTTTGAAGAGGCAGAAGCACTAGAGACCAAATCAACAACATTCATTGTATTATGGAGAAAGCAAGGGAGTTCCAGAAAAAAAACATCTATTTCTGCTTCATTGACAACACAACACTATACTTTGACTGTGTGGATCACAACAAAATGTGGCAAGTCCTCAAAGAGGTTCTCCTAGAGAACCAGATTATCATATTTGTCTCCTGAGAAAGCTATATGTGGGTCAAGAAGCAACATTTAGGTTGGGGCAGCTAGTTGGTGCAGTGGATAAAGCACTGGCCCTGGATTCAGGAGTACCTGAGTTCAAATCTGGCCTCAGACACTTGACACTTATCTAGCTGTGTGACCCTGTGCAAGTCACTTAATTCTCATTGCCCTGCCAAAAATAGCAACTCTTTATAACCAAAGATGGAACAACTGTTTGGTTTAAGATTATGATAAGGCTATATATCCTCACCTTATTTATTTAATTTGCATGCAGATTACATCATGCAAAATGCTAAGCTGGATCAGCATTAAGGTTGCTGGGAGAAATAACAATCTCAGATATGCAGACAATACCATTCTGATGATAGAAGAATTAAGAAGTCTTTTGATGTGGGTGAAAGAGGGTAGAAAGAGGAAAACTTAAGCCTCTTGATAAGGGTGAAAGAGCAAAGTGTAAAAGCTGGCTTGAAGTTTAACATCCTCAAATGTAAGGTCTTGATAACTGGTCCCACCACTTCCCAACAAATAGAGAGAGAGAAAATGGAGGCAGTGTCAGATTTTTTATTCTTGACTTCAAAGATCACTGTAGTTAGTGAATGTAGCCATGAAATTTAAAAATGATTGCTTCTTGAGGGAAAAGGACCCACATGTACAAAAATATTTATAGCAGCTCTCTTTGTGGTGGCAAAGAAGTAGAAATCAAGGGAATACCCATCAATTGGGGAATGGCTAAACAAATTGTGGTATATGAATGTAATGGAATACTAGTGTTCTATAAGAAACAATGAGCAGGAGGAGTTCAGAACTTACATGAACTGATGCTGACTGAGAGGAGCGGGACCAGTAGAACATTGTACACAGTAATGGCAACATTTTGTGATGATCAACTGTGAAAAACTTGGCTCTTCTCAGCAATGCAATGATCCAAAACAATTTCAAAGAACTCATGATAGAAAATATTCTCAACACCCAGAAAAAAGAACTGTGGATTAGGAATGCAGATTGAACCATACTATTTCTACTTTGGGGCTATTATTTTTTCTTCTTTTTTGAGGTTTTTCCCTTGTGCTCTGATTCTTCTTTCACAAATGACTAATGCAGAAATATGTTTAATGTGATTATACATATATAACCTATGTCAGATTGCTTTCCATCTTGGGGAGGAGGGAGGGAAGGGAGGGTAGGAGAAAAATTTGGAACTAAAAATCCTATGGAAACTAATGTTGAAAACTATCCTTATATGTAACTGGAAAATAATAAAATACTTTTATTTATTTAAAAAAGCTTACTTCTTGGAAGGAAAGCTTTGGCAAATCTAGACAACATACTAAAAAGCAGAGACATTACCTTGCTGACAAAGGGCCATATTATGGTTATACTTTTTCCAGTAGCAATTTATGGTTGGAGTATATGGAAAGCTAAGCACTGCAGAATCAACACTTTCAAATTGTGTTGCTGGAGAAGACTTTTGAGAGTCCCTTGGACAGCAAGGGGATAAAATTAGTCAACACTTAAAGAAATTAATTCAGACTATATATTGCAAGGCCAAATACTGAACCTGCAGTTTAAATACTTTGGTCACACAATGAGAACAGAACTCATTGGAAAAGACTCTGGGAAAGACTGAAGGCAAAAGAAGACAGGGACAGCAGAGAATAAGATGGATAAATAGTGTCATGGAATCAATGATCATGATCTTGGACAGACTTCATGAGATAGCAGAGGATAGAAGGACCTGGTGTGCCATAGCATGAGGTCAATGAGGTCACAAAGAATTAGATATAACTAAACAACAACAACAACAGCAACAACTTCAACAGATTTATGGATTGCCAGAGCCAGAGAATTTGTCTGGAATCCCCCAATTCATTTTAGATTATAGTGGACAATGGAGATTACCAGTAGGGAAACCTCAGTAAGCAAACCTTTTCTCTCTTTCACCCTGAAAAACATAAACACAAAATTTTGCTTAAGTTGGAAAGACAATAAAAACTAACAGTTACATGGAATATAAATGGGGATATGCTGATAAAATGTTTAACAATTGCCCTCCCCCCTCAAATGTATTTAGCATAAACTTTTAAGTCTAATCAACATTATTAACTGTTTCTCTACCACTTTCTTAAATCTAGACAATCAACAAAAAGATAACATTTGTTATTTTATGAAGTGTAAATGCTTATAATGAAAATTTGATAATCAGCTATCTTGAGCTAGTTCCAGCTGGCTGTGGCCCACCCTTGATTTTTTAGTTTAAAACATATAATACCAATATAAGTTGAGATTATCACTCAATAGTAATTTTAGAAATATGTTGTTAAAAGTCTTTATATAAATCCTTCATAAAACACACTAAATTCTTTACTCTGGTTTATTGTTATTAAATTTTTATTACTTAACATTTTATTGATGCCTTTGGTTTTTTATGCTGTAGTAATTTCTCGTTATCTTCTTCACCCTCCTCAGCCCCTCACCCTCATCATAAACCCTCTCTTGTCTCTCTCTCTCTCTCTCTCTCTCTCTCTCTCTCTCTCTCTCTCTCTCTCTCTCTCTCTCTCTTTCTCACACACACACACACACACACACACACACACACACACACGCAAATTAAACAAAACCAACCAACATAGAAAACTTGTGTTTCAGTGTCTGCATTGGGCACTTGTTCTCCATCTCTCTACCAAGAGGAAGAAGGGGTGCTTCATTTGTCTTCAAGAACCAATGTATTAGATATTCAATAAAATTCAATAAGCACTTCTTAAGCACCTACTATGTGTCAGGCATAGCAAGGTAGAGGAGTGGATAGAGTGCTAGGGCTGTAATCATTTTTATGAATTCAAATTTGGCCTCACACATCTACTAGTTATGTGACCCTGGGCAAGTTGGTATACCTTGTTTGCCTCAATTTCCTCATCTGCAAAATGAGGGGAAGGAAATGGCAAATCACTTTAATATCTTTCCAATAAAACCCCAAATGGGGTCACGAAAAGTTAGACATGACTGAAATAATTGAACAACAACAACTCCATGTGCTAGGCTCTGGGAATACAAATAATAAAAAGAACTAAAGTCCCTGCCCTCAAGAAACTTGCAATTTAATAGTGAAAGACAACACACAAAAGGAGACAGGAAAGAGGAGACCCAGTGCAAGGTACCCAGTGAAGAGGGGTTTGCAGGTTGTCCCATGGCATTGAATCCAGGGAGAACAGAAAATGCAAAGCCTTGAATCTGAGTTTAGATGCATTGTTAATGTTGTTTTCATTTATATTGTGGAAGTCATTGTATATACTGTTGTCCTAGTCCCACTTTCTTCTCCTTGAATCAGTTCATATGAGTCTTCAGTGTTTCTCTTGAGCATCAAATATTTATCATTTCTTAGACAGCAGCAAAATTCCATGACAGTCATACAAGTTTACTCAGCCATTTCCCCCAAATGAGCACCAACTTTGTTTCCAGTTTTTTTCCTACTCCCAAAAGTGCTTCTATGAATAATTTGGTATGCACAGGACTTTCATTTGTGTTTCTTTTTAAAAATCTCCTTGAAGTACATGCCCAGTGTAGCTAGGTATAGTTAGCTAGGTTATAGAGTATAAGTAGCTTAATGACTTTTCAAACATAATTCCAAATTGCTTTCCAGAATAATTGAAATAATCCACGGTTCCATAAGGAGGACCCGAGTGCTCCTGTTTCCCCAAAGACTGTCCAAATCTGTTTCTCTCATTTGTTGTATCAAATACAGAAGGTGTGACACTGATGCTCCTCCTCTATTTTCTCCAGGAACTCTCTTCCTGCTTTGAGACTGGCTTGCTCACCCTACCTACACTCATTCCAGCAGTTTGGAAGTGGTGGAAAAAGATACATATCTACAGGCAAAACTGTAGCCCCTAAGTCCTGTGTATACCAAACTATTCATAGCAGCATTTTTGGGAGTAGAAAAAAAAAACTGGAAATAAAGTTAATGCTCATTTGGGGGAAATGGCTGAGTAAATTTGTATGAATGCAATGAATTTTGCTGCTGCATAAGAAATCATAAATATTCGATGTTCAAGTTGGGTGTTTCCCATTTACACAAATCAGTTAAAATGATACCACAAGCTCTTAAATAAGAACCATTTACTGAGAGGAAGAGTTACATAATAGTCATAATACAAAATTGACTAAATAACAGGAAAAATCACAAATAAAATCAAAGCATGAAGTACTTTCCTACGAATGTACACAGAGTCTATGAGAGGAGTGGGCCCACATTTTTTGGGGGGGGTCATAGCAATGGGGGTTAATGTGTGCCCAGGGTCACACAGCCCGTAAGTGTCAAGTGTCTGAGGCCGGGTTTGAACTCAGGTCCTCCTGAATCCAAGGCCAGTGCTTTATCCACTGTGCCACCTAGCTGCCCCCCAGCCCACATTTATAGAATACTAGTAAGGTCCCTCATAAATGAGGAATGACTAGGGAAATGAGGAAACTCATTTTAACTAACAACTTTGGACTTCAGGCCTTAATGTTCTTCGCCCCCTTAGGAAAAATTTATATTACATAGAGCCTTTTTTTCTGTCAACTGCTCCCTTCTTGTCCACACCAAACTATCTCTCTTCTACTCTACAAGCTGATGAAGCAATGACAAGCACTTTTCACTCATGTCTGCCTTTAACAGAGTGCTAAGAAAAATGTTACATCTTTTCATTGACAAGCAATTCCCTTAAGCAGAGCTGCCAAGATCCTCAGATATGTAAATAGCAGGGTATTCTAATTTGTTCAATCAGCCACAAACCTCTCCTAACTGGAAAGCCCAACTCACAGCAAAACAGGTGCAAAGTCTGACTTTCCCCCTCTTAAACGTGAATGGGTAGTAAAGAGCAACACAGGTGACCCTGAGAAGTTTCCATTCTGTTAGCTCTAGAATAGTAGACCTACGGGCAGTAATGCCTGAGATAAAGGATGAGATCAGAATCGATGGAGTGCTATTCATCATGCAGTTGGGTAGCCTGAACTCAAAGCAGAAGTCATCTAGTTTTTAAGACTTGCTAGACAATGTAAGTGAAAAGGAAAACAGATTCAGGCATGTCTGGAATGATACCCAATAGGAAGCCCCAACTCATGTCAAAATATGGACCAAAAATAGGAGGTGGAACAATTGCTTTTTTTTTTTTTGTGGGGCAATGAGGGTTAAGTGACTTGGCCAGGGTCACACAACTAGTAAGTGTCAAGTGTCTGAGGGTGGATTTGAACTCAGGGGCCGGTGCTTTATCCACTGCACCACCTAGCTGCCCCCAACAATTGCTTTTGTAATGTGGAAATAGAACCAGAGACACACAAAGATACATAGGAAAGAGAATACAAGGTTCAGCATTGGGATCCTTGGAAAAGTCCTGCATCAAAGGGCATAGAGACCACAGCATATTGATATTCACACTCTGTCATCTGGCAAAGATCAGGGAGGTAGAAAATTTGTGTTAAAACTGTGGAGAAAAAGGCCACACACAGGTTAAATGTACTCAAGAAAAGAATAAAATCTTGATACTTCAGAGACTGACAGGACCAGTCATAGAGAAAAGGAAATGGGATCAGGGAAGGAGGTCACCCTAGACTCTAAAGCACTGACAATGACCTCATTAGTGATTTCTTTTGACTCTTTTTCTCCCTGATTTCATAGGACCTTGAATAGAAGTGTGTATAAAAAAAGGGAACGTGGGTTGTATTGCTATCAAAGACATTAGAGAAGAAGTGACCATTCATTGTATTCCAATCATTCTATGAGACATATTTAAAGTAAATACCTGTGGGGGCAGCTAGGTGGCTCAGTGGATAAAGCACTGGCCCTGGATTCAGGAGGACCTGAGTTCCAATGTGCTCTCAGACACTTGGCACTTATTAGCTGTGTGACCCTGGGCAAGTCACTTAACCCTCATTGCCTTACAAAAAAAAAAAAAAACACGGGAAAAAACAAAAAACAGAACAAATAAAGAAAATTCCTATCTAATTCCTTGTGGATTTTGGGCTTGGAGGACTGAGTGACAAAAACTATCCTTGGGATACATTTAAATGACCTTGGAATTTCCTGAAAATATTGATAGTGTCAACAAAGTAACTGACATTTTGACTCGGGTTTGTCCAGACCTTTCAGGTACCAGTGGAGTGTCAGAACTAATCAGAACCAATTAGAGTCTGTTCAGATTATGAGATGAATATTACAAACAACAAGCTGGGATAATGCCTGCAAGCTTTAACCATTCATGGAGCTTGCACAGAGGCGTACAGGAGGTTACAGTCAAATGATGATCATAAGGGCATGCTTTACTCTTTTACTACTGAAAGGGACCCTTAGATATTTGACTTCGGTGACTCTGGTGCCAGAAGAAGGAATGGTTTAGGCAGAAGCTTGGAAAGAGGATAGGTGTGTTCTCATTGCATTAGAGGGTTGTGAGATGTGCATAGGGAATAACCCACAAAATTCAGTTTACTGATTCATAACTGTTCTGGGAATGAAGTCCAAATACCTCTTTGGCTGTGATGGTTGATCTCACAGAACATCTCAAGAACATGATGGTAAATGGTATCATCACAGAATCTAATAACCTCTAATGCCTCACCCATAGTCCCAAAGAATAGAAAGACTCTAATGTGTGTAGACTACTGGACTTTGACCAAGAGAATCAAAGTGAACCAATACACCATGCCAAAGGTTTAAGAGGGCCTGAATTATCTATTAGGCAGTCAATAGTTTTCTATATTGGATTTGCACAGTGACTATTATCAATGCTCTTTGGCAGAGGAGAATAAAGACTGCTTTCATCTGTCCAGCTGGACTTTTCCTAGTTTGAACATATCCCCCAGGGCAACTTAGGATACCCACCACCTTTCAAAGACTGATGGAAAAAGTAATTGGTCATTTGAATTACCTATGAATGTTGGTGTACCTAGATGACATCATTGTCCTTGAGAAGACCCTGGAAGAACATGAAGAGTGACTGATGAAAGTGTTGGATCAGGTAGAGGAAAATGTCCTGAAACTTTCAGCTGATGAATGTCAGTTTTATGGAACCTCTGTCAACTCTGTTGTTCACATTGTATCACAGCAGCACTGACACAGAAAAGATAATGTCATTACTGACTTGGCCACAGTCAATGACTTTTCAAGATCTGATGATTTAAAAAAACATAGTAGTGACTATTGAAAATTTGTTAAAAACTATGATGCTATTGGTAAACCAATGGATGACCGACCTTGCTTAAACAGATATGATAGAAGAGGTACAAAAGCAAAAAGACAAAGATGTTTTGAACAAGAAAGCCCTTTGGGGACTATTGGACAGATGTGTGAACAAGCATTTAAAGTCTTGGTCAACTACCTTACACATGTACCAGTACTGGAAGGAAGACAATAAGTATTTTTAAAGGATTTACTGTGTGCCTGGACCTGTGCTAAGAAGTACTTAACATATTATTTCATTTGATCCTTATAATAACCCTGGGAGGCAGGTGCTACTATTATTTACAATTTACAGTTGAGGAAACTGAGGTAGACAGAGGCTAAGTGACTTGCTTGGGGCCACACAGCTAGTGAGTATATTGACCTATGCTGATCCAAGCAAGCTTTTTGTCCGGCACATGGAATAGATATGGTAAGTTGGAGGGCTCGAGAGCAATTTCATAGCAAGGAAATAATGGTCATATGAAGCCAGTGACATTTACCAGGAGTTTTAGCAATAGTGAAACTCCACAAACTGGAGTTTCTGGCTTTGTTTTTTCTCAAACTCTTCTTTTTGTTTGATTATTTTTATTTGGATGATTTTCAGCATTGCCAATGCTTATTATTATTATTTTTTGGATTGGATCATTTATCTGCTTGAGGATATCTCTTAAGGATACTGCATTATGTGCATCTCTGTGTGGTTTAATCCCAGTTCCTGCTGCTACTTTATCTGATTCCATGATTCAGTTTCTCTCCAGTATTTTGTAATTGTGTTGGCACTCTTTACTCAATTAAATTAAAAAAAAAAACAACTTTTCCCCCCTTTTCTCTTTATTGTTTCCTTTTATTTTCTTTTTCATGTGTGTTTAAGGTATGACCAGCCTGGCTTCCTTCAGTTTTCTTGCTCCAACCTCTTAGATCAATGTCCCACAATTTTCGTCTTAAAATGGCACTTTAAGCTGTGTAGCACTCCTCCCCGTGGGGTGAGAAGTCTGTTTTTTCCCTCTGCTGGTAAACTGTTCTGGTTCTTGCCTGTTTTGCATGCCCCACATGCTGTCAGCCTATCTGCCCCCTCCCTCCCCCCTCTCCCACCTTGGTCCAGGACTGACTTCACCTAGATAGTGGGGAAAATACCAGGCTAACAATGGCAGCTTGTGCTTCCAGTGATGAAAACAGAATGGAAGCTTTTCTCTCTTTAAAGATGCAATGCTAGAAGATAAATTGGGTTGCATTGGATGCTGTTGCACATTCTGAGCTCTTTAACATAAATCAGGAATTAGTAAAATAAGAGAAAAATAAAATAAAATAAAATAAGAGGAATTACTAAGCAATTGTCACAAATTTGTGCATCTTCTTCCTTAACAATATGAAATTTAGTATTATTAGACCCGAGTTCTGGAACAGGTGCTGCCACTCCCTTGTTCTGTAACCCTGAGAAAATCACTTTGACTCTCTGGGTCTCATTTTCCTAATCTGTAAAATGAGAGAATTGGGCTATATGATCTTCAAGGGTCTTTTCAGCTTTATTATTATGTTCTTAAATCCCTAAGTCCTCATGATGGTATTTGATTAAAGCTGTGTCTCTGGATAATGAGACATCATGGGATAGGTGATAGAAAATGGGCCTCTACGCCAGGAAGATCTGGGTTTAAATTCTGTGCTGACATATACTGGCTATTTGAACCACTTAACCTTTCAGTCTCCTTATGCAACTCTCTAAGACCATATGTTGTAGAACAATTGCTGATCTGCATTGGAGGAGATGGGCAGTTAGGTGGCACAGTGGATAGAGTGTGGGTCCTGGAGTTAGACTCATCTTCTTGAGTTCAAATCTGGCCTCAGACACTTACTAGCTGGGCAATTTACTTAATCCTATTTGCCTCAGTCTCCTCATCTGTAAAATGATCTGGAGAAGGAAATTTCAAATCGTTCCAGTATCTTTGCCAGGAAAATCCCAAATGGGGTCATAAAGATATAGACATGACTGAAATGACCGAACAACAACAAAAAATTGATAGAGGTTATTTTCTCAGCAGAAGTTGCCTACACTGATGAAATTGCAGGAACAGAAAAAAAAGTGTCTATAGATATATAATAGTGATCGGATTTATTCATCCATTTTAACAGTTGGACTGATTGATAAGAACGATCATATGGACCTTAGCTGCAAATATAATAATCATAATCATAAATACTTATATTTATAAAGCTCTTTCCATTTCTTTCCAATCACCCTGTGAGGTAAGTAGCATAAATAGCATTTTTATCATTTTAAATATGAGAAAACTGAAGCTCTGACAGGCTTAGGAGTTTGCACATATCACATAGATAGTGTCTAAGATAGGCCTTGAATACAGATGTCTTAAGTGTGAGTCTAATACTCTTTCCAGTATACTAAATATGGTTTAAAGTAGGTCAGCCCTACCTTAGTGGACTTTGTGGCCATACTTAATAAGCACCTAAGATTTCTAATAGCCTATATCTCAAGGGCAGTGAGGTATTACAGTGAATAGACTCATCTTCCTGAGTTCAAATCTGGCCTTAAGACACTTACTAGCTGTTTGATCTTGGGCAAGTCACTTAACCCTGTTTGCTTCAATTCCTCATCTGTAAAATAAGCTGGAGAAAGAAATGCAAACCATTCTAGTATCTTTGTCAAGAAAACCTCAGAGCGGGGTCATGAAGATTTGGACACAACTGAAACAACTTAACAAAAACAACATTTCACAAGGACATTGTTAAAAAGCAGAAATGTTTGAGGAAAGTGGAGGTGAGGTGAATTTGCACCTATTACAAATAACTGTAAGAGGGGGCAGCTAGGTGGCGCAGTAGATAAAGCACTGGCCTTGGATTCAGGAGGACCTGAGTTCAAATCCAGCCTCAGACACTTGACACTAGCAGTGTGACCCTGGGCAAGTCACTTAACCCTCATTGCCCAGCAAACAAAAACAAAACAACCTCCCCTCCCCACAAAACCCCAAATAACTGTAAGAACCCAAAGGCATTTACTCAGCCTTTTCATAAGGAATTGCACAAAGGAATTGGTATAAATATGATACTAAACTATTTTCCAAACTACCAACTGTACCATCCCAATTCTGCAAAATTAATTAATTAATAATTAATAAATAAATTCTCCTATTCTGAATGCTCTATTTACCATTTCTTGCTTGCGAGTAATAGATGTAGGTTCATTAACAAAGCCATGGGGACTATTCTGAAAAGGAAAATTAAAAGAAAAATGATCTATTTCGTATACTATCATTTTTACCTATTCATTCTGATGATTAGAATTCATGTTACTGCCCACTTATTGCTGTTTTCCCTCCTCTCTATGAATATTCACTTAACAGTCCTATTATACATTTCTTGGGATTAGTTGTGTCCTCCAACTTCCTCCAAATCCAAAATCAGCAGAGCTTTCTAAACCATGATAGGAAATAATTCAGTGTTATTACCTTTAAAAAATTCAATTGGCAATTAGTTTTTCATGGAATATTCATTTGTTGATAAGACGTTTGTTCATGTATTTGGGTTTTAAAGTTCTTCTTACATAACTCATATGCTAAGAACAACAAATAATTCCAAAGCCTTTGCCTAATTTATCCCATTCTGCTCATCCTTTTGTTTTCCCCAAATAAAATATGATTTGACTGATACAGCTCATTCAAGCAAGACTTAAAGAAACAAATCAGGAGAGAAAAATCTAGCCTATTTTATAGCTTTTAGGATTAAATTAATAAATACAAAACCCCTCCTCCTCTGACTAAAGGGAGCTTAGTATATTAGGAAAATATGCTGGAGGAGATAAAATTTAATTTTATGTCTATTTAATCTGAAAGTTCTATTGTAAGTAGTTATTAATACCAATTCCCCAAGGAATTGGGGAGGGGAGTAATTATGCATATTTCTAAGTAGGAAGGCTGCTTTAAAGGTTTAGATTTAAAGTAGGAGAGCAAGAATACCTTTCACCTTTTTAATCCAGAACTGACTTAAGCTCTGAATATAGTCAGTTCCATCTACTGGAGGACCCCAATCAATCATGTCTATAGAGACAGTCACCTCCTAAAGCTTTCCCTCATTTAGCAGGTTTATGAAGCTCCCAGTTCATTCAGTGCTGGTAGCTTGGTAATTCTTTTCATGCTCCCCTTAAATATTAGATATGCTTATGTTTGATAAAGATTTAAAGGTACAGGGGTGGCTAGGTGGTGCAGTGGAAAAAGCACCATCCCTGGATTCAGGAGTACCTGAGTTCAAATCTGGCCTCAGACACTTAACACTTACTAGCTGTGTGACCCTGGGCAAGTCACTTAACCCCCATTGCCCTGCCCCCCCCAAAAAAGATTTAAAGGTACAGCAATATTTTTTAAGCAGGTGTGAGTATTCCTTCCATGTATACTTTGATATACATTTGTATATATGTAGGTGATCTTCCTGATTGGCCCCCAAATTTTTCACCCAGTGACCATCCTGCTGATGAACCTCTCCACACTTAGCTAGAGTGATCTCCAAGTGACAGACTCAATATGTTCTTAGGCCATATTCAAAGCTACTCAAACTTAATAAGACCTCTCAGAACTTATACTCTCTTAGCTGTCTTAGTCAATGAGAATTCAGGGTCACTTCCATGCAGTGATGAAGTATAATAAGGTATTGGAGAGAATTTCTGTGGGCAAAGGAAAACTTTCAGAACCAAGGATAACCTCAGTTTCAAAATAGGAGGAAATCTCTCACAGGAGAGAAGTCTGGTGGCATATGCTTAGAATCATAGTTATTGGGGAGATTGAGGGTGGTACATTGCTTGAGTTCAGGAGTTCTAAGTTGCAATAGAGCTAAAGCTGATCTTATGCCTACCCTATCTGGCACCAACATGGTGAGCTTTCAGGAACAAGGCACCACCAATTTGCCTGGTGTGTGTGTGTGTGTGTGTGTGTGTATGAGTACATGTGTGCAAATCAGAAATTAATTTGACCAAACCTTCTTTACTGATCAGCAGTGGGGTGGGCACATACATTACTGGTTCACTTCCAAGGAGATCCAGTTGTGGTATAGGGGGTAGAGAGTTGGGAAGGGGGGAGGGAGGAGGGAGGGATAGAGGAAAAAAAGAAGAAATAAAATAAGAGGAGGAGGAGGAGGAGAAAAAAAGGAAGAGGAGAAAGAAGGAGAAGATAGGGGAGGTAGATATGTGTGCATAGGCACAAAGTTGGGAGGAAACTGAGCTTGATGCCATTTGATTGGGAGTCATAGAAGCTTAAGAAGTATTTTAAGTGATGCTCTTTAAGACTAGGAGATTAGAAAAATGTAAAGTAAAAAAACTGTGAGGTACCACCTCACACCTCAGATTGGCTAATATGATAAAAAAGAAAAATGATAAATTTTGGAGAGAAAGTGGGAAAATTGGGACACTAATGCACTGTTGGTAGAGTTATGAACTGATCCAACCATTCTAGAGAGCAATTTGGAACTATACCCAGAGAGTAACCAAACTGGGCATGCCCTTTTATCCAGTAATAACACTACTAGGTCTGTATCCCAAAGAGATCATAAAAAAGGGAAAAAGACCTACATGTGCAAAAATATTTATAACAGTACTTTTCATGGTGGCAGAATATTAGAAACAGAGAATTCCCATCAATTGGGGAATGGCTCAACAACCTGTGGTATATATGTAATGGAATACTATTGTGCAATGAAAAATGATGAACAGGCAGATTTCAGAAAAAAACCTGGAAAGACTTGTATGAATTGATGCAAAGTGAAATGAGCACAACCAAGAAAACATTGTACACAGTATCAGCAACACTGTGTGAAGATCAATTTTGAATGACTCAGCTCTTCTCAGTAACACAATGATCCAAGACAAGTACAAAGGACTCAGGAAAGAAAACATTCTCCACATCCAGATAAAGAACTGATGGACTGTGAATGCAGATCAAAGCATATTTTTCTCCATTTTATTCTTTTCCATGTTTTTTGCCCCCATTTTGATAGGTTTCTTCTTTCACAACTGTGACTAATATGGAAATATGTCTTACATGGTAGGTATATAGGTATAACTATATCAAATTGCCTACCATTTTTGGAAGAGGAGAGAGGAAGGAGGGAGGGAGAAGAATTTGGAATTCAAAATCTTGTAAAAATGTACATTAAACATTGTCCTGATGTAATTGGGAAAAATTGAAATACTATTAAAAAAGACTGGGAAAGATGGAAGTGGGACATAGAAAGCAGTGGTTTGGGGATAAACTATTCCACCAGCCTCAGCAATTTACATTCACTGGGATCAGATTAGACATGCTCAAGACTGAGTTGATAGTCCAGTCTTATTGTTACTGCACTTTATTTACTCTTTGAGGGTATCGATTCAGAGAGAGGTAATGGCATGCCCTAACCCTGCATTTTCTTCTACCAGGAGAGAGAATAAATGCTCAGCCCAAAGTCTTGTTCTTTAAAGTTACATTTTAAAATTTCTGCTTATTTAATTTTTAAAGACATTCTTTATTCTGAATTGAACAAACATTAAATAAAATGGGCATTTCAATATACATAGTGGAAAAGAAAAAATGGATTGTGCATGCAACTGCAGATCTTTGCTAGACACATTCCTCCCCCCCCCCCAAAAAGTATATAATAAATTCAACTGGTAATTTTCAGAGCTGTCTTGCTTGTTTGTTCTTTCTTGGCTACCTTTTGTTCTTAAGAGAATCAAATGAGATAATATAAGTAAAGCACTTACCATGGTTCCTGACACAATATGTTCTACATAAATATTAATTATTATTATTATTTTCTCTTCATTAAAAATTCCAATGAGATTCTTTTCTTTTTTTTTTCTAGCCTATCTTCATCTTTATCCACTTTACCCTACCATACCACCATTGTAAATAACCAAAACCAAAACCAAATAAAAGCCCTCATAGTCAAGCAAAACAAACTCCCACAGTGGATATGCACAAAAGGATATCCCTTATTCTTCATCTTGAACCCATTGTCTCTTTGTCAAGGGGGAGGGGTAACATCCTTTATCATAAGTGTTTGGAATTATTGTTAGTCACTGCATTGATCAGAGTTCTCAGGTCTTTCAAAGGTACTTTTCTGTGTAATATTGTTATTGCATAAATTGTTCTTCTGTTTTTTTTCACTTCACTCTGCATCAGTTTAAACAAATGTTCCCAGGCTTTTCTGAAACTATCTGCTTTGTCATTTTTTTTATGTCATAACAGTATTTTAATATATTCATATACAAACATTTGTTTCAGCCATTCCCCAATTGATAGGCACTCCTTTGGCTTCTATGTCTTTATTAAAACAAAAAGAGCTGCCATGAATCTTTTTGTACAAATTGTTCCTTTTCTTTTTGTTGCTTTAGGTTATATGATTAGCACTGGTATTGCTGGGTCAAAGAATATGCAGACTTTAGTAAGTTCTTGAGCACAGTTCCAAATTGCTTTCGAGAATGGCTGGATCAATTCACAACTTCACCAACAAAGCATCTCTGTGTCTATTTTGTGGCAGCAGTTCCTCCAACATTTGTCATTTTACTTTTTTGTAAACTTTATCATTTTTATGGGTGTGAAGTGGAAACTAGGAGTTCCCTTTAATTTGAATTTTTCACATTATTAGTGATTTGGAGCATTTTGTCATATGGTTATTGATTGCCCAGATTTCTTCCTTAGAAAACTACCTATTCATATTCTTTGACCACTTATTTCTTGGTAAATGGTTTTTATTCTTATAAATTTTAATCAGTTCTTTCTTTCTTTCTTTTTTTTTGGTGAGGCAGTTGGGGTTAAGTGACTTGACTAAGGTCACACAGCTAGTAAGTGTCAAGTGCTTGAACTTAGGTCCTCCTGACTCCAGGGCGGGTGCTCTGTCCACTGCGCCACCTAACTTCCCCTATCGGTTATTTATATGATCTTAAAAATAAGACCTTTATCAAAGAAACTTCCTAAAAAGATTTTTTTAACGAGTTGGCCATTTTCCTTCTGATTTTAGCTGCATTGGCTTTATTTATTTGTTACCTATTTATTTTATGCAATCAAAATTATCAATTTATTTTCTGTGATCAGAATTCTCTATCCTCTGTTTTGTCATAAACTTTTTCCCTATCTTTAGTTCTGAAGTGAAAGTTCCTCCTTTCTCTTCTAATTTGTTTAAGGTGTCACCCTTTAAATCATGTATCTCTTTGGAGCTTATCTTCGAATACTGTGTAGGATGCTGGTTTATACCTAGCATCTGACAAACTGTATTCCAGTTTTCCCAGAAGTTTTTGCCAGTTAGGGAGGCCTTATCCCACTAGCTTTGGACACTAGGATCATTTGCCTCTATATGCTCTGGGCCTAATCTGTTCCTTAAATTGGCTTCCCTATTTTTAACTAGTACCAAATTATTTTGATGATTATTGCTTTGAAATAGTTTGAGATTTGGCATTGCTAGATCTTCTTTCCTTCTTTTGTTCATTATTTTCTTTGAGATTTTTGACCTTTTGTTCTTCCATATGAATTTTATTATTATTTTTCTAATTCTGTAAGATAATCACTTGGTAGTTTGATTAGTATTACACTGAATAACTAAATTAATTAAGGTAGCACTGTCATTTTCACTTGGCATCAGAGGATACCTTTAATGGAGGAATGACCTAAATACATTAAAAATAATAAGGCCTTTCTTTCAACATATTAACAATGCTTTTTTTGCATTTGTTTTTTGGGGAGGTCTACCTAATTTTTTAAACATTAAGGGTCTTTTTAATTACTTGAGTTTTTTGGGGGGATGGATTTATTTTGTGAGGGAAACGGTGAGGGGGGAAAGAAAATGGTGAAGAAGTTATAAATGGAAAAGAGATACTTTAGTAGAAGAGATTATAATAAAAAATTTAAATCCTCATCTTTTCTGTCTGATTTTTATTTTCTATAGCCCTGGCAGTGACCTGGGATTTTAAAGCTAACTCCAGAGCATGGGAGATAGAGGAATCTCTTCCTACAATATACTTAAAAAGAGATCATTTGACTACCCAATTGACTAATGCTAGAGTGCTTTAACTCAAGAACAAGAGGGAAAGAATTGTTTCTAGTTGTGCAATTTGTGTGTGTGTGTGTGTGTGTGTGTGTGTGTGTGTGTATGTGTGTGTTGGAGGTAGAGGTGGGAATAGGGCATTAGACAAGTTATAATGAAGAATTAATTTTTTCAGTGATGCTATTGGAAGACTATGTGTGTTGGGGAACTATTTTTTCTTTAAGAGGATCTGTAACAGTCCTCCAGACTTGACTGATTAAGAATTCTGGGCAATGAATGTTGATGTAGTTTCCCAATTGATTGAATACAGGAAAGTCTAGAGATACTAGCTAACTACAGCAACTTTTTCAGACATCTGACCTTAAACCATCATGGGCAACACAGAAGCAAGGAACTGGTGTTCAACCACATCAAGGCCATCTCCTGGATAAGCATTCTTTCTCTGTTATGAATTTTCTCCTCCTGCCATGGATAAAATTTTTGTAAACTGTTAGTTGAACAATGAATGTCCCATTTCATGTCAATCTGGAACTTCAGGTACCAGTCTAACTTAAGCCAGGTCTGGCCTACTACAAGAGATGTGTGATTTCATCAATGTAGCAACTACCAGTGAGGAAGCTCTCTCTAGTAATGTATAGGGGGTAGTTGTACTTGGCCAATTTATTTCTGTCTCCTCCCCATTTGGTTGATGTGGTCACAGAGAATAGGTGGCAGATAACAAAAGTAATGAGGTTAACAATGTGTGTTAAGTTGTTGACATCCAGTTGCTCCTTGTAGGGTATGAAAACCTTTATCTGATGGAATTAAAGGCATCCTGGCCAGTGCCAAGTAAAAACTTGGCCACAGCCTTTAGAGACTTTAAATATCTAAACCTGCCAAGAGTTGATGAAGTATGAGAGTTCAGCAGTTTGGGTTGATGAAAGAGAAAGCAAATAGTCAGGACATAGGACAAAGATACAGACTACAGTAAATTTATATAGAAGTTTAACTAGTATAAATGAATTTCCATAATAATGAGCCCCAAAGAGCCCCAAAAGTGTTTTAGTCAGCACTTTGCCAAGTAGAAAGATGTGGCAGTCAAAAGCAATATCAGTTTAGAACTCATTTGTAAAATTGTATGAAGAAGGATAATGGGAAGTACTCTTGGGAGTGGGGAGGAAGGGATTTCTCCCCTTACTCCCATATCAACCATGGTCTGTAATGCTCAAACTACTCATCTTGAAGGATATACCCCATCCAACAGTTGGAGAGCCATTGAGAGTTTGAAGCTCTGTTGAAGGACACACACACACACACACACACACACACACACACACACACACACACTCCAGATAGATATGAAGAGAAAAAGGCAGTTGCTTGAGGCTAGAAGTAGCTTCAAGGAGCAGGAACCCTGGCAATTATTATGAGAGCTTACTATGTATTCAAGAGAGAGCTAAACCTGGAAATCTAAAGTTGGCCTATGGAAAAGAGTAGACCCTGGGAACACAGTGAAACAGCTTTCTGAAGAGAGATGGTGTACCAAGGTGGGAGATTTGAAGGACTCCACAAGAGAGAAAAAACTTTGAGACACAGCAGTATTGGAAAAGCAAGTAGCCTTGGCTATATGTGTTTCCTATATGTGTGTCTAATTACCACTGGATTAAAAGTTTGTGTCCACATTTCCCATAAATTATACACACACACACATATGTTAGTGAGAAATCATATATATACACATATTATATATACACACATACATATATGTATAGGTACATGTTATACTTATACACACACACACACACATATATATATATATATATATGTGTGTGTGTGTGTGTGTGTGTGTATATATGTGGAAAATAGGTTATATGGGAAATAGTGATTGTTCTTACCCTGACATCACAGTGACTTGCCCTGCTTGGAGCTAGTGGTGTCTTCCGGCTGACCGTTAAAGTGCACAGGTGGGAGCTTAAAGGTAAATAGGAGAATCTTGGGTGTATTAGATTACCCCTGGAACCTGAAAGTAGCTGTTATTGTTTATCCTTCCTTCTCAAAGAGGACCATGACATCAGGGTGATGTCATTACTTGTGGTGAATTAGATTGAAGTGAGGGAGGGCTGTGCAAAGTGCCCAGCCTCAATCTTTCCTCCAGAGCCATCTGAGTACAGTGGCAAGACATACATCAGAATGACTGGAGATGGCATCAGATGCTTAACACAATTGGTTTAAGTGACTTGCCCAGGGTCACACAGCTAGTGTCTGAGGTGAGATTGGAACTCAGGTCCTCCTGACTTCAGGGCCACCCTGTACCACCTAGCTGCCCCAACATGGGAGTAGCAGTCATTCCCTGGGTATTCAATGTGTAAGTGTGAATAAAAGTTAAAAGAGTATTCCAGAGCACTTACTACAAATGTGAATGAGGAAATTCTCTACAACCTCTATTTAGGGAATTGCCTGGGGTGTTGCTGGGTTAAGGGTCTCACTTAGGGTTATATAAACAGGTGGAGCTTGATTCCAGGTCACTTTCTATTTACTACAGAAAAGTGACTCTTTAGGCCTCTTCTCATCCTTTTTTCTTTCTTTCTTTCTTTCTTTCTTTCTTTCTTTCTTTCTTTCTTTCTTTCTTTCTTTCTTTCTTTCTTTCTTTCTTTCTTTCTTTCTTTCTCTTCTCTTCTCTCTTTGTGGACACTTCCTCAGTTAGCTTCTTGTTTCTTCAGAGAATTCAAAGTCTCAATTATTTGCTGTCTGAGCAGTAGTCAAGGTAGATTCCAATTGCAAGGTAATCTTCATGCTTAGTTCTAGTGATAGGAAACTCCCTATTAAATAGCAGAGTGGGTAGTAACAACATAACAATTCTTCCTTTGAAAACCTTTTATATTGCAATTGAACAGAGTGGTTTCCATGGCCCCATTAACCAAAAATATATTGCCAGAACTAGGTAATTTTCCAGTTACCTGTTTGGGGAACATTTGGTTTTTTTTAGCAATGTTCATAAAATTAATACAGGAAAGTTTTATTGACATGGCCTGAACTGATGTAACATGAATGATACTCATGAGCTGTTTAGTTTTGTATAGGCAATTTAATTCACAAAGCTGGAGCTTTCTTTACCTCCAGTTCTTGTTTTGATTTTTAGAAATCAAACCAGTATTTACTGCTTAATATGGGGCTAGAACAACAACAAAAAAAAGGTGTATTTAATCTAAGATCTTAGCTACAGCTCCTTCTTCTCCAGAGAAAGACCATTCATCCAGGAGAGATACAAGGTTGAGTACTACCTTCTTGCTTTTGTGTTGCCCATGATGGTTAGATATCAGAAGCCTGAAGAAGGAACTATAACTGCGAATCTTATAAATCTATATATAATACAAATACAGCATAAGCTCTTTGAGGAAAGGGACTGTTTTCATTTTTGTCTTTTTATCCCTGGTATTGAGGATCAGCCTATTTAGGCACGGAGTTGCCCATTTGCAATAGGCAGGCTACTTGGTAATGACATGAATTCTTTGGTCAAGGGCATCCTTGGAACATAGAAATATATTATCAATGCTGTGCAGCCCCTTTCTGCTTCTGTAGTGAAGGTGGAAGAGTGGCAAGAGATGGTGGGAGAATGGTAAAGGGCAAAAGGGTGCCAAACATCACAGTTTTTTTGATTGCTTATAAATTTTAACATAGTTGTTGGTTCCCTAAATATGAAATACTCATCCAAAACCACTAAATAGACACATTTAAGCCATCCTAAGCCAGAAGCAGAATAGAATTTGTAGCTAAGTGGAAGGATGACTTTTGGATTCTCCTAAAAGGAGCAAATAAAGGAGTGAGCAGAGTTGTTTTTATCATATACCCAAAGGCAACAAAGAAACATCATTTCACTGTTACAGCCACCTTAATGGCTATTAGGAAGCTTTCTCAAGGACAAAGTGGGGGGAAAAGGAACCCTGAGACCCATTCACTGAAACATAGATCTCGTCATTTCCCAGTGTCTCACAATTTTATTTCCTGCTGTGGGAACTTCCAAGGATTCTTTGCTCTCCACAGAGATTAAACATGCTACAGAAATACCAGCTACAATTTTGGAAACCAAATGTAGGACTTTATATAAATCTTTATCACATTTTATCTTGAGAGGCACTGTAGCAGAGCAGATAGCTGCATTTGGAATCAGAAAGACCTGGATTTATGACACATGCTAGCTGGGTGACCCTGGATAAGTCACTTAATCTCTTAGTGCCCCAGTCAACTTTCTAAGACTACATGTCACAGACAAGTTTTCAATCTTCACTAGTGAAGGGGGTTTCCACACCAGGAACTTCCGTAGTCTGAAGAAATGGAAGGTCAAGATTCTATCCACCCCTCCAAAGTTGATTTTTCAATTTTATTTGAAATAGCCCATAGTCCTATCACATTGAGGTGCTTTTAGAGTCTATGATTGATTGAATTAGTGATCTCTACCAGCCTTTTATGTTTTGCCAATTGGTTGTTTTGATTTTTATAGTAGTAGTAGTTGTAATTGTTGTTGTTGTTTTTGTTGTGTGTTTGTGATGAAATCAGGATACCTAATCAACTGATCCTGCCCTCAACTGCCCAAAGCCCAGTTAATGAAATCATAGAACTGTAAGGGGTAGTAACAAAGAAAATGATGTATATATACTTTTTTATATGTGAAGTCATGCAAAATATATTTCCATACTAGTCATATTCCAAAAAAAGTAAAAAACAAGAAACATAAAGATAGTGAAAAAAGTATGCTTTAGTCTGTATTCAGAATCCATCAGGTCTCTCTCTGGAGATGAATTGAGTTTTTCATCATAAGTCCTTTGGGATTGTCTTGGATCATTATATTGATGAGAGTAGCTAAGACTTTTATAGTTATCATCATTATAATATCACAGTTACTATGTAGAATGTTATCCTACTTCTGCTCACTTAATTTTGTGTCAGTTCACATAAGTCTTCTCAGATTTTTCTGAAACCATCTTGCCGCATCATTTTATAGTACAGTAGTATTCTTTTTCAATAGTTCGGTATTTTATTATTTTCCAGTTACATATAAGGATAGTTTTCAACTTTTGTTTTCATAGGATTTTTAGTTCCAAATTTTTCTCCCACTCTCTCTTCCCTCCCTCCTCCCCAAGACAGAAAGCAATCTAATATAGGTTATATATGTGCAATCAAATTAAACATATTTCTGCATTAGTCATATTGTGAAAGAAGAGTCAGAGCACAAGGAAAAAAACCTCAAAAAAGAAGGGAAAAAAACAGTCCAAAAGTAGAAACAGTATGGTTCAATCTGCATTCATAAACCATAGTTCTTTTTTCTGGATGTTGAGAACATTTTCTATCAGGAAGTTCTTTGAAATTGTTTTGGACCATTGCAGTGATAAAAAGAGCCAAGTTCATCACCATTGTTCATCACACAATGTTGCTGTTACTGTGTACAATGTTTTCCTGGTTCTGTTCCTCTCAGCATCAGTTCATGTAAGTCCTTCCAGGTTTCTCTGAACTCTTCCTACTCATCATTACTTTTCACATTGATTTTTTAAAACTTTGTGCTCTAAATTTTCTTCCTCCCTCCCTCCTTGTCCCTCCTTATGAAATCCAGCAATTCAATATAAGTCATATGTGTGCAGTTATGTAAAACATCTTTTCATTAGTCAGGTTGTGAAAGAAAATAGACAAAACACCTTTATAAAGAGGAGCTAGCAAATAAAATTATACTTCAATCTGTATTCAGATACCATCAGTTCTTTCTCTGTTGATGGTTTGCATTTTTCATACGTCCTTCTGATATTCTGCTCATCCTTTCTTTCATAGTTACTATTGCTAACTGTATTATCCTCCATCTTATTCCCTCCCCCTGATATTTACTCTATTTTCTATCTTCCTTCACCCTATCCCTCCTCGAAAGTGTTTTGCTTTTTACTGCTCCCTACCCCAATTTGCCCTTCCTTCCTTCCCCTCTCCCCATTATCTCCTTCTCCTCCCATTTTCCCTTTGGGCACACTATATTACCATACTCATTTGAGTGTGTATGTTATTCCCTCTGAGCCAATTCTGATGAGAGTAAGGTTCACTCACTCCCCCTTTCCTTCCCCATCTTCTCCCCTCCATAAACTTTTTCTTGTTTCTTTTATGCGAACTACTTTTGCCCAGTCCACCTCTCCCTTTCCCTTTCTCCAAGTAAATTCTTCTTACCCCTTAACGTTATTTTGAAGATGTCTTTATGGGTCAGCTAGGTGGCACAGTGGACAAAGCACCAGCCCTGGATCTAGAAGGTTCAGAGCCCACATCTGGCCCCAGACATAAGACACTCGACCCTGCTTGCCCCACAAAAAACAAGGACAAAAAACAAATGCTTCACAGATATCATCCCTTCACACCTATGCCCTCTGTCTAAGTATATTCCTTTCAGCTGCCCTAATATTGAGAAAGATTTTATGAGTTAGAAGTATTATCTTCCCATGTAGGAATGTAAATAGTTTAATCTTTGAATATCCCTCATGATTTCTTCTTCCTGTTCACCTTCTCTAGGGTCTTATATTTGAAAGTCAAATTTTCTATTCAGTTCAGGTCTTTTCATCACAAATGCCTGAAAGTCCTCCTTTTCATTGAAGTTCCATTTTCCCCCTGAAAGATTATACTCAGTTTTTCTGGGTAGATGATTTTTGGCTGTAGTCCCAGTTCCGTTGCTCTCTGGGATATCATATTCCATGCCCTCTGGTCCTTTAAGGTAGATGCTGCTATAGCTTGTCTTATCCTTGGTGTAACTTCACCGTATTTGAATTCCTTTTTTCTAGCTGCTTGCAATATTTCTTCCTTGACCTGGGAGCTCTGGAATTTGGCTATAATATTCCTGGAAGTTTTTTCTTTCAGGAAGTGATCGGTGGATTCTTTCAATTTCTATTTTACCTTCTGCTTCTAGAAGACCAGGGTAATTTCCGTGATAATTTCTTGGAAGAAGATATCTAAACTCTTATTTTGTTCATGGTTTAAGGTGGAGGCATGGTCTGTTTCTGGCTGGGTCTGGACCACTCACTGAGCTCCTCTTTCAGCCTGAACAGCAGGTGATCCCATTTGCTGTCTTTGGCTTGAAAATAGTCTCCCTCTGTTCTTATGTGAGTTAGGGTGCTCCAAGATTTTTTAATGGCATTATTTGGGAATGAGTGGAAGGGTTTATTGGGAGCTTGCAGGAGTCACAGCCTCTTCTCTGCCATCTTGGCTCTGTCCCCTCATTTTATAGTACAGTAGTATTCTAACAAAATCATATACCTCAATTTGTTCAACAATTCCCCATTGAGGGAATTCCCTCAATGTACAATTCTTTGCCACTACAAAAAGGGTTGCTATAAATATTTTTTGCACATATAGGAACTTTCTCCTTTTCTTTGATCTCTTTGGGATACATATCTAGTAGTAGTATTGCTGGGTCAAAGGGTATGCATAGTTTGAAAACCCTTTGGGCATAATTTTAAATTATTCTCCAGAATGGTTGGACCAGTTCACAACTCCACTAAAAATGCTTTGTTGTTGTTATTGTTCTTGTTGCTCAGTTGTTCAGGCATTTCTGACTCTTTGCAACTTTATGGACCATAGCACTCTAGGCCCTTCTCTTCTCCATTATCTCTCAAAGTCTGTCCAAGTTCATGTTCATTGTTTCCATGATACTATCTATCCATCTCATCCTCTGCCATTCCCTTTTCATTTTATTTTTAATCTTCAGCATCAGGGTCTTTTCCAATGAACCCTGTCTTATTATGTAACCAAAGTATTTAATCTTCAGTTTGGTTTCTTGACCTTTCAGTGAATGGCATGAAATAATTTCTTTAAGTATTTACTGATTTGACCTCCTTGCTATCCAAGGAATTTTGAAAAGTCTTCTCCAGTATGACAATTCAAAAGTTTCAATTCTGTCACATTCAACTTTCCTTCTAGTCCAACTCTCAGAGCCATAAATGACTACCAGAAAAACCATAGCTTTGACTATACAGACTTTTGTTGGTAAGGTGTTATCTCTACTTTTTAGTATGCTGTTCAGATTTGCTATAATTTTGCTTCTAAGGAGCAAGCATCTTTTAATTTCATGGCTAGAGTTGCCATATACAGTGGTCTTTGAGCCCGAGTACTTAAAATCTGACCCTTCTTCCATTTCTTCTCTCTCTATTTGCCAGAAAATGATGGGACCAGTTACCAAGATCTTAGTTTTTTGGATTTTAGGCTTCAAACCAGCTTTTATCCTCTCCTCTTTCACTTTCTCAAGAGGCTTCTTAATTCCTTTTCACTTTATGACATCAGAGTAGTAATGTTTATATATGTGAGATTGCTGATATTTCTCCTGGAAACCTTAATTCTGGCTTTTGATTCATCCAGCTTGGCATTTCACATAATGTACTGTGCATATAAGTTAAATAATATACAACCTTGTCAAATTCCTTTTTCAATCTTCCCTCAAGAAACTTACATTCCTTTTTTCCTTTTTTTTCCCCTTTTCTTGTGGGGCAATGAGGGTTAAGTAACTTGCCCGGGGTCACACAGCTAGTAAGTGTCAAATGTCTGAGGCTGGATTTGAACTCAGGTCCTTCTTCCTGAATCCAGGGCCAGTGCTTTATTCCTTTTTCAGTCTTAAACAATTCAGTTGTTCCATGTTCAGTTCTAACTGTTGCTTCTTGGCCTACTTATAGCTTCCTTAGTAGAAAAGTAAAATGACCTGGGAACTTTGAGGTTTTGCCACATTTTATTGTGATCCACACAGTCAAGGGTTTTAGTGTAGTCAAAGAAGTAAATTTTTTTTTTCTGGAATTTCCTTGCTTTCTCCATAATCTAGCAAATGTTGTCAATTTGGTCTCTAATTTCTCTGCCTCTTCGAAAACCAGCTTGCTCTGGTAATTATTGGTTCACATATTATCAAGGCCTAGCTTGCAGAATCTTAAGCATATCCTTGCTGGCATGTGAAATGAGCACAATTGTTTGTTAATTTGAACATTCCTGGGCATTTCTTTTCTTTAGGATTGGGACATAAACCTGTGATCTGATTTTATTTTTATTTTTATACTTCCATCTGTATTCATGTACCATCAGTTCTTTCTCTGTAGATAAATTGTATTTTTTTCATAAGTCCTTCAGAGTTGTCTTTTTTAATTTTAATTTTTTAATTTAATTTTTTTTTTGCAGGGCAATGAGGCTTAAGTGACTTGCTCTGGGTCACTCAGCCAGTTAAGTGTCAAGTGTCTGAAGCTGGATTTGAACTCAGGTCCTCCTGAATCCAAGGCCAGTGCTTTATCCACTGCATCACCTAGCTGCCCCCATTTTAATGTAATTTTTAAATTTAAATTTAATATTTTTGTGGGGCAATGACGGTTAATTGACTTGCCCAGGGTCACACAGCAAATAAGTGTCAAGTGTCTGAGGTCAGATTTGAACTCAGGTCCTTCTGAATCCAGGGCTGGTGCTTTATCCACTGCACTGCCCCTTGATCTGATTTTAATATTGACTATCTGGTAATGTCTACATGTAGAGTCACTTTCTGGAATGTTGAAAAAGAGTGTTTGTTATGACCTGTGAATTATTTTGACAAAATTCTGTTAGTTTCTGCCCTGTTTAATTTTTTTTTTTTTTGGTGAGGCAATTGGGGTTAAGTGACTTGCCCAGGGTCACACAGCTAGTAAGTATTAAGTATCTGAGGCTGGATTTGAACTCAGGTGCTCCTGAATTCAAGGCCAGTGCTCTATCCACTGTGCCACCTAGCTGCCCCAGCCCTGTTTAATTTTGTACTTCAAGGCCAAAACCACCCATTACAATTATCTTTTGATGTCCTACTTTAGCATTCTAATTCCCTTTGATGAATGTGGCATCTTTTTTTGGGGGTGTTATTTCCAGAAGATATTGCAGGTCTTCATAAGACTAATCAGTTTTTGTCTGTTCAGCATCAATGGTTGAAGCATAGACTTGTATTCCTGTGATGTTGAATGGTTTGCCTTAGATTCGAATGGCTATCATTCAGTCATTTTGGAGATTATATCCCAGTACTGTTTTTCTCACCCTTTTATTGACTATGAGGGCTACCCCATTTCATTTCAGGGATTCATGCCCATAGTAGTATATGTAATGATCACCTGAATTAAATTCATCCATTCCTAAACATTTAAGTTCACTGTCACCCAAGATGCTAATGTTTAATATTTCTATCTTTTATTTGATCATATTCAGCTTATCTCAGTTCATAGATCTTACATTCCAGGTTCTTATACAATATTGATCTCTATAGCACTGGACTTTCCTTACATCACTAGATACATACACAGCTGAGTTCCTTTTGACTTTGGCCTAACCACTTCATTCTTTCTGGAGCTACTTGTAGTTCTCCACTTTTCCCCAGTATCATGTTAGACACCTTCTGTCCTAAGGGTTTTATCTTCCAGTGTCATATCTTTTATCATTTTAATACTGGGTATGGGATTTTCTTGGTAAAGATATTAGGGTGGTTTACTATTTCCTTCTCCAGGTCCCTCTACCCTGATGAGGTAGTGATGGGGGTGGGGCAGTACATTAGTGTCCTTGTTTTTCCACTGGTCTTCTAGCATTTATTGTTTTCCTTTTCTGTCATGTTAGTGAATCTGATAAGTGTGAAGTGATACTTTAGAGTTGTTTTAATTTGCATTTATCAGTGATAATTTAGAGCATTTTTTTTCAGGTGACTATTGATAGCTTTTATTTTTTTCTCCTAAAAACTGCTTGTTCATATCCTTTGATCATTTATCAATTGGGGAATGACTCATATTTTTACAGATTTGGCTCAGTTCTCAGTTCTATAAATTTGACTCAGAAATGAAACCTTTTTCAGATATAAACTTGATATAAATTTTGTTCCTCCATGTTTCCTGCTTTTCTTCTCATCTTGGTTGCATTGGTTTTGTTTGTGAAACCCCTTTTTAATTTAATGTAATCAAAATGATCTATTTTACATAATATAATACTCTCTGTCTCTTGTTTGGTCATAAATTCTTCCATTATCCATAGCTCTGCCCCATAAGATTTTCCATGCTTCCCTAATTTGTTTGTGGCATCACTGTAAGCTTTTCTTATCTTGCACTTGTTGTGGTTACAACTTTCTTTTGGGCTTAACCTGTAAAATATCTTCAATATTCTAGGAATTTTCTTCTATGTACTTATTTTTCTAGATTCAGATCCTAGATTGGGACTTTGTTCCAGGGTGAGGTGGGGAGGACAGGCCCAGGTTGGGTTTTATAGTCTCTCAGCTTTAACATAAACATTCCAGAAAATACATAAAGGGGCATTAGAGGGAATAAAACTCAAGAAGACAGATGAGCAACATCACAACATGAACAAGACTCAATGAATCTATGAGATAATGTGGTCTATTTGCCTTAATTCGCGGAAGAAGAAAATGGCAAATCATTCTAGTATCTTTGCCAAGAAAACCCCATGAATCACATGGGCTCATGAATAGTCAAATACTACTGAACAACTGATTAGAAAATGAAGAAGAGTTAAAAAACTTCTTGATGAGGGTGAAAGAGGAGAATGTAAAAGGTGGCTTGAACCTTAACATACTCCGCCCCCCTCCACACACACACACACCCAAACCCTAAGATACCGGTAACTGGGTCCATCACTTTCTGGCAAATAAAGGGAGAAGAAATGGAAGCAGTGCACTTCCAGGGGTGGAGCCAAGATGGTGGAGGAAAGAAATTAAACACACAGAGCTCCTGACACAATTACCCCCAAAACAGCAATAAAATAGCCCCTGAAGCAACAAAATCCACAAAAAGATGGGCTGAGATTATTTTCTAGCCAAAGATAGATTAGAGAGGGCTGTGCTGGGCTTCAAGCAGAGTACAACCCCACAATCAAGCTGACACAGACCCCAGGTATGCTGCACCAGAGGAACTTACCCCCGAGCCTCAAAATCAACTGCAGCATCAGCATCTGATGGAGCTAAGCTTATGGTCCAGTGAGAGGGCTGAATGGCTGGCTGGGGGATGGGGGGATACAGGGGTGTCTGTGTGACCTAAAGAGGATTTCAGCTATCCCACCCCAGCAGGGAACCAGGAAGAAATCCTGAGTGGTGGGAGGCCCAGGTGGGGGAGGGGCACAGGCTCATTGGAAGCTAAGAGCCACCACAGCACACAAAGTTCTTTTTAAATTTTTTTTCTTTCTTGTTCTCTTTCTTTCTTTCTTTTTTTTTTTTTTAGCACACAAAGTTCTGCTGGCTGGTTAATTAGCAAATTGGCTTGAAGTTATCTTCAGACCAGAGAACAGGCCAGGCAAGAGAAAAACCTGCCCTACCTCAAAGTAAAACACCTGGGACCCTCCGAAGCTTGGGGCAGTGTAGCTTGGAAGTAGGGTCCCACTGTAAGAGGGAGTTAAAAGTCAACTAAAAGATGGCAAGATGAGCAAGCAAAGAAAGTTGAGAACTATTGAAAGTTTTTGTAGTGACAAGGAAGATCTAAGTACACCCTCAGAAGAGGATAACACCCTTAGGGCCCCTACATACAAAGCTTCAAAGAAAGATATGAATTGGTCTCAGGCCATGGAAGTGCTCAAAAGGGACTTTGAAGAGAAAGTAGGATAGATAGAAGGAAGATTTAGAGAGGTGGAGGAAAGAATGGAAAGAGAAATGAGAGCGATACAGGAGAGTCACGAGAAATAAGTCAACAGCTTGAAAAGCCAAATGGAAAAGGCAATAAAAAAGCTCTCTGAAGAAAATTATTGTCTAAAAATTAGGATTGAACAAATGGAAGCTAATGACTTTATGAGAAACCAAGACACAGTAAAGCAAACCGAAATGAATAAAAAAATAGAGGGCAATATGAAATATCTCCTTGGAAAAACAGCTGACTTGGAAAATAGATCCAGGAAAGATTATTTGAAAATCATTTGACTACCTGAAAGCCATCACCAAATTAAGAGCTTAGACAGCATCTTCTAAGAGATTGTCAGGGAGAAATTGAAAGAATCCACCGATCACCTCCTGAAAGATATCCCAAAAGAAAAACCTCCAGGAATATTACAGCCTAATTCCAGAGCTCCCATGTCAAGGAGAAAATATTGCAAGCAGCTAGAAAAAAAGGAATTCAAATAATATGGAGCTACAGTAAGGATAAAACAAGCTCTAGCAGCATCTACATTAAAGGACCAGAGAGCATGGAATATGATATTCCAGAAGGCAAAGGAACTGGGACTACAGTCAAGAATCACCTACCCAGCAAAATTGTGTGTATTCTTTCAGAGGAAAAATTGGGACTTCAATGAAAAAGAAGGACTTTTAGTCATTTGTGATGAAAAGACCTGAACTGAACAGAAAATTTGACTTTCAAATACAGAACCCTAGAGAAGCATAAAAAGGTAAACAGGAAGAAGAAATCATGAGGGATATTCAAAGATTAAACTGTTTACATTCCTACATGGGAAGATAATACTTTTAACTCATAAAATCTTTCTCACTATTAGGGCAGCTGAAAGGAATATACTTAGATAGAGGGCATAGGTGTGAAATGAATATGAAGGGTTGATATCTGTAAAGCATTTATTTTTTGTTTATCCTTGCTTTTTGTGGGGCAAGCAGGATCGAGTGTCTTACGTGTGGGGCGGGATGTGGGCTCAGGGCCTCCTGAATCCAGGGCTGGTGCTTTGTTCACTGTGCCACCTAGCTAACCCATGATGACATCTTTAAAATAGGGTTGAGAGGTAGGAATAATGCACTGAGGAAGGGGGAAGAGGAGAGGTGGACTGAAGAGAGGTAGCCCACATGGAAGAAACAAGAAAAAAGCTTATGGAGGGGAGAGGAAGAGGGGTAAGGATTGGGGGAGTGAGTGAACCTTACTATCATTACAATTGGCTCAAAGGGGGAATAACATACATACTCAAGTGGGTATAGTAATATGTTTTTCCCCTGAGGGAAAGTGGGAGGAGAGGGAGATAAGAGGGAGGGGGGAGAAGAGGGGAAAGAGGGAAGGGCAGCAGTAAAAAGCAAAACACTTTCGAGGAAAGTGAAGATGTTCTGCATAACTGCACATGTATGACTTATATTGAATTGCTAGATTTCATAGGGAGGAAGAAAAAATATAGAACACAGAATTAGCTCAAAGACCTTAATCTCATCAGAGTGGGCTGGGAAGAGTAATCCATTTAACCCTACAGGAAAGTAGGAGGGGAAGAGGATAAAGAGGCAAGGATGAAAGAAGGGAGGGCAGAGCAGGGGAGGGAGCAGTCAGAATCAAAACACTTTTGGGGAGGAATAGGGTAAAAGAAGATAGAAAATAGAGTAAATATCATGGGAAGGGACTACGATGGAGGGAAATAGTCATGATGATTAACTATAATGGCAAAACATAGGGTACCTACTTTGCTGAGCTATTGTGAAGAAAATTCTTTGTCAAGTTTAAGGTACTACATAAAAGTTATGATGAATGGGATGCTATCAAAAAAAACCTGGAAAGACTTACATGAACTGAAGCAGAGTGAAATGTACAGTATACAAAATAATAGCAATAGTGTAAGATGATCTGCTGGGAAGCACATGGTTATTTTCAGCAAGGAAATGATCCAATATAACTTTGAAGGACTTATGAAAATCACAATCCATCTACAGAGAAAGAACTGAAGGCATATGAAAAGAGATTGAAACACATTTTTTTTTTGACAATTCCTTAATCTGAAGTTTTGTGTTTATCTGTTTTCTCTCACACCTAGCTAATGTGGAGATGTTTTCCATGACTACTCATGTATAACCTATACTGAATTACTTGACCTCTTGGGGGGTGGTGGGTGGGATGGGAGAGAGGAAGAGAAGTTGGAACACAAAGTTTTTAAAAATTGATGCCAAAATAACGCCATAGGAAAATGCCCGGAGCAGCAAAAATTGATGCCAAAATTTGTTTTTACATGTAATTTGGAAAAAAAAATTCTAAACTAAAAAAAAAGAAATGTAAGCAGTGTCAAATTTTATATTTTGGGGTTCAAAGAACACTAGAGATGGTGACTGCAGCTATGAAATAAAAAAATGCTTGCTTTTTGGACAGAAAGTTATGGCAAATCTGGACTTCCTAATTAAAGGCAGATACATTGCCTTGCTGAAAAAGGGCTATATTAGTGAAAGTTATGGTTTTTCCAGTAGCAATTTATGGCTATGAGGGTTGGACTATAAAAAAAGCTGAGCACAGCAGAATTGACACTTTCAAATTGTGGTGCTGGAGAAGACTTTTAAGAATCCCTCCGACAGGGGCAGCTAGGTGGCGCAGTGGATAAAGCACCATCCCTGAATTCAGGAGGACCTGAGTTCAAATCTGACCTCAGACACTTGACACTAGCTGTGTGACCTTGGGCAAGTCACTTAACCCTCATTGCCCTAAAAAAAAAAAAAAGAATCCCTTGGACAGTAAGGAGATCAAATCAGTTAATACTTAAAGAACTTAATTCAGACTATTCATTGAAAGGCCAAATAATGAAGCTGAAGTTTAAATACTTTGGTTACATAATGAGAAGTTGGTACTCATTGGAAAAGTCCCTGGTCCTGGTGTTGGCCAAAGAAGAAAGGGAGAACAGAGAATGAGATGGATTGATAGTGTCATGGAAGCAAAGAACATGAGCTTGAATAGATTTCATGATTGGAGGATGGAAGGGCCTGGTATGCTCATGATCCATGGGGTCATTAAGAGTCTGATGTAACTGAATTGCTCAACAGTGACAACAACCACATTTCAAGAAATTATAAAAGAAAACTGTACAGATATTAGAAACAGAGAGCAAAATGAAAATAGAAAGTGTATATTGGTTACCTCCTGAGAGAAATCTAAAAATGAAAACACTTTGGTATTCTACAGGCAATGTCCAGAACTTCCAGGTCAAGGGAAAAAAATATTGCAAGCAGAAATAAAGAGTTCAAGTACCAAGCAGTGAGTAAGGTGACAGAAGGAGAGGATATATTGGAATATGATGTTCTAAAAGACAAAATAAAAAAGTCTCATAACCAAGAATAGCTTACTTAACTGAGTACAGGGGTGAAAATGAATCTTTAATGGAATAGAAGACTTTCAATCATTCCTGATAGAAAGTCCAGATCTAGGTAAAGTCTTTGAAACAAAATATAAGAAATAAGAGAAAACCTTGAAAAGTCAATACATTTGAATAATTGGAAGGGACTAAATGCTGAATAAGTGATTATTTTCTCGGGGAAGAATAGAGAAATGTGCCTTCAGGATTCTAATGTTTTCAAAGGCCAAAGAGGGAGTAATGAAAGAAAAACACAGGGGTTGGTCTTAATTTTGTTTCATCTTGTTGGTTTTAAGAGATAACAGAAAAGGAAGGGAAAAATAATATGCTAGGAAAGAAATGAGGAATATGGGAGAGGAACATATGATTTCTCACAATTTGAGTGTACTCAAATCAGAGTTACAAACATGGAAGAGGGGGTGGAAGATAGGGCATTTCATGAACTTCACTCATATCTGAACCAGAAAAAGAAGGGTTGAAAACACACACACACACACACACACACACACACACACACACACACACACACACACACATTCCTTGCTGTAGAAATACACTAAAATCAATAGGGGCAGAAGGTGGAGAAGGGTTAAAGTTAAAAGTTAAATAGTGTCAGATAAGGAACAATTGCAAGCAAAATAAACTTCAGCTTCAGAGGGGAGATCATAGGAGGGGAGTTAAAAGGAAAGAAATATAAGAGATAAGGATCATAGTGTAAGCTGAGTGAAAAAAGGAGGGACAAAGGAGTAAGATAAGACAACTTCAATTACATATTATTAGTGCTGTTCACTTTTCTTTTTCAATTTTTTTTTCCTTTGCAAAGATAGCAGCAGTGGGAGGGAAGGAGTAGGGGAATAGGAGGAGAAGAGAAAATAAAATGATATGATATTGGGGAAAGAAAAAAACACCTTGTGAATGTGAATAAAAAGAAAGAGGGTAGCAATATGGATTAGGAATCAAATTCTAACAATATGTTGTTAATAAGAAACATATTTGAAACAAAGAGTCACATGAAATTCAAATGAGGGGTTGAAGCAGAATTTATTATGCCTGAGATGAATTTTTAAAAAGAAAAGTAGAATCATTTTGCCAGAAAAAGCAACAATGAAAATAGACATGGTTAAAAAGGAAACTACATTATGCCTAATGACATCATAGATAATGAAACGAATATCAATACTTAATAAATTTGCACTGAATGACACACCAGCTAAGTACTTAAAGGAAAAAGTGATTGAATTATAGGGAGAAATAGAGAACAAAAGAAGAATAGCGAGGGACACAGTGAGGGACAAAATTATGACTCGATAGTTCTCTGTGTAACCTATATCAGATTGCTTTCTGTCTTGGGGAGGGGGAAGGGAAGGGAGGGAGGGAGAAAAATTTGGAACTAAAAATCTCATGAAAACAAATGTTGAAAACTATCTCTACATGTAACTAGAAAATAATAAAGTGCTTTTATGATAGATCTCTGTCAATGAATGAATGTTAACTGAAAAAAAGTGTCTGTCTCTTTGTCTATCTATTAGCTAGGTGGTACAGTGAGTAGAGCACTGGGCCTAGAGTCAAGCAGATGCTCTGACATCATGCCACCTGGGTTTGGTCTTGGGGAAGCCTGGCCTCTAAAGAGAAGGGTCAAGCTCTTTCTCATACTCAGGCTCTTTATACACCAATCCTAGAACCCTGAGGAAAATCACTTAAGCTAAGCTTTGCTTCATGCTGTGTCCCCTTAAAGAAAGTTAGAAAGGTATACAAGAGGGAACAATGAAAATCAGATGTAAATGTAAATCAGATATAGGATGATTATTTGTTTCTTCCACATCTAAAAAATGCTTACAACACACACAAAAAATTCATTAACATACACAATGAAAAATACATAAAATATTTTATAGAAATCCATATAATAAAACATGAGACTGAGTGGTACTGTTGAAGTCATTTCACCCTCACATTGGCTCTTTTATGTCCAAACCACTCTTTTAAGGCCCACATTTTCTAGCAAACCAGACCAGGGTTTAGACTTATCCTCCTGTCTATAGTCATATTTCTTGAGAGGCATTGCACTGGCAACAGGGAGCATTTGCTTAAATGCAGCTGGCCCCGAATGAGAAACCCAGGAACTTTCAATCCCTCAAACTCACAAGGTTAACTTCTAGTCATATTATGATCTTTTTTAATCATGCATGGTCAAAGAAAGATATAGTGAGGGCCTTGAGATTCTGATTCTGATTCAACTTGGTGAATATACACTCTACTTGCTGGGTGTGAGCTGCTGGAATAAGTGAAAGAAGGGGGCCAGGGGGAGAGGGTAGTAAATCCTAGATAGAGAATTCCACATTGTATATTCTAGAGAGAGGAAGAAGAGAGGGAAAGCAGGAGTTTTTTTCTTCATTTCAAGTCAAATGAGTGGGTGCTTTCCTTGCTCAATGTTGAATCCTCTTCTGAGAAACCTCTTTCCCCTGCTACATTCACAGGCTCTACTTGGTTTCCTCATCATAAGCATAAGTCATTCACTGTGCACTGCAGATCCCTGGGGAAGTTGCAGGATGTTCAGCTAATTTATAGAAATCTGTGCCATACCAAAAGGTTATTTTATAGGACCAGAAAAAACAATAAAATTGATCTGAAAGAGCAAAAGGCCAAGAGATGATGAAAGGAAAATAATGCACAAAGTCAGAAAAAAATGAAGTCCAGCAGTACTAGATCTCAAGCTAATTTTGGTACTGGTTAAAAAAAAAAAGAAAATTTGATCAATGCAACATTAGGAACCTAAGCTCCAGAAACAATAGAACATAGTAGCATAGTGTTGGATGAGCCCAAGGAAACAGACAATTCAGAAAAGAACTCAATATTCCTAGTGTGAGAATTGGAATGACACCTCCTGCTGGGAGGGAGATAGTGAGCTCTGGCCTGAAAACAAACCATGTGACTTTAGCATCCGGAAGTACCTTTTTTGGGGTTTCGAAGGTCAGTTTGGCGTCAGGAAGTGATGTTTGCTCATGGGTCCTGTCAATCAAAGTTGCCAGCCAATTAGCTTGGAGCTGTGTGTGTGTGGACGGCCCTGTTTCCTGTTTCACAAGAGGTTCTGGGAGAAGCGGAGGAGACAGCAGGCCTTTTTGGCACCGGACCTCGGCTTGGCAGGAAGAGAGATGCTGGCTCCCTTAAATAGATAGGCCTTTTGACCTCTTTCTCTCTGATCACTAGCTTCTAATGCACTTTAATAAATGCTTAAAAGTCTAAACTCTTGCTAAAACTTCTAATTTAAGGCAACCACTCATTAGATTTTAGACATCATAGCTAGAATTTTAGCTCCCTTACACTAGAAAAATTGGAGATCAGTCTGAGAAGAACTAGGTTTAGATGAGCATTTCTACCATACACCACAATAGCTAATGGATAATTGACCTAGATATAAATGGTCATATAAATAAAACCAGAAAAGAAAAGAAATAGAAGCCTTTCAGAACTCTGGATAGTGGGAGAGTGATTGGCCAAAAAAGGGACAGAGATGATCAGAAGACAAGAGACAGAATGAACAATTTCGATCATGTGAAATTAAAAAGCATTTATGTGCACAAACAAAATTAATGTAGAATTAAAAGGAAAGCAATTAACTGGGAAAAAATTTGCAGCAAATTTCTTTGATATTTGATCTGCTATTCAAAATATGAATGAGTTTTTAAAAATGTATTAAGTACTAAGAGCTTAAAGACAAAGAGAAAAGATTCATAAGTACAAAAAAATTATAACAGCACTATTTGTTTTTTCAAAGAAATGGAAACAAAATAGTTGACCATAAATTGGGGAGCGGTCGAACAAATGCCATGGAATAGTATTACGTTGTACTGTGTCAATTTGTATGAATTTATGCAGAGTGAAGAGAGCTAGGGAACAAATTATACAATGAGTACAACATTGTAACAATTTTTAAAGACTTAAGAATTCATATTAATGCAGCAACTGATTTCAATCCTAGAAGATTGATGATGAAGCATTCCTTCTTCTTGGCAGAGAGGTGGTAAACTGTAACTGTGGAATGATACATACATATTCAGAAGCCAATATGGGAATTTGTTTTGCTTGACTGTACTTATGTAATGGGGGTTGGGTCATGCTCAGATTGCCTAACATGCAGGAACCTTGTGACATGGGATTTAGGATAAATCAGAAGTTTCTCCTGTGAGAAGCAAAACCAAAGATGATCAGATAACAGGACAGATATATCTAGGAATCAAGGGACTATTAAAGTTTACATTGACCAACTAACTAGATATCAGGGCAGACATACTTAAGAATTAAGGGGAGATAAAATTCTATAGCAGGAAAGTCACTTAGGTGTGGCTACTACCTGACTGGAGCTAGGAGACAGAGATAACCCCAAAGGTCAGGACCATCATTTCTAAAAAATCCCCCTTGACTCAGGAATATGACAAGCATCCAAGCTTTTCTCACCCCATTCCAAAAGAGAACTTTCCAGTTTTCAAGTGAACACCCCATGTATCCTCTATAAAAGCTTTTGCCTTTTCTTTGTTGGAGGAGGAGAATGTTTCTAAGCCTTCCTCCCCAGGGGTGAATGAAGTCTTTGACTTCCCATAGTCATTTCTCTAGCATCAAATAAAAGATCACTTTGATTCTAATTGGACTGTGTGGTTAAATGGAAGTGGGGGTGCATGGGACCCCTTCACACTTAGGTTAACATTATTTTAGGAGATGAGAGCCATTTACAAAGAGTCTAAACACCTCCCCAAACCCTCTTAAAGATATCACAGGACCTTGAGGGAAGGGTGAAATGTAATATACCTGCCATTCAGGCTGTAGGTGCCAGGAAAGTTAGTGTTACACTTATGTTACAAAAGAGGGATTTTTCTTTCTTTCCTTCCTTCTTTCTTTTTTCCTTCCTTCCTTCCTTCCTTCCTTCCTTCCTTCCTTCCTTCCTTCCTTCCTTCCTTCCTTCCTTCCTTCCTTCCTTCCTTCCTTCCTTCCTTCCTTCCTTCCTTTCTTTCTTTCTTTCTTTCTTTCTTTCTTTCTTTCTTTCTTTCTTTCTTTCTTTCTTTCTTTCTTTCTTTCTTTCTTTCTTTCTTCCTGGGAAAGAGTTGTGGCAAGGATGAGGGTGGGGTGAAGTTCAGAAATAGTGATAGCGAAGAAAGAAGAATCAAAAGAAGAAGAAGATGATGATGATGAAGGAAAAGAAAAAGGAGATGAAGAGAAGAAGATGATGATTCTGAAAATGAAGAAGAAGAGGGAGAAGAAGAGGAAAAGTAGAGAATGCCAATTAAATATTTTTAAAACACACAGACAGAAGCATTTGGGAATTCAGAAGGGAACACAGACAAGCAAGGAAGTATTAATACTACTATATTAAATTATATATATATATATTTTTTTTTTTTTGCAGGACAATGGGGGTTAAGTGATTTGCCCAGGGTCACACAGCTAGTAAGTGTCAAGTGTCTGAAGCTGGGTTTGAACTCAGGTGCTCCTGAATCCAGGGCCGGTGCTTTATCCACTTCGCCACCTGGCTGCCCCCTAATATATATCTTAAGAAGGTGTACACAATAGAGATTTAAGTTTCATATATAAGCTTCTTTTCCTGTTCTTTGTATGTCAACATGTGCATATTTATGTTTGAAAAATTCGTAATAAAAATGGAAAATGAATAGAAAAGCAAAAATCACTCCATATGAAAGTCAGGTAAGGCAGGAGATGGGTCTGAAGAGTGCAACCTTTGGCAACAGAGAAAAAGACAAAGTCATAAAAACAAGCCAGCTCTTAAGAGTTCCTAGATGGCTCCCATTGAGTGGGAGGCATATGGAAATGTCTACCTCCCCTCTTCTCTAAATCAGTTACCCCCTCTCACAGCATAGCTATTCATCCAGCATGAGACACTGGATTCAATGGGGAACAGGCCCAGGGAGCTCAGCTGCTACGCCCAAGGGGAGAAGCATAAGGATACCAGGAGAAAAGAAGGGACCATAGCTCCCTGAAATTCCTGAGGTGTGTACTAGCTGTTCTACTTCAAGCTTGACTAAACCACACTTCAGAAAGGGGTACAAAACTTTGCAATTTTCTTTTCACTTTTTTTAGGATCTTGTTTTCCATTGTTTCTGCTCCCTCATCTTCTGTGATTTCATCAGTTGGGATAAAGGGATGCCCTAATCAACTTCCTCCCATTACACTAAAAACAGTTAAGGAATTTTAAAAAGATGTGACTATGTAATACTCTGGGAAAATTAAAGGGGAGGGCAGAAACAGTCCGAAGATGTCCAAAGCAGAACCTCTCTTCTAGCTTCCATAAATAACCTTTTTTTCTGCTTTTGTCTCCATTACTTTAGATTATAAAGAAGGGGGTAGTGGTGGTTAGAGGGATGGAAGGAACAAAGAGGACCCTGCAAGTGCCTTTTTCCTCCCTAGGACTCTTACCAGGACAGGACACTTCCATTGAATATGGCCCCTCCTCAGAAAAACAAAAGGCCTTTGAAGAACAAGTGAAATAAAAGATGCCTTTGGGTATCAGGGAGATGGAATTTATTTTAAGCATGAGAATGCCTGTGATCTGGGATCAAACAACTCTTTAGGTGTTGAAACATTTTCCTTTTTTCATTTTTTAAAAGAAAGAACTAAATGGAAAACTTCATGTAGCTTGGGAAAGAAAAGTTTAGGTCATAGTATCTAGAACTCAAAAAGACCTTAGAGACCATTTAGTTCCATCCCCCTCATTTTTTTTCAAATTTTAAATTTTTATTTATATCATTTTTTACATCACCTTTATTTCTGAATATTTCTTCCTTACTAAGTGATTTATACCTTGTAACAAAGAAGAAAAAAAGAGAGCAAGGAAAGGTTTCAACAAAACTAACTCATCAATTGAGTTCGATAGTATCTTCAGTGTTGCATATCCATAGTCCTCAACCTCTATTGAGAAAGAAGGGAGCATTTAAAAAAAATCTGCAGTACTGAACTCAGTCATTATAATAGCAGCATTATTTCTTTTTGTTGTTGTTGTTGTTATTGCTGCTGCTGCTGCTGTTATCTTATTATTAGAATAGGAACATTTACATTGCTGTAGTCACAGGCTATATTTCTTTTCCATTTCTCCTTACTCTGTTTTGCATCATGTATGTTTTCCCAGATGTTTCAGTTTTTCTTCATTCTTTATATTCATTGTTTCTTATGACACAGTCACATTTATTACATCCATGAAGCAAAATTTGTTTAGCCATTCCCTAGTTGAAGGACATGACATTTAATTCTACTTCTTTGCTGCTTCTGCTACAACAACAGCAACAACAACTACTACTACCACTACCACTATCACTACTACTACATATACACACACAAAATGCTGCAATGAATATTTTGGTATATAGGGGACTGTTTTGGGGAAGTGACTCTGCCCTTTGGATCCCCCACCTCCCCTGCCATGTGCCTCTTGTATCAGAACTCTTTAAACTTCTCCCTTTAAGCTCAATTGATTGGGCCGTTTCTTTTGGCTTAGTGTCCAATCCTGTCTGACTTAGCTTTAAGAACCTCCCCAGGGGCAGCTAGATGGTGCAGTGGATAGAACACCGGCCCTGGAGTCAGGAGTACCTGAGTTCAAATCTGGCCTCAGACACTTAACACTTGCTAGCTGTGTGACCCTGGGCAAGTCACTTAACCCCAATTGCCTCACTAAAAAAAAAAAAAAAGAACCTTTCCCCTTTAAGCCATCAAAAGATGGGGAGCGAAGGAATCACTCATGTTTTGCTGTGATTATGGGCTTAAAAGTTGAGCCAGATGTAAGTGTTAGAGGTTGCTCTAATGTCAGCACTCTCAGTTCAGATTCCATGTTAGGATGAAATGACACACTCAAAAATCATTAAGCAATTAATAAATGGAGATTTCCTTTGCCCTAACACAGAAAGGATGTGCAACAAAGATACAGTGGCTCTTAGCATCTTTGGATATCATCAGGAAACTACATCATAGAAACCCAGGACAATCAGGTCTCAAGGACAGCTTCGTTGCCTTTTAGAGAAAGCTGAGGAAGGATAGGCCTAGCTAATGTTGCAGGGAAACTGGTAGATATTAGTACTAGAAGAAGAGCAGCTAGCTGGTATTGTGGGTAGAGCAGAAGGCCTGGAGTCAGGAAGACTCATCTATCTTCTTTAGTTCAAGTATAGCCTCAGACACTTACTAGCTGTGTGACCCCAGGCAAGTCATTTAAGCCTGTTTGCCTCAGCTTCCTCATCTGTAAAATGAGCTGAAGAAGGAAACCACTTCAGTGTCTTCCAAGAAAACCCGAAATGGGGTCGTGAAGTGTTGAACACAACGGAAATGACTGAATAACAACAAAAAAGATCAGAGCAAGTCAGTTCATGCTCCATGGGATATATTCCAAACCAGTCCATGCTATTCTTAGTAGGTAAACGAATATCTACTGGGACAGCTAGTTGGTGCAGTGGATAGAGCACCGGCCCTGGAGTCAGGAGTACCTGAGTTCAAATCTGGCCTCAGACACTTAACACTTACTAGCTGTGTGACCCTGGGCAAGTCACTTAACCCCAATTGCCTCACTAAAAATAAATAAATAAATAAAAAAGAATATCTACCTCATTTCAAAGATCACAGGTTTTAAAACCAGAAGGAATTTTATAGTGTCTATTACTTATTTTATTGATGAGGAAATTAAGGTTTCACAAGTAGTAAGTAGAAGTGATCCAGTTCATCTGACTTTAAATTCAGTGTGCTTGCTTTAATACATATATTATCTCATTAGGTTCCGAGCATCAGAGAGGTTAAATGACTTGCCTAGAGTAGTATAGCTAATGCATGTTTGAGGTGGTATTTGAAGCCAGGTGTCTGACTTCCTAGTACTTTGTTCCTGAATATAACTTTCTGTTGTATCCTTTGTTGTTGTTGGAAGTGGGGAGTGGGAGGTGTATCTATTGAGATATAAATTTTTTTAGGTGGGGGGTTTGGGCAATGAGGGTTAAGTGATTTGCCCAGGATCACACAGCTAGTAAGTTGTCAAGTGTCTGAGGGCAGATTTGAACTCAGGTCCTCCTGAATCTAGGGCTAGTACTTTATCCACTGCACCACCTAGCAGCCCCTGATATAAATAATTTTTTTAAAGAAAATTCTTACATAGGTAACTGTAATGTTCCTTTTTAGGTTCCACTCGGGACTTTCTACCATTCCCCAGAAACTTCTTCATCCTGAAAGCTTCCTCTCATCCTGGAATTCACACACTAGAAGGAGTTTCTCTTCTGAGAACCTCCATTTAAGGTCACACACAGCGAGTTGTGTCTTCATTTTTCTCTGGGCTGCTTCCACAGGTGGTACCTTTGCCACCCACTCCTCCCCTTTGCTTCCCCAAGTCCTCCCTTCATTTCCTTTTTATATATTATCTTCTATTAGAATATAATAAGCTCATTGGGCTATCTGTTAAGTACTTAATAAATACTTGTTAACTTAGTGACTAATGTCTTTATCTATCTATCTATCTATCTATCTATCTATCTATCTATCTATCTATCTATCTATTTATTTATTTTGTGGGGCAATGAGGGTTAAGTGACTTGTCCAGGGTCACACAGCTAGTAAGTGTCAAATGTCTGATTCCGGATTTGAACTCAGGTCCTCCTGAATCCAGGGCTGGTGCTTTATCCACTGTGACACCTAGCTGCCCCTGAATGACTAATGTCTTCTGCATTTTTATTGCTTAAGTGGAAAGATTGAAAAATAGGGTTCACTAGTAATGAGAGCTTTCAGGTTGTGGATGGTATGCTTTGGGGAGGGTGTAGTTATGCTTTTCAAAAAGCCTGCACAGGGGCAGCTAGGTGGCACAGTGGATAGAGCACTGGCCCTGGATTCAGGAGGACCTGAGTTCAAATCCAGCCTCAAACACTTGACACTTACTAGCTGTATGACCCTGGGCAAGTCACTTAACCCCAATTGTCTCACTAAAAAAAAAAAGCCTGCACAGCAGAGATATAATTGGGAAACATTTAACAAAATTAATAAAAATACAACAAAACAGATAATATTACATTTTAAAACTAAGTAAATATACAACCTGAAGGGATCCTCATGTGTTGGTTAGTGGTCCCTATTTCTATTTGTTTGACATCAGTGTTGTAGAGTAATTTAAAGACCCATTATTTTCCTTTTTTCAAGTTTACCAGTTATAAGTTCTCATGCAATATTTTCACAATAGGCAGGAGTGTGTTGGTTAATACTGAACAACTGGCTCTCTGGGGAAAAGGGTATTAATACTTTAAAGTTTAATATGCATAACTAATATTTCCTTCATCACTTAAGTCTAGAAATCAATGGAACAATAAATCAATCCCTGATTTGTAGCATTTGCCAATTCCTAAGCTCTAAATACTCACACTGAAAATTTAACAATGGACCTATCAGCTGACTCCAGCCCATTCTTAGATATAAGACAAATGATTTCAAGTCTTTAAAACATTTATCACATGAAATATATATATATATATAACATTGAATTCTAGCTTGATACTTTTAACTTCTCTGGGCCTCCATTTCCGCATTTGTAAAACTGGATGCTTTACTAGATTAATCCCTAAGGTCCTGTTCAATTCCAGCAGTCTTAAGTATGCAACACTAGTTTCAGTAGACTCTCCCACAAAGACATTGGCTGCTTTTACTGTATCTTTAACGGGGAATCAAAACCAGAAAGAGACAGATTAATTGTCATCAGGAGAGTTAACTGTCATCATGAGAGAGACTGTGTGAGGTACTGAAAGGACCAAAGGAGTCAACTATCAAGGAGAAAGGGTCTGAAGAAGCATCTTCTCAGTTTAATTCTTATCTTCTGGAGAAAACAACCTAAAGAGAATTCTTGAGAGATTTTAATGGCTACCCTGCGAGAACTGAATAGCTGGATTGTAGTTGTAGTTGATAGACATGGCATTGGATGATACATTCTTAAAATATTTAAATACAACTTTGTATTGTTTGTTACCATGTTAATAAATTATGTAGTTGGTAACATTGATGCTTATTTAAACCTAAGACTATGGTGGTGGTGGTGAAACAGAGAGAGACAGAGACACACACATAGAAATAGAGACATAGACACAGAAAGCCACAGAGACAAACACAGAGAGAGACACAGAGGGGGAGAGGAGAGAGAGGGACACACACACACACACAGAAAGAGACAGAGAGAGAGACAGAGACAGAGACAGAGACAGAGAGAGAGGCAGAGACAGAGAGAGAGAGAGACAGAGACAGACACCAAGATAGAGACAGTGACCAAGAGAGATAGAAACACACACACACACACACACACACACACACACACAGAGAGAGAGAGAGGAAGGAAAGAGAAAAGAGAGACTTTGAGAGCTATAGAGATTATGCATTTGTATTAATTTATTAAAATGCCCTATTTACTAAAGAAGACTGGAAATGAGCCCAGCAGTTGTTGTTTATTCTTCATTCTCAAAGACGAGCATGACATCAGGGTGATGTCATGACTTACAGTGAGTTGGATTTAAGTGAGGGAGGGCTGTGCAAAGTCACGAAGCTCACTCTCTCCTCCAGAACCATCTGGATGAAGTGGCAAGATATGCATCAGGACACCTGGATATGGCCTCCATGTTTAAGACAATTGGGGTTAAGTGACTTGCCCAGGGTCATACAGCTAGTAAGTGTTTGAAGTGAGATTTGAACTTAGGTCTTCCCAACATCAAGGCCAGTGCACCACCTAGCTGCCCCTATACCCAGAAGTTAAGTTAAAGAGAGGTGTGACCATTCCCCCATCCCCAGTATCCCTTCCCTCTAACGGGTGGATTAGCATGCCTAAAACCTAAAGCCATAAAGTATATGCAGCTTTGATCAATGCATTAAAAACATCAGCCCTTCTTATTAGTGTAGGAGCAATGAGCACCTCATTCAAAAACTGTGTAATAAATGGAAGAAGGCATAGGAGCTCTCTGTTCCTGAAAAAGGAATACAGAAAATGATGGGTTCTAACCATCTCTCTATCTTTAATAGAGGTTTTATAATCTACATTTTGATTAATTATAGAGATTCTTGGCAAATATCATAATGAAACATCATCATTATTGGATAAGCAACTCAGGTATAAAGTTACTAATGAAGAAATTTCAGGGGAGGAAAAAGGAATCTAAAGTGGAGGAGGTTGCTTGGAGGTTCAAAAGTGGAAGAATGATACATGGAAGGGAAAGAATAATGCAACTATGCCCTTGAAGTTATAAAGTGGGGGTATTCCTGAAGAGGAAGGAGCAAACAGAATTAGCTGAGGAGGAAGTGCTGTTTGTACTTCATGTAATGATATAACAACGACACAAGATAACAAATGAGATCAACCAATAGGGATCAGAGAAAGAAGATGAGAGTAGCAGTGGCTGGTGATTCCCTGCTCAGAAGTTTCACTTGCTAAGACATTACAGGGAACCTACTAAGACTTATCCAATTGTGTGACTACTAACCATCTCTGCCAAAGACCCTGAAGTCTTGGGGCAAGGTATGTGGAAGAGAATGGCTAATTTGGGAAGTAAATGCCTGGCTAAGAAGGTGGTGTCTCAAGATGGTATTTGGATTTCTACATTGCAGCTTAATTACAGACTCGCAAATAGGGACAGAATGCACCAAAAACAGAATAGTAAACATTTAGTTGCTCTTTGTTTTGCAGACTTAATGAAAAATGTTTTTCCATTAAAAAGGTCAAGGGGGCGAGAAAACTGCCTGTATATATTCATCAAACTAAATATCGTAGGGAATACTTCTAATGGAGGAAGAAGAGCAGCTGAGACATTTAAAAGTTCCTAAGGAAACAAAATCCAAGAAAGGAGCCAGTAGTAAAACTCATGGCTTCAAATGCACTAAGTGTACCACTGGTTAGTGACTGCTGACAGATGGTCGATAAGGTACCCCAGGAATAGGGAAGGGAATCTTGTCTCCATTTGAAAAAAAAGAAAAAAAGAAAACAGAGGCTTCAGGCCTTTAGACTACAGGCAAATGATTTTGACTCTATCAATTAAGGGAAGGGAAAGCCAAACTTTTGAGGTTGCATCTTGGAGGTAATAAGGAGTAACTGAAGGCTTTTGAGAAGGGGTGATGTAGTCAGACATATGCTTTAGGATAGTAACTTCAATAGCTGTGTGAAAGATAGCTTTGAACAGGAAGAAGAATTGAGCCAAGGAGACTAACTAGGGCACTATTGCAGCAGTCTAGGTGAGAAATTGTGAAGACCCATACTAGAGTTGTAACTGTGTGAATGGAAAGACATATATTTATGTGGTAGATGTTGTGGAGGTTGAACTGAAAAAATATAGACACTGATTTACATGTAGTAAATAAAAATTAGTAAGTGAGGATGACAGTGTAGTTGTAAACCTGGGCATGTGAGTATGCTGTTGTCCTTGACAGAAATAGGGACCTCAGCAGAGTGATGAATTTGGAGGGGAGCGGGAATAACTCATTCCATTTTGGACATATTGAGTTTGAGATGCCAACAAGACACCCAGTTTGAAATGTCCAAGAAGAAGTTAGTGGTATGTGAATGGATCTCAGGAGAGAGATTAAGACTAAATATATGGATCTGGGAATCATCTACATAGAGATGATAATTAAAGGCACAGAAGTTGACAAGAATGTAGAGAGAAAAGAAGAAAGCCCAGGAGATGGCTCTAGGGTCCATCCAGTTACAGAATATGATATGGATGAACAAGCAAAGGAAACTGAGGAGGAATGTTCAGAGAGGAAGGAGGAAAACAAAGAGAACATGTTGTAGCAAAAGGCCAGAGAAGGAAGAATACCCAGTAGGAGATGGTAGTAAAGTGTCACATCCTGCAAGGTCAAGAAGGGCTGTTAAATTTGTCAATTAATGATTTCTGAAATGATCACAGAATTAGAGCTGGAAAGAACTCTAGGAGGAATCTCGATATAAGACCCAGTATCATAGATTTTGAGAATTGGAATGGACTTTAGCATTAATCTAGTAAAAAATACACTTGAAAAGAATCCCTGTTATGATATGGCAGATTTTCAGACAGGGAAGAGAGAGAACTCACAACTTCTAGTAGCCCTCCTGGCTTCATTGAGGTTCTCAGTTGTTAGTTTTTCCATATATTTCTCTCTATAGTTTGATAAAAATTTCATTCAATTAAATTTAAAGCCCTTGGTAATCTGGCCCCTTTCAAAGACTTTTCAGTTTTCTTACATCTTACTCCCCTTTAAGTATTCTATTATTGTGACACTGACTTCCTGTTCTCCATCCAAATTATTCTATCTCTTGACTCCAAGCATTTTCACTGGCTGGATGCCTCACTTCTAACTTTTTTCCTATATCTCTGCCTCCTTACTTGCTTGACATCCTTTCCTTCTCAGCAAAAGGGCTGTCTTCTGCAAGAAACCTTTCCTGATGCTTCTGTTAATTAATTAATTAATTAACTTATCTATCTATCTATTTACTTATTTATTTATTCACTTATTTATTTATTTATTTGTTTGTTTGTTTGTTTATTTATTTATTTATCCGTCCATCCATCCATCCATCCATCCATCCATCTATCTATCCATTCATTTATTTATTCATCTACTTATTCATTCATTCACTTATTTTTATTTTTTGATGCTTCTTAACTTAGTGCCTTCCTTCTAAGATTATTTCCAATTTATAATTGATATATCTTGTTTGTACATAGTTGTTTACATGTTGTCTCCTTCATTATACTGTGAACTCCTTTAAAACAGGGATTTCATGGCCTTTCTTTGTATCCCCAGAATTTAGCAGAGCCTGGCAGATAAAAAGACACTTGAAATGCTTGCTGATTATACTTGACTTGATTAGCCTTTTGTTTAAGTACTTATGCCATTCAGTTAATTTATTTTAAGTATTGATGTCTCAGGCAATAGTAAACAATGAATAATATGTTAATATTATTTCATTATTTATACCTTTAAGTTTAATGCAATTTTCTTGCTTATCTGTTTTAAGCCATGCCTTTTTTTACTGTTGCCTTTTCTTAGATAATTATTGGCATCTTATTTTCTAAAATTTACTTGAGCAGTAGTAAATTTTTCTTTAGCTCCTCACTTGGACTGTGTGTGAATGTTTATGTTTTAAATGTACTTTCAAAGAGTTTTGCTTCCTAATCTAATCTGATTCCCTTTTTGATTTTATGTGTAAGTTCATCCCATTGATATCTATAGTGATGATTGTTAGTTGTATTTCTCCCACCCCATTATATCATTTTGTAATTTTCCAAAAGAATTTGAATGAGTATGCAAAGGCAGAGAGAAAATGAAACCATTGCTTTTTTTTCTTTTCTTTCTTTCTTTTTTTTTTTTTAGTGAGGCAATTGGCGTTAAGTGACTTGCCCAGGGTCACACAGCTAGTAAGTGTTAAGTGTCTGAGGCTGGATTTGAACTCAGGTACTCCTGACTCCAGGGCCAGTGCTCTATCCACTGCACCACCTAGCTGCCCTGAAACCATTGCTTTTTACAGATGACATGGTAGTTTACTTTGAAAAACCTTGAGAATCAACAAAAAATGAAATGAGATAACTTCAGCAAAATAGTCAAATCACTAGTATTCCTGTACATTACCAAGGAAACACAGCAGAAAGAGATAGAAAGTTTAAAATACTTACCAATGTATAAAAATACATGGAAGTGTAGCTAGCAAAACACACATAAGAACTATAGGAATAAAACTATAAAAATCTCTTTACAGACACACAAACTGAAATAAATGGAGATATATTAATTGTTCATGGGTAGACCATGACAATATGATAAAAATAACAATACTACTAAAAGTCAATTTATTCAGTGGAATACTTATTCAATGTAATATTGATCATATTGAAGGATTACTTTGTACAGGTTAAAAAAGATAATAACATTCATTTAGAAGAACAAAAGATAAATTATCTCAAGGGAAATAATGAAAATAAATGAGAAGGAAGAGGGCCTAACAATATCAGATCTCAAAGTATAGTATAAAGCAATAATCATTGAAATTATTAGGGCAATCATAGAAAAAGATTAGACACACAACATACAGAAGCAAAAGAAAACCGGAGCATAGTGTTCAATAAAATCAAAGACCTTAGCCACTGGGGCAACACTTTACAATTTGGCAAAAAACTGTTGGCAAAATTAGAAAGCAGTCTGACAAAATTTAGGAATGGACCAGCACCTTGCACTGGCTGTATGGGTATTCAAGGAGAACTAGTACTTCTGGTGTCAGGACTCATTGAGACTTTTTCAGGGCTACTCATCCACCTTTGGTGTCCACCAGGCACTAAACTCTCACTTGTGGCTCCAAGAAGCTGTAGCATGTGCAGTGGCTACATCCCAGCAAACCATCTTGGCAGAGGGGCTAAAACAAAGGTAACTGACATGCCTGAAACTTGTCAGTGAGTTGGAGGGGGAGTGTCTGTTCCAAGCATGTGAAGACATACCCTGGTGGAATGGATGGATAAAAATTCCTTTAATTTTTTTTTTTAGTGAGGCAATTGGGGTTAAGTGACTTGCCCAGGGTCACATGGCTAGTAAGTGTTAAGTGTCTGAGGCCAGATTTGAACTCAGGTACTCCTGACTCCAGGGCTGGTGCTCTATCCACTGCGCTACCTAGCTGCCCCGATGGATGAAAATTCCAATGGCCATGAAGGCAGCTGAAGCAGGTATCATGGAGCTCTTAGAACTTGGTCATATAATGAAGATGCCAAGGTCATCCAATTCATCCCAGGCCATCACCAGTGGCCTTGACTTTTGTTTTGCCATTGGACTTTGATGACTCTGGAAGAGTGAGGTTGATGACTTTGTGCAACTCTGCCTCACTTATATCCAATTCACACATGGGTCAAGACATCACCCTGTGATGTCATTGGTCCTCTTCAAAAATGAAGGACAAACAAAAAAACAAAGATAAGCTCCAAATGAATACCTGACTTAGATATGAAAGAGGATATCACAAATAAATTGGAGGAGCAAGGCAAAAATCACCTTTTAGAACTAAAAAGAGAGGAAGAGTTTATGATCAAACAGGAGATAGAAAGAATCACAGAAAAGAAAATGGACAGTTTTGATTACAAAATTTTTTAGAAAAACATAAAAACAAAGTCAATGGAGTTAAAATTATAGGCTAAACCATTAACTGTGGAAAATCTTTGCAACAAGTTTCTCATTTTCAAGATATGTAAAGAACCAGTTCAAATTGAATATGAATAGAGCTCATTCTTTAATTGATAACGGGTTAAAGGATAGGGTCAGGCAGCTTTCTAGGGAAAAAACCCAAGGCATCAATAGCTATATGGAAAAAATGTTTCAAATAATTAATAATTAGATAAATGCAGCTTAAAAGACCCAAAGTTCCACTTCACACCCATCAGATTAGCAAAATTGACAAAAAAGGAAAATGTTAAATGTTGGAGAGGCCACAGGAAAGCAATCACATGAATGCTCTGTTAGTGGGACTGTCAATTTGGAACTTTGCCCTAAAAGTTATTAACTCTATACATATAACCTTTGACCTAGTGATACTAGTATTTGTCTATAACCCAAAGAGATCAAAGGAAAAGGAAAAGGTCCTCAAGATACAAAAATATTTATAGCAGCTCTTTCCAAAGTGGCAAAGAACTGGAAACTCCCCATTAATTGGGGAATGGGTGAACAAATTATAGTACATAAATATAATAGAATGCTATTGTGTTCTAAAAAATGATGAAAAGTACCATTTCAAAGAAACTTGGGAAGATTCGTATGAACTGATGCAGAGGGAAGTGAGCAGAATCTGGAGAACCATTTATACAATAATAAAAACATTGCAAAGATAAACAACTTTGAAAGACTTAAGAATTCTGATCCATGCAATTACCAACCGTGATTCCAGAAGACTGCTAATGAAGCATGCTACAAAGAGGTGAGGGCCTCTTAATATGAACTGTTATACATTTTTGGACACGGCCATTTGAGAACATTTGTTTTGCTTGACTTTGAGTATTTATTATAAGAGGAAAAACTTTTTTTGGTTATCCTTGGGGAGAGGTTAGAGGGTGAGAAAATGCATGCCTATTATTTGAAAAACTTTTTTTTTAACATCAAAACAAGTTCTTTGAAATGACTTTGGAAATTCTAAAGCTTTACGCAAATAGATACTATTTCCTCATTCTTTTCATTTTGATTTCCAGCAAATCTAGATCGTGTAACATACAAAAATTCTACTACAACAAAGTACTTTAGATGTCCTATGAATTTTATTACAATGGAATTTTGCCAGTATATCTAAGGGTGTTGGGAAATAATAGCAGAAGAAAGGCCAACATTTATTAGATATTGGGTAGCTCTTCTTTTAGGGGTGAAAAATGACTACAAGCAAACAGGAGACCAAGGTCACGCTTATAGGATATTCCCTACTTCAATCAGTTAATTAAATTTATAAAAAAGCTAAATATCAAGATATTTTGACTTTGACACCAAATAAGTAGTTGAATAATTTAAAGTTAAATTTATGTCTAATGCAACAAATTAGACTAATAACTATTTATATTTAAATAAATTAATTTCAACCCAAAACATATCTTAATACATTTTTACTTTCATCATCAGTCCCCATCAGGATTCTTTTCATGCTCCTTTCCATGAATTTTAGTTCTTACATTGTCAGAGTTCTGACTTTGCTTCTTTTTTTCTCTCCCCAATTTTCTTTATTCAATAAAGGTACATCTATATTTGCTTATAGCAATATATGAAGCCTATATATTGTTTTCATGTTTGTATAGCAATTTACATATGCAACATATATTTGTGGCTCACAGCAACCCTGGGAAATTATATTTTACAAGTGAGAAAATTGTGAGAGTTTGTGACTAGTGCATAGTCAAACAGCAAATAAAGTGTGTGAGATGAGATTTAAACCTATGTCTTTATTACTTCAAAGCCAGTGCTCTATCCATTTGGCCATGCTACATCATATGCCTCTCATTTATATTCCTCATATTTGCCAATTTGGTTGCAATTTTAATTTAATTTATGGCATTCTATTACATTAACGTACCACAATTAATCTAACCATTCTAGTTTTTTTTTTTAATTACAAACAATGCTGCTTTTAAAACTTCTGTGCCCTGATACCTCCTGCTTTGTTCTTGATAAGTTTCAGTGTATGAATGAATACTCTATTGTTATAATACGAATAACAATAAATAAAATTATTAATAATTTTAGAATTATTAGGTGAAGGGATATTACCATTATACCTTTTCTTTTGCATTGCCAGTTTGCCCCAAACAATTCTACATGTGTGCACTCCCACCAGCAAAAGGAGGGAAATATCCATTTAATCGACTTTTGAAATTAAACCTCAAACTGCCATCATTTGGCCTCATTGCTTTTAATCATGCATGCCAATTTGAAAGGCGTGAGGTGTGAATTGCTAATTAATTTACAGAATTATTAATTGAATAAGGGAATGGGACCACACTGAGGTCCCTCTGGATCAAATGGGGATAGGCATACCCAGTTCTTTGGTTACTCACCGTGAGGGATCATGACGGCTTTGGGGAATAATGCTTCAATTACACTTTAATAAGGCACAGAGGGCACACAAAATGACACAGAAAGTATAGAGAAAAAAGGCACAGTAGGGGAATGGCATGGGGGATGGGGCTAGGGTGGTGGAGGAAGGCAAGGAGTATGGGGAAGATGATGGGGAGGGGAAGAATCACATAATTGTGGATTGGAGATGGAAGAGCATTTGGTGGGGCAAGAATCTGGGGTCTCATTTTTATAGGATTTTTTGGGGGTACAGATGAACTCTTCTCCATGCCACCTTGGGGTTAGTTGATGAACATATCCCACATTGTCTCAAAGTTATCAGCAATATTTGTTGTTCTGCTGGTCTTACTGTAGATGTCTGGAGCTGATCAGTGGCTTACAGTCCATGGACAGTTTGGTAGGACCAAAGGGCCTTGACTATAAGGCCTAGCTGAATGCCTTTGTTTTAGCATGCAGTCTCAGGATATGACTTTTACTTAATTTATTATATATTTTTCAAGTAACCATTCTACTCCTTTGATCAGTGGGACAATCTATATATGACTTCTAACTTGCCCTTTGCTATCTTACTCCCTGCTATTGTTGCTTTAAACTGGCTATTTAGAAACTAAATATACTAACTAGAAGTGGTGGTCAAGTGGATCAGTATAAGTTACAATTTTAAAATAAGCAGGTACCTTAAAATTGTTTTAATTTTAATTTATTTTATGTTTAGTAAAGTTCAACAGTTTTACAAGTATTATTATTGTTATTATTATTATTATTATTATTTTGGTGAGGCAATTGGGGTTGACTTGCCCAGGGTCACACAGCTAGTAAGTGTCAAGTGTCTGAGGCCGGATTTGAAGTCAGGTCCTCCTGACTCCAGGGCTGGTGCTCTATCCACAGCATCACCTAGCTACCCACAATAAATTTTTAATAGCCTTCTTTTGCTCTTTTGAAAAATATCTGTTCATATTATTTGGCCATTTATCTCTTGTGGACTGAGAGTTTTGTTAATTTTAAAGAATCTTTACAAATTTTACTTGTTGAACTTTTACATGTAAATGTTTGTTTTAAATATTTTCCTAATATTTTCTTTTTAATTTGAAAATTTTTTCTTGTAATAAAAAGTTTTATTTTCATGTAATCAAACTCATCTATCTTATCCTTAATAATTCCTCCTAAATGTTGAATTAAAAATAATTTCCTCTTCTCATTTGACATAAATACATTTATTTATTTGCCCCTCTGTCACTGAACTCACCAGGAGTTTGCTAGCTTCTTCTCTCCTCCACAACTGCATCTGGGGACTACATCAGGTCGGCACAACTGTGCTCAGTCCCTGGAGGCTGAGTCTTTCCTAGTGTCTTCTCAAGTTATCTTAGGAGAATAACTGCTTTGCCTCACTAATCTTTATTTCTGCTGCTCTAAGTTCACTTTGAGGTGATATTCTGTCTTTTTCTGTGGAGGAAATTTGAAGAGCCAAAAGTTTTCTGATCCACTTTGCCATATTCACAGAATCCTCTCTTTTCTCAAAAGAAGAATTTCAAAGTATTCAAAACCAAAAATGCTCCAAATCACTAATAATAAGACATGCAAGTGAATCCCCTAGGTTTCATCTTACACCCTAAACATTTGCAAAGATGACAAAAACATATATATTCAATGATGGTGAGGTTGAGAAATGATAGGCAGTAGGCACATGAATACATTATTGATGGAGCTATTGGAAAACATCTAGATATTATGCCAATAAAGTGACTAAGATATGCATACTCTTTGAAATAGAGACTGCATTATTTGGCTTATATCCCAAGGAATCTATTGATAAGAAGAACCAGTGTACCCCCAAATATTTGTAGCAGCACTTTTTGTGATCTCTAAGAATTGGAAACAATGTAGATCTCCTTCAATTGGGGAATGGCTAAAATACATTGTATTACATGAATGTAATGGAATGTTATAAGAAATGATGTGTGTGTTTATGTGTGTGTGTGTGTGTGTGTGTGTGTGTGTGAGAGAGAGAGAGAGAGAGATGAATACAGAGAAGCATGGAAAAACCCACATAAATTGATGCAAAATGAAGTAAGCAGAGCCAAGAAGACAATATATACAATAACCAAAACAATGTAAATGGAAAGAAAAAGCAAGTACCAAAACCTCAAAAGTGAATATAATAAAATTATAAAGATCAAACATGACTTGAAGAAATATGAAAGACATCCCTAACCTACCTCTTTGTAGAGGTGGGAGGTCCATGGCTTTTTTAAATAACACATATTTTTAGACTTTTCAATGTATTCATCAGTTGCATTGATTATTTTTACCTTAAAAATACTATTTGTCAAATGGAAAGACTCTCTGGGAGGGAGGAGAGGGAAGAATACTGGGGATAGCTATAAGGATGCAAGAACCAGAAGACAGCCATAAAAGCTTATTTAAAAAATAGGAATGAGATGTTTGTGTGTGTGTGTGTATGTATGTATAATTCCAGTGGCCTTGCTGAATTAATTTATTTTTTTGAGCTCATTAATTAATTTTTGGTTGATATCATTGAATTGTCTATCATGTTCATTCATGTATGATATTTTGACTTCTTCATTTACAATTCTAATTCTATTATATTTTCCCTTTCTTGTTGAAATTGATAGAATGTTTATTATGTCAAAAAGTGGCAAAAGTTGGCCTTCTTATTATGTATGTATTTTTTAGTGGAAATACTTATGATGTTTCTCCTTTGATTCCCCCCCCGCCCCCCACCATTGAACTGAAAACAAATGTTTGATCTTTGGTTTGGTAATAGAGATTGATTATTGTCAATATCATCACCTTAGAATTCAAATGACTGACATACATTCAGCAACTTCATGATTCTCTAGTTTTAATCCCTAGGGCAATTGAGGGGGGAAAATAAGCAAATGTTTGCTTGCCCAAACATATTTTTGCTAAAATTAGTATGGACAGCATAAGTTTTAAAAATTGAATTCACATTTAGAAGGAAACTCGCTTTCCTGGCAATCTTCTCTTTTTGTAAAAATCTGTGAAATGTTTTTTGCATGGTGATAAACTATAAGGAGTTGCCACCAAATAGAAACTAAAGATTTCCCTGCAGAGTCAATAAATCATAGATGAATCAGTGCTCTCAGCATCCCACCAACTGGCTCATTCTAAGAGATGAAGGAAAAATGTGAATCTTGTGAACAGGTGTAGCTGAAGAAATTCCATAGAAAAAGTCTTAATAATCACTGGGTTAAAAGGATGTGATGGAAAATAAATCATGAAGGGAATTGAAAGGGCATAGAATTTCCCTATGGTGAGAGCAAGTGCCCAGAATGCTTCACTGCATACTTCCAAAGAATCATCACTGAAAAGCAGTTGTGTGCAGCAATGTTGTGCCAGGTGCTTTACAAAGGGAGTCCCACAAAGCTGGTTCAGTAGAATGCAAGCTCCCTGAGGGGAGGAGTTTCATTTTTGTTTTACAAGTCCTAGTTGACTCCATAGTCATAGTTGATTGCATGGAAGAAGGCCTTTAAATCCTAGTTGAATTGAATTGAAAAGATTACAGTTCAATGCATTTGCACTTGTACTGACAAACATACAGGCACAGAGACTACAAATTAAAAAAAAACTATTTTATTAATATTTTATAATGTAGTTACACTTTTGTGTTTATAACACCTGGCATAATGTCTTGTACAATATATAGTTAGACCTTGAGCAAACATTTGTTAATGATTATGATCACACAGAGGACAAAATTAAGGCAGTTAATTAGGCTCATCCTAAGGGAGGATGCCTTTTGCTTTTCCTCTGTTTGTCTTCCATTTATCTTTTTAAAAACATTTTAATTTAGCAATCTAATCCACTACTATAGGGGAGATGAATGGAAGATGATTTTTCTCAGTTTAAATCTGTCAGTCCTTTTATCTGCACAGTAGCCCATCAAAGACTCAACATTCTATCTGTAAGACACAGTCAGGATGCGGTGTGAGTTCCTATATGGACTCTTTAATGTCCCTAGTTCATTCTGTCATTTTACAAAATTTGTCTTCTAGTACCTGATGGATTGTGATATTGTAATCATTCTATTCAGACAGCATAATAACCTATTTGAGATGCCAAACACTACATGCAATTAGTCTATAGGAATGTGGAGGAGTGGGGAATAGAACTTCTCAGACATGCTATGCTGACAGTCAGAGTTTGGGGAGTGAACCTAGAGCAAAAATTACCAACCCATGTAGTGCTTTGATATCTGAAGATTCTTTTAATACAGTGTTTCCACTGATGACTAAGAAAAATTCAATGAATTAGGTAGTACAGGTGTTATTGTCCACATTTTACAGTTGATGAAACTGAATTTCAGAGAGATTAAATGACTTGTCTATTGCACATAGATGGTACTTAGTGTAAGGGCCAAATTTAGTAATGGAAAAATTAATTGGGTGGCTCGCCTTAATATTGAGGTAAAAAAAGAAACAGCTTCTATCAAAAACAAAACAGGTTTATTAATGGGAATAAGTTTAAAATACAATATCTGAATTACACAAGTGAGATTAATAGAACTAGAAACAATGTGTAAATCTCTGGGGTAAAAAGACCCCAGGCACCCCAAACCTGCCTCTAGCCCAGCTAGCTTTGCCTCAAAAGCAAAACAAACTCACCACACCCCAAATCTGCAGCTTTAAGGAGAATTACCTGTGCAGTCTCTTCTGTTTTGTCTGAAGTTCAAACACCAGCAGCTCCTCTCAGTGTCTGCCTTCCTTCCCTGTTTCCCTCAGAACCCTCTCTCACTGCCCTTTATTCCTAACTGCCTCTAACTGAATCTCAACTGAATCTAACTGACTTTTCCACAGGAAGGGGATGGGCAGTTCTTAGTCATGCTGAGTCTCTGTTTAGCTCAGCACACCCACATGGGCTGTCCCCATTGTAATGTACCAGAGTCACGTGGGTATGGGAAAGCTAAAAGAAAAAGGCTAGTTACTTAGTTTCAATAAATGTTCCCTGTGGTCAGAGCTCCTCTTGTTTGTTCAATTATCTCTCAAAGTACACGCCCATCCTCTCTTAGGCCTTTCAAACCTACATTTTTTAGTCTGACCATAATAAAGCAAAGATAGGGTTATGAAAACCCCAAATCACAATTAATTCCTTACACTAGTACATACCATAGGTGGAATTTGAACCTGAGTCTTCCTGATTCCCAGTTTAATGTTCTATCCACTATGATATGCTACCTCTGGATGATTGGTAGGGTTTGGATGGCAGTAGGTAACAGGGCAAGGAATTGAAGGGTAAAGGACTGTGTATAGGTGAGCTAGTCAACTATGAGCTTAAAATTGTGAAGAAAGAAAAGAAGCCAGAGCAGTACTAATGTGCTGGAAGAACAGGGAGGGAGAGCAAGAACAAAGGATATGGTGAAGACAAATAATAGGGTTAGAGGAAACAAGCAGGAGGGAGAACTATAAGGGCAGAGAATTGTGATCAGAAGGGAACATGTCAAAATTTGAGATCATAGAAGGGGCACAGTTAGGGGTGATGACAAGGTCTAAAGTATGGTGATCCCCAAGAGTGTTTGAGGTAGATAGAAACATGTTATTGAAATCAAAGAGGTTGATTAAATGGGAGGACAGTGTGGTCAAAGGGACATCAACATACATTTTGAGGTTCTCAAATACAATAGTGGAGGGAATACCATGGGTCAGGTACTGAACTCCATGAGAAAGGACAATGATTTAGAATCTGGCAGATGACAGAAACAAGACAATTTACATAGGTGGGTGAAAAGCAAAGGAGGACGATGGTGATGCTATCAGAGACAGGGTCTTAAAGTAACAGTGGGGAGAGAGGAGTAAGCTGACTCTTCTTCCTAACCCAGGATATAAGGGGCCACAAGAAATGGAGCAACTTATACCTACTAGTGGTACTTCAATATATCCTTCCTAGTCTTAGTTTCCTCATCTGTAAGGTAGACAAAGTGGTAACAATAGTACCCATTTCACAAGGGTATTGTAAGGATCGAATTAAATAATGTTCATAGAATTCTCATCCTCATTCTCATCTTCATCATGGAGGAGAATGATGACAGAGATTGTTCCAGTAGAGGGAAACACAGGAGAGAGCAAAGGGAATGAAATAGAATAAGAAACAAAAGTTCACTTAAAAAATGCCAGTGCTCTCCTGGTGATAGAAAATTATTAAGAATCATTGAATACCAATGATTGCTCAAAAAATCCCTCCAAATAATGCCATAGGGCAATTCCTGGAGCAGCAGAACCCACAAAAGAATGGGCTATGATAATTTTCCAGCCAAAGACAGCTTAGAAGGATAGCAGGAGGGGGCCGTTGTCCCAGGGCAGGAGTGGAACCCAACCCCACAGTCATGCTGACACAGATCCAGTCCCAGGCAGGCCTCACCAGAGAAAGAGACCCCAGAGCCTCTGAATCAGCTGCAGTGTCAGTGTCTTCTGGAACTAAGCTCACAGTCTGGTGAGAGAGCTGAGTAGTTGGCTGGGGGGAGATTACAGGGGTCTCTTCTGGCAATGAAGTGAAACTTGGGTGTTTCACCCCTGCTGGGAACCAGGAAGTAGGCTTGAGTAGCAGTGGCCCCGGGGGGGTGGGGTGGGGGGAGAAGGGGCACAGACTCCTCAGAGCTAACAACCACAGCACACAAAGTTTTCCTGCCTGGCTAATTAGCAAGTTGGCCTGAGAACAGGCCAGGTGAGTGAAGAATTTACCTCTCCTTAAATCATATCACCTGGGACCCCCTGAAGCTTGCTTGGGACAGTGCAGCCTGGAAACAGTGCCCCACTTTAAGAAGGAGTTAAAAGTCAAGTAAAAGACAGGCAAGATGATCAGACAGAGAAAGATGAGGACCATAGAAAGTTTCTTTAGTGACAATGAAGATTGAGGTGCACCCTCAGAAAAGCAAAGCAGCATCAGGGCTCCTATATCCAAAGTTTTGAGGAAAAATATGAATTGGTCTCAGGCCATAGAGGTATTCAAAAGGGAGAAATAGAGGAAAATATGGAAAGGGAAATGAGAGTGATGCAGGAGGGTCATGAAAAAAAAGTCAACAGCTTGAAAAGCCAAACTGGCCAAATTGAAAAGGAGATACAAAAGCTCTCTGAAGAAAATCATTGCTTCAAAATTAGGATTGAGCAAATGGAAGCTAATGACTTTATGAGAAATCAAGACACAATAAAACAAATCCAAATGAATTAAAAAATGGAGGGCAATGTGAAATATTTCCTTGGAAAAACAGCTGACCTAGAAAATAGAGCCAGGAGGGATAATTTGAAAATTATTGGACTATCTGAAAACAATGACCAAAATAATTTCCAGGAAATTGTCAAGGAAAATTGCCCTGATATTCTAGAAGCAGAAGGTAAAATAGAAATTGAAAGAATCCACTGATCACCTCCAGAAAGAGATCCCAAAAAGAAAACTCCCAGGAATACTATAGCCAAATTCCAGAGCTCCCAGGTCAAGAAGAAACTATTGCAAGCAGCCAAAAAGAAACAATTCAAGTACTGTGGAGCCACAGTCAGGATAGAACAACATCTAGCAGTTTCAACATTAAAGGATTGGAGGCCATGGAATATGATATTCTGGAGGGCAAAGGAATTAGGATTATAACCAAGAATCACCCATCCAGCAAAACTTGTATAATCTTTCAGGGGAAAAAATGGGACTTCAATGAAAAAGAGAACTTTAAGGCATTTTTGAAGAAAAGACCTGAACTGAATAGAACATTTGACTTTCACATACAGGACCCTAGAGAAGCATATAAAAATAAACAAGAAAAAGAAATTAAGATGGATGTTAAAAGGTTAAACTGTTTACATTTCTACATGGGAAGATGATTTGTTTAACTCATGAGAACTTTCTCAATATCAGGGCAGATGATAGAAATAAATTTAGACTGAGGGCACAGGTGGGAATTGATTATGAAGGGATGCTATCTCTAAAGCATTTATTTTTTGTTTATCTTTTTTTGTGGTGTGACTGGAGTTGGGTGACATGCCTGGGGTCATGAAGTATCTTGTGTCTGAGGCTGGATTTGGGCTCGGGTCATCCTGAGTCCAGGGTGGGTGCTTTGTCTGCTGTGTCACCTAGCTACCCCATGATGACATATTTAGGGTAAAATTGAGGGGCAAGAGGATTGCACTGGGAGAGATGGGATGGAGAGAGGGAGAATGGGGTGAAATCCCACATGAAAGAAACAGGAAAGGGTTTATAGAGTTGGGGGAGAGATGAGGCAGGAGTGGGGCAGTGGATGAAACTCACACTCATTAGAATTGGCTCAAAGACCTTAATCTCATCAGAGTTGGCTCAAGGAGGGAGTAACATACACACTCAATTGGGTGGAGTGATTCATATAATTCTGCAGGAAAGTGGGAGGGGAAGGGGATAAGGAGGGAGGAGTGAATGAAGGGAGGGCAGATTGGGGGAGGGGGCAGTCAGAAGCAAATCACTTTTGAGGAGGAATAGGGTGAAAAAAGATAGAAAATAAAGTAAATATCATGGGAAGGGAATAGGATGGAGGTAAACAGTTAACAATAATAACTGTGAAAAAATTTTTGAAGCAGAGGCAAGAGTAATGTAAGATGATGATGATTGATTGATGGATTGATGGTGATTGGGATTGATTGATGACAATGAGTGAGGACTGAGGATGAGGACTGATGATGATGATAAAACATATGGTACTTACTTTGCTGGGCTATTGTGAAGAAAATTCTTTATCAGATATAAGGTACTATATAAATGTTATATATTACTGTTGTTGCAAGAATCAACCTCATGTGTTTATTTTAAGGAAATCTCTCTTTAAACTATTATATAAATGTAGTTTACTATAAATATTGATGAGCAGAATGCTATCAGAAGAACCTGGAAAGACCTACATGAGCTGATACAATGTGAAATGTACCATATACAAAATAACAGCAGTACTGTAAGATGATCTGCTGTGAATGACTTGCTCGTTTTAAGCAATGCAATGATCCAAGACAACTCTGAAGGTCCTATGAAAAATACAGTCCATCTACAGAGAGAGAACTGATGGTGTCTGAATACAGATTGAAGCATAAGTTTTCTTTTCTTTGTTAGTTCCTTTATCTGAAGATTTGTTTTTGTCTGTTTTCTTTTACAACCTGTCTAATGTGGAAATGTTTTGCATGACTACTTATGTATAACCTATATTGAATTGCTTGAGTTGTTGGTGGGGAGGGACGGAGGAAGAGAAATTGGAACGCAAAATTAAAAAAAAATTGTGTCAAAAATATCATGGAATACGATGATCTTAAAGGAATCTAATTTGTGTAGCATCCTCTAGCTATAGCTAGATGGCACATGCAAACACACACATGCGTGTATGTGTGTGTATTTACAGAAGTACAGAATTTCCACATTGAAAGGGTTCATAGAAGATACTTAATCCATCTATAGCCCCTAAAGAATCTCTACCATACCATACTTCATGATGGTCACCCAATCTTTGCCTTAGGATCTCCAGTGAGGAGTTCACTGCTTCCCAAGGTGGCATATTCCACTTTTAGAGAACTCTTGGTGTTAAGAAGTTTGCACTTTTAAGAAGTTGCCTCTTTGCAATTTCCATTGATTGTTTTTTGTTCTGCTCTTTGGGACAAAATGGAACAAGTCCAATCATAACCCCATCCTGCCACCCCCCCACCACCAACCAATGTACTTCTTGACCATAACAGAGAAATACAAAACCTAAGAGCAAAATTATATAAAAGATGAAACGATAAAGATAACAAGAAAGAGAATAAAGTTGTAACATCCTCTGCATACATACACAAACTATCTCCAGGGGAGTTATTATATAATTCCTTAACCATTCCTTTGCAACATAGTGGGAAGGAACAATCATTTTAGTCCCAATGATAGATGCTTAGAATGAAGTACCATCTACCTCTTGGAGTGTCTTTCCTGGGAGTTCCTCAGGCAGCCCAGAGAAAGGCTAATAGCTATCATTTGACTCTGGAGTCATTATCATTCAAAACCAGCTTTGGGATGCTATAGTCATATTGTTCTCACTTTACTTATTTTTTATTGTTGATTATAAACAGGGATTTAATACAGTGGTGGAAAACATAGCCTTAGGTCTTTCCTTATGCACACACAATTCTTTGATAAATGCAACTATAGAGGTTCAATGATCTTTATCACTTTTTCTACTAATTTTAAAATTATAAACTTAACAATCATCTACAAATGTTTCAATATGTAAAGAAAAAAGAAACATGTGAAACCAGATTTTTTCTGATAATAATAATAATTAGCATTTATAAAGTACTTTAAGATTAAAAAAGCATTTAAAATACTATCTCTTTATAAATATTTCACAACAACTTGAGGCAGATATTTTATTAGTTTCATTTTACAGTTTAGGAAATGGAGGCAATTAATGTTTAAGTTAATTGCCTAGGGTCACACAGTTAGTGTCTGAGGCAGGATGTGAACTCAGGTCTTCATGATTCCAAGTCCAGTGTGCCACTTGATATGATGTTTTCATACATTTGAAAACCACTGAGGCATTGACAAATGTCATGCAGCTCACTAAATTTTGTTCAGAGAATTAAAATTCATGAACTTTGATTTTGCCATATACTATTCAGCTGACCATGACTTTTTTTAGTGCATATTATTACTGGGATAAAAACTAGAAAATTATATAATTGAATCCAAATAGTATAACATAGGAGACAAATGTTTTGCCTTGCATTTCTGTGGGATGTAATTCCAGTCATAGGAAAGGAATGACCCACTGATTATTAAAATCAACCCACATTTACTTATATACTAGGCACTTACCATTATCATGGAAGATGTCCTATGCAAGATTCAAGTGAGAGATTCCCTATAAATAATAAGATCTTCTACAACTTTCTGCTTGTGTATAATGTTATGATTGCATCAAGCCCCACAACACGGGAGCCATGATTACTTAAAAGATATTAATCTAATAATCCCCACAGATAAAATGAAATGGGTGAAAAATGTCTATTTCCGAGAATGTGACATATATGGTAGGATGGCTGGTTCATTGATTTAACACACACACACAATTCAATTATCCCTTCTAAATCATGGAGATTAGGTGTATAGTACCCCAATGATCTGGAAAATCTCTGTAAAATTTTTTTGCCCTCTCTTCCTACCAGACAAGTCTATTTTTTTCTTTTTCTTTTATGGGGTATTTACAGTACCTTATTGTAAAATTTGGGTTGATATTACATGATATTATACATATATTTTATGAATTTCTGAGTTTCCAAACTTTTTCTGTGTCATCTGCTGATCTTTGCATGTTGTCTGTGGCTTCCATAAAATTCCCCCCAAATTCCCATTTAATTTCTTATGCTGGCCTGCAATATATTGAAACCAGAATGGGGATAGTCACCATGTGGAAAGGACAACTGTACACATACACACATATATACACACATATATACTTGTGTATATACTATATATTTGTACATACCTATCTATTTGTCTATCTATCTATAGAAATTCAGATGGTGAATGAATTGGGCCAGAATTGAACAGAAAGAGAGCAGATTAGATTGCATTTTGGAGATTGTGGAACATTTAAAATGACCCAATACTGCTGCCTTGTACAAAAGAAATAATTTTACAAAGCCCATGAATGTTTTTGTCCAGACAATTCTATTTGATTATAACACCTGTAACAACAGTTTCTAAAGAATCAAAGTTATGCATGACCCAAAGGGCAAAGGGGATGCTACATATCCTTATGTTTAGCTCTGATATTTGAGCTCTGATGACTCAGAGTAAGTGTAAATAGCATCATTCCTGTTTTGGCCAGAAACCCTGAGGGTCTTCCCTTCCCAGATTGTTGCTTATTCTTTTATTGACTATGTAAAAAAGGTCATTCTTTGCCTCATTTCTTACCTACCCTTAATCACTGAATGGGTGTTGCCTCCGGCAAACTGAGATCTGGGAAAGAACTTAGCTTAAAAAAAAAGGCAAGGTCTCTCACTGCATCTGTTGCCATCTCTGGTCCTCCTGTTGTATATCTTGCCACTTGACCCAGATGGCTCTGGAGGAGAGAGTAAGGTTGGTCACTTTGCACAGCCCTACGTCACTTAAATCGAATTCACTTGCAAGTCATGATACCACCCTCCTGATGTCATGGTACTTTTTGAGAATGAAGAATAATCAATATCATCAACAAATTCCCATTATCAATTACTTTCTCTATGCCTAGTTTACTAGACACCTAGGAGTAAATGATTCCCAAACACCACCTTCTGTTCTCTCATCTCTATCTTTCTCAACCTTATTCTACCCATGTTCTATTTCAGTCCTGCCCACCACTTCTATTGTGTTCACTGTAATTCTCATTCCATGGTGAACTTATTTCCTCTCATTCTGTAATTCTACCTACCATTCCTTCCATTTTCTTATTCTCATTAAGACATGGCCTTCCCTAGATACCACTGAATCCATGGCCATCTTTAATAGCTATACCTTCATTTATACTTCCCTGAAATATGGTTCCTGGAAGGGGAGTTGGAATCATTTTTGTTTTTCACTGCCACTTCTGGCCTCTCTTTTTCTTTCACTTTCAAACCACCATTCAGTAGCTTTTCCTGCTTTGAAGTTGACTTGAATAAAATTCTTTACTTTATTCAAATAATGCTGATTGTTTTGTATCAGGGTAATTTACTCTCCTTTCTTCAACATCCTTTTTTGGTGAGGGGGCAGGGAAATGAGGGTTAAGTGACTTGGCCAGGGTCACACAGCTAGTAAGTGTCAAGTATCTGAGGACAGATTTGAACTCAGGTCCTCCTGAATCCAGGGCCAGTGCATTGTCCACTGTACTACCTAGCTGTTCCCTTTACTCTCCTTTCTGAAAGAGTTTGGGACTTGGTTCACCATCTTTTTCTGTTCCTTAACTTTGGCCGTTATGTTAGGGGACTTCAACATCCATATCGATGCTTCCCCCAAACTGCCTAAGGTCCCAATTACTGAACTTCCTTAAATCCCATGACCTACTCCTATATTCTATCTTAACCATGGACAAGTTTGAAGGACACTGTAGATTTCACCATTACCATTATGTGTTTCATTTCCTTAATAAAAGCTCTCATATCATTCTGGCTATAATCTCCATAATCACATATCTTTCAATATGCATCACTCCTCTCAAATCTATTCTTTGTCCTCATTGAGACTTCTAATCCCTCCATCCTTCAGTATTTCACAAGGTCATTGCCTCTGCTCCAACTTTCACTTTCCTTCCTTTGTAATCTCTACTACTACAATTCAACTCTATACTGTATTAAACTCCTTGCCCCCTTGTGCCATCACCACTTCTCCCTTACCAAAACCCAGCTCTCAATTATTCCTACCATCTCTACCTCCTCCACTCCCACTAACTTGTTGCTGAACAGAGATAGATGTTATGCAAGTATATTGACTGGGTACCCTAGAAATACATGTAATCTATGTTCAACACAGTCTGCACTGCAACAAGGTAGTTCTTTTATTATTCCTAATTGGTTCCCTATCTTGCTCCCTACAGAATTTATTCCAAACTTTCTTTTATCTCCTCATAACTAACTTATGCCCCTGTCTCTCACCTCCCACTTTCTCAGCTGAGAAACTTCAGGAAATCTTACTATGTCTATTTACTAAAAAAAAAAAAAAAAAAAAAAAGTTGAGGCCATTTGCTACTCGCTCCCATTTTATATTGACTATTTAAAATTATCTCCCACTCTTATTCCCCACCCCAATCTTTGATAATAAGGCACACCTTCTCCTTTTTTTTTTTGGTGAGGCAATTGGGGTTAAGTGACTTGCCCAAGGTCACACAGCTAGTAAGTGTCAAGTGTCTGAGGCAGGATTTGAACTCAGGTCCTCTGGACTCCAGGGTTGGTATCCCCTGTGCCCCAGACCTTCTCCTTTCTAAGCAAACCCCACACATGACCCATTATTCTCCCATCTTCTCCAACATATTATGTTTTTAATCATCTTCCCTTTCTCTAATCTTCAACCTCTCTCAAACTGCTGGTTGCTTTCCTACTGCCTTCAAATACTCTTTAAAATTTGAAGGGAATTTAATGCTTATCTAGTCCAAGTGAGAATTCACTTTAAACATAAAGAAATGGAAGCTCAGTGAGGTTATGTGACTTGTCTGTCTCCATCCTTATCTTATAGGTGTGTATATTAAAGTTGTAAAAATGTGATATTACCTTTCTCCTCTGTCTTCACTTAATGTCTCATTATGGTATGGAAGTGATTCTGGGTTCTTGAAGATTATGTCAGTGGAGCATAGATTCTTTGAGGTTCTAATAAACCTAGAAGGTTGGATCAGATTATTCCTTCCAACTAGGCTAAATATGCCAAAGTCAACTAGAAGGCTGGCCATTGGATTATGAATTATCTGGGCACATACATACCCCTTACTTGCCAATGATATAATGACTTATTTATGTTAGTTACCTGAACAAGTACCTTCTCTCCAACTGGAGTATAAGCTCCTTGAGGTCAAGGGACTGTAACATGCCTTTGTATCTCTAGTGTCTAGCATAATGCCTTGTGGCAGCAAATGCTGAATGAATTCTGAGGATCATCATGCTATTATTTCAAGCAGGTCTGTATAACAGCTGAATATAGGTTCTGCTCCACTTGTTTGGAGAGGAGGAATATCTCCTCAATGTTTTTCATTCAGCATGGTCCTCTCTGAGGTGGAAAGAACCAGGCTTATTGAATATCAGACACACTATCATTCATATACATCTTTTGCTTCAGTGGACCATAAACAGAACTTCAAATAAATGAAACTTAAAATGGCATTTCCCCATATCACCAATATACATTCTTTATCTCCTAGTTGGCAACCATCTATTTTAACTGCTTTTATCTGTCTTACCTGTTATCTGCTTGGAGGAAAACAATAATGTCATGAGACAAGTTTTTGGATTATATTTCACAGCATTGTGCATTGAAGCTCCATTTAAAGGCTGTTGACAGCACTGTTTAAAGGTTCTCAGCCAGCTAATTTGAACAAATATTGAATCCTTAAAGATACTGAAATCCTTTTCCATGGCACAATGTGCGAATCTGAAGACCATATTTTGCCTATGGCAGTCATATTTTTCAAAACATAAAATAAATTCTATTTATTTGGAAACACATCTGCAAACCAAACCCTAGTACTTGGTGTGAACTAGGCAGGCATGGTTCTTTATATAATAATTTGCATTTTTTCTATCTTTTAAAAGCTCATTAGTTGACATCAACAACATAAATATTTTTCCTTTTGCTTAAATCAATCTCTTTTCTGCTGCCTGCAGTTCTGCAAGTTCTGGGAGCATACAGGAGATGCAGACAGTGCTTTCTTTCCTTTGGTAGTTAACTTTAACTTATCTTGTAATCAGGACAACAATGGACCTTCTGAAAAAAAATCTCCTGATTTTTCTTATGCTACTCTGGTACCCTGCTTTGAAAAGAGGCACTTGTCTTCCTTGTCTGAAGTCTTACCCATTCTTCAGCTCAAAAAAAAAATTAACAGTCACCAACTACTATTTTATTAAGCCCTGTCATTACATCATATACTCTGGGGCATCAATGTTCTATCTTCTTAGTAGTGTTTTTTTTTTAATGCCTTTCTTCATTGCTCTTGTTGAAACAAGATAGAGGGGGCAGAAGGGAAGGAGAGAGAAAAGCAATAATGCAAGGCCTCTTTAAGCAGATAGAAGAATGATTGAATCTAGAAGGCACAAGAAGCAAGTTGTGATGTGATGATATTTAGTGTTCTCTGTAATAAGAGAAAGAGAAGAATTTGCATCGTATTATTTTTGGTGTCACTCAGCTCCTGCACGGATGCATCCTGAATGAAAATAACCCCCTATTAAACACAGCCAGAGATCACAACTGCCTTAGTAATTGTTGTGCGTGTCTTTTTTTTTTTTTTTGGTTAAAGATACCAAGGACATTATAATACTGTATCTGACCCAGCTATTCAACAAAGGGAAACAAAGTAAATCTCTAAACTTTAGAATCTGGAGAGTCTATCTAGATAAGTCCATAATATTAATTTCTGTTGTATTGAGATGGTCTGGAAAAGTTGACACCAGTCCTATTTTTTCCCTATATAAAGGAGACACTCATTTTCTTCATATTTTATTGCTAGCTGTGTTGTTGTTTGAGAAATTTTTAATTCTTTCTTATATAATTGACTTAGATGAGGGGATCTAGTGTGAGATGCTTTTAAGACATTTTATAACAAAAGGCATTCAGATAATAATGTAAAAATAAAACAGGACCAAGATAAAGTCTATCTCACTTTGTTTTCAACTGATTCTGTCTTACCTTCCTTTTGATATATTACACTGTCCCAACTCTTCCTTTGACCTTTTTCTTCTTTGCCTTTTTCTCAGTGAATCTATAGAAATCAAATGTTAGGATTTGCATTGTTGAGGCTGCATCCACATAGCTAGAATGATTATTGATGAATACATATCAAAAATGCAGATTTTAACCCATCTATGACTTCTCATTTTGTACGACTTTTTCATGTACTCTCATAAGTCATTTTTTTAAATTTATTTTTTATTTTTTGCAGGGCGGTAAGGGATAAATGACTTGCCCAGGGCCACACAGCTAGTGTCAAGTTTCTGAGGTCAGATTTGAACTCAGGTCCTCCTGAATCCAGGGCCAGTGCTTTATCCACTGCACCACCTAGCTGCCCCTCTCATAAGTCTTCCATAAGGAAATGGACCAAGAAAAAGAGTTGTAATTATGAGCAAACAGAAAAAAAAAACCCAACCTCCTACAAAGCTATAAGTAAAAAATATAAAGATAAAATCCCAGGGGAAGGAAATACATGAAATAATTACAAGTAGAATCTCATAAAAAAGAATGGGTTGGTCACAGAGACTCTAATGGGGGGTGGAGGAAATAAAGGAAGAGCAAAAACAAGAGATTAAAAAATAAAATTACAACACTTAGGAAATTAAACAATTTTGAACAAAAAACGGACAACCTTACCCAAATAGTTGCCATGCTGAAAAAAAGAACAGTACATATAAACTCAATGATGCAATTAGCAAAAAGAAATATTAAAACAAGGCCAAAAGACTAAAATATGAAAATAACAAGTGAGATACTTACTATAAAAATAACTGATCTGAAAAACAGGGTGAGAATAAATAATTTAAGCATCAATGAACTCCCTGAAAACCATGACCAAACAACAAATCTGGATATGCTGTTTCAAGAAATCATAAAGGGAAACTACTCAGATCTATTAGAGTCAGAGAGTTAGGTGGAAATAGAAATAATCCATTAGTAAACCCCAAACTGACCATACCAATATATAGCCAAGTGTCATATTTTCAGTTCAAAGAAAAATACTATGAACAGCCAGGAAAAAAAGAATTCAAGTATTAATTAACTAAAACCATAATGCAATAAGACTTAGGAGCAATTACTCTAAAGAAAAGAAAATCTTGTCGTATTATTTAGCAAAAAACATAAGGAAAAAAGTAACAATCAAGAATAGCATCTTACAAAATTGAGAATAATACTGCAGGGGAAAAATGGACTCTTAATAGAAGACTTCAAAGTTTTCAGATTGAGAAAACCAGAGCTGGGTATAATCTTTGAAATACCAGCACAAGATGAAAAACAAAAGGGGCTAAAAGATAATCAAGTGCCTATAACCTTATTGGGAGAAAAAGACCATTGTCCTTTCAAAAGTCCTAAAGTATTCAAGAGCTAAAATGGAAATAAAAGAAAACTCAGAACCTGGGTATAATTCAGTGCTGTTAGATTTGTTGTTAGATTTAAGAGAATAAAGAAAAGGGTAGGGAAAAGGAATGCGCTAGGGAAGAAATGAGAAACAGGGAGAAATGAACTATTTCTACTAATTGGGAAGAGTCAGAAGAAGAATGCATCAATATACAACTAATGAGAAGAAGGCATCTTATGAAACTCATTCTTATAGGAATTAGGAAAAGGAAGATTGAACACAGAACATTCATACAGAGTTTAGTTTAAAGGTACATTCAAATTAATGAGAAAAGAGACTGAGATAGAGAGGGGCAGGCAGGAGTTTGAGGAAAGGAAGAATTTGAGAAGGAAAAATTACAAAGCAAAACAAGCTTCAGTTACTGAGAATGGATTATTGTCAATCCTTTGTTTTGAAGAAGAACAATGACATTATGATGTTGGAGTCAGGGTATAGTGTTTTTGGTTGTGGCTGATCGGCCAATACGAATTTAGAAGGCTCTACTTCAGGTTGGGCACAAGTAGTCTAAACATTTGGAATGGAGATAGCTCTGCATTTGGACAGTTTGAATTTCCTTTGTGCTTCTGTGATTCTGTTTTACTCATGGAGTATAGCACCTTCTTTGATATGGGCATACCATGCTGGTTGGTCCTATGCCAGCATCTTCCATTACTTACAATTGATACTAAAGTTCTTCAGAGAGACTTTGAGTGTGTCCCTGTATGGCTTCTTCTGGCTACCATGTGAGTGCTTGCCTTGTGTGAATTCTCTGTAAAATAGTCTTTTTGATAAGTCTGCACTTGGTTTTCAGGCTACTTGCCAGTCCATCAGAGTTGCACTTTCTACAATTGAGTTTGAATGTTTGGCAGGTTAGTTCAAGAGAGGAACTCAGTGTATGGTACCTTATATTGCTAGGTCATCTTCAGAATCTTCCTAAAACAATTCAAATGGAAGTGGTTCAGTTTTCTGGCATGGTGCTAGATGAATTATAGAGGAGAATCAAAAGAAGAAGGTAAGCCATAGTAATTTAGGTCTGAACTAGATGAAGAAAGGAAAGGGCAAGGAATAGCAGCAGAACACTTAATTTTAGAAAAATAGTGTTAATATCAGTCCTTTTCTTTTACCAGTTTCTTTTTTCTTTGTCAGAGGAATTGGGGTGGGGAGAGGAAACATTATGATAGGATATGGTAGAAGGAAAAAGATACCTTACAACTATAAACAAAAATGTTAGTGCTATTATCTCACTTAAAATAAAAAAGGGTTCTAGAGTTGATTGGAAAGTAGAATTCAAAAATACATTGTTTTTAAGAAACACACAAGCAACATAAAAATTCACACAGACAAAATGAGAGACTAGAGAAGAATCTATTATGTCTCAGGTGCATAAGAAAAAAAGTAAGGAAAGCAAAAATTATCTCAGAGAAGCCGACAATAAAAAACATGGTTAAAAGAGATAAGCAAGGAAACTGTAATATATACTATACTATAAGTTACTACAGTAGATGGAATAATATAAGTAATATACATATACTTAATGTCATAGCATGTAAATGCCTAAAGAAAAGATCATTAAAATGGAGGGTGGAGGAGAAACAAACACCAAAACTATAATTGTTTTTTTCTTATTTTTATAATATTTCCCCGAATTACATGTAAAAACAATTTTTAACATTCATTTAAACATTTCTGAGTTCTAAATTTTCTCCCTCCCACCTTTCCCCCTTCCCTGAGACAGTAAGCAATCTGATATAGGTTATACATGTATGATGATGTAAAATATATTTCCATATTAGTAATTTTGTGGAAGAAAATCAAACAAAAAAGTGAAAAATAGTATGCTTCAGTCTGCATTCACATTACATCAGTTCCTTCTCTGGAGGAAGAATTTTTCATTATTAATTCTTTGGAATTTTCTTGTAGCATTATTTTGCTAAGAATAGCTGCCATTCACAGTTATTCATAATACAATGTTGCTTTTACTGTTTATAATATTTTCCTGATTGTGTTCACTTTGTTGTGCATCAGTTCATCTAAGTCCAAGTTTTTCTTTCCTTTCCTTTCCTTTCCTTTCCTTTCCTTTCCTTTCCTTTCCTTTCCTTTCCTTTCCTTTCCTTTCCTTTCCTTTCCTTTTCTTTTCTTTTCTTTTCTTTTCTTTTCTTTTCTTTTCTTTTCTTTTCTTTTCTTTTCTTTTCTTTTCTTTTCTTTTCTTTTCTTTTCTTTTCTTTTCTTTTCTTTTCTTTTCTTCCTTCCTTCCTTCCTTCCTTCCTTCCTTCCTTCCTTCCTTCCTTCCTTCCTTCCTTCCTTCCTTCCTTTCTTTCTTTCTTTCTTTCTTTCTTTCTTTTTTGTTGGGGCAATGAGGGTTAAGTGGCTTGCCCAGGGTCACACAGCTAGTAAGTGTCAAGTGTTTGAGGCCGGATCCAAACTCGGGTCCTCCTGAATCTAGGGCTGGTGTTTTATCCATTGGGCCACCTAGCTGCCCCCAGTCCAAGTTTTTCTTAAATCATCTTGCACATCATTAAGAAATGAAATAAAACCACAAAATAGTATTCCATTACAATCATATACCACAACTTCTTTAGGCATTCCCCACTTAATGCACATCACCTCAATTTCTAATTCCTTGCCACCACAAAAAGAACTGCTATAAATACTCTTGTACAAATAGGTCCTTTCCTTTTTTTTGGGGGGGGGGGTGAGGCAATTGGGGTTAAGTGACTTGCCCAGGGTCACACAGCTAGTAAGTGTCAAGTGTCTGAGGCCAGATTTGAACTCAGGTCCTCCTGAATCCAGGGCCAGTGCTCTATCTACTGTGCCACCTAGCTGCCCCCTTTTCCTTTTTGTTTTTGTTTTTTTGTTTTTATTTTTTGGTGAGGCAATTGGGGTTAAGTGACTTGCCCTAGGGTCACACCACTAGTAAGTGTCAAGGGTCTGAGGCTGGATTTGAACTCAGGTCCTCCTGAATCCAGGGCTGGTGCTCTACCCACTGTGGCATCTAGCTGTCCCCCTTTTCCTTTTAAAAATATTTTGGGGATACAGACCTAGTAGTGGTATTGCTGGATCAAAGGGCATGCATAATTTTGTAGCCCTTTGGTCATAGTTCCAAATTGCTCTCCAGAATGGTTGGATCAGTTCACTAGTCCACCAAGAGTGCATTTAGTGTCCCAATTTCCCCACATCCCTCCAACATTTATAATTTTCCTTTTCTGTTGTATTAGTCAATCTGATAAGGTGTGAGGTGGTACCTCAAAGTTGCAAAACACTAATTGTTAGCAACCTTAATGTGCCCCATTCAGACTTAGATGAATCTAACAAAAAGATAAACCAGCAAGAAGTTAACTATCTAGGAGATGGAGCCAAGATGGCAGAGTGGCAGGAAGATTCATATTGAGTCTCCTCCTCCCCCAGCTCTTCCAAACACATCTAGAAAATTCAGTAGAACAAATCCTAATTGGGAAATCTGAGAGAAAAATCACTGAAAGCAATTTTTTCCCTCAGCCCAGATCAGTATGAGGGGGAATGGAAGGAGGGAGAGAAAGAAGAAGGGAGAGAGAGAGGGAGGGAGGGAGGGAGAGAGACTCACAGAGAGATACACACACAGAGACAGACAGAAAGAGAGAGAGAGAGAGAGATTCCCCCACTGGGGATGGAGTCTGGTCAAGACTATACCATGACAGAACATATTAGCACAGGAAGAGGCTATGCACAGGGTTAAAACAAAGTCTCAGATCCTTCACAGAGGTACTTAAAATTGTGTAGCATTCATGAACAAGTACCAACTGGCAGCTCTGTCACTCAATACCCATTTCTGGGTTACAGACACAGGTCAGACTAAGGAAGGGACTTGTGTCCAGGGATAATGTCCCTGGGTGAAGCATGATCACAGGTACAGTGTGCTGAGCAAGGGTAAGTTCAGAAGCAAGCAGCAGCTATATGACTCATATCCCAAGACTGGGGTAGGACTTGATTTCCCACTTCTAGCACAGTCTGAATCTTGAAGGGAATAACCAGGGCAGGAATCAGAGTAAAGGGATGCCTACAGTTCTGTCACTGTGAATCATAAAAACTTTTGAGCTGGGTGATAGTGGCTGATGCCAGCAGCAATCTACTGGAACTCTAACCAGGGGCAAGCCCACTAGCTTATGACTCACCAGCCCATAGACCTGAATCTAGGGCAGTAATGTGCAGAATTCAGACCAAAGGGACACTGATCAGACATTTTGCAAGATCAGAACACTTTGGGTGCACTGAAAGTCTAAATATTACAGCTTAATCTTTTTCTCAGATCCTTGAATAATACAATACCCCATGAAACCAGAGGTAGCATCATCTCATCCTTTCCCTTGAGAAGTATGTGGAGGCTGGTAAGGTCTAGTCAGGATGAAAGCTAGAAGAATTATCAAAAAAAAATCCCACCAGAAAATGCTATTATGGTGGTGACAGAGACACAAGGTACAAACTTAGAAGAAGAGTGACAAACAGATATAAGAAAAGCATGAAAGAAATAAAGGCCTTTGGTGGGGGGGGCAGCTAGGTGGCTCAGTGGATAGAGCACCTGCCCTGGATTCAGGAGGACCTGAGTTTAAATCTGACCTCAGACACTTGACACTTACTAGCTGTGTGATGCAGGGCAAGTCACTTAACCCTCATTGCTCCACAAAAAAAAAAAAAGAAAAAAAAAAGAAATAAAGGCCTTCAAGCATTCTTTTTTTTTTTTTTTTTGAGGCAGTTGGGGTTAAGTGATTTGCCCAGGGCCACACAGCTAGTAAGTGTCATGTGTCTGAGACCAGATTTGAACTCAAGTCCCTCTGACTCCAGGGACAGTGCTCTATCCACTGTTCCATCTAGCTTCCCCAAGCATTCTTGATGAAAAGGTCAGAGGTTTATAAAAACTTTGAAGTCCAATCACGAGAGTAAAGAGAAACAAAAACGCAAACATGAATAAATAACCATAAGGGACTAAACAAGAATAAATTGTTTATATTCCAATATGGAGAGATGATACTGTTTCCCCTAAGAATCACATCATCATGAAGGCTCAAAGAGGGAGTTAAATCATACAAAAAGCTTTGGAGTAGTTTTCCTATATCTTAATAGTATTAAAAGAAGAATGGATGGCTAAGGGAGAAGAAAGCTAGGGAAAATTATCTCACACAATCAGAGTATACAAATAGAAGTCCATATAAACAAGAAAGAAGGGTTGGGGGAAAGAAAGTAACACCTGAACCTTACTCTCATCTGGACTGGAATAATTTCACATAGATGGGTATAGAAATACATTCAGGGGGCAGATAGGTGGCTCAGTGGATAAAGCACTGGCCCTGGATTCAGGAGGACCTGAGCTCAAATCCAGCTTCAGACAACTGATACTTACTAGCTGTGTGACCCTGGGCAAGTCACTTAACCCTCATTGCCTCACCAAAAAAAAAAAAAAGAGAAAGAAAGAAAGGAAAAAAAAGAAATACATTCAGCAGGAAAATAGGAGAGAAGGAGAAGGTGGAAAGGAGAAGGAGGGTAGATGAAGGGAGCAAAATTAACTCTAAGAATGTACAATATTATTTATTGCAGCTCTTTTTATTGTGAAAAAGAATTGGAAAATGAAAGTTGGAAAAAATCAGAAAATTCCCTGTCAATTGGAAATGGTTGAATAAGTTATAGTATGTAAATCTGATGGAATACTATTGTTTATAAGAAAGGATAAATGGGATAGCTTCAGAGAAATCTGGGATGACTTTTATGAACTGATGTGTACCTAACTGAACAGAACCAGAATAATTTAGACAATGATAACAATAGTGTAAAGACTTTGGAAGACTTAGGAACTCCCATCAGCATAATAACCAATTATGATTTCAGAGTACTCATAGTGAAATATGCTACCCACCTCCTGATAGAGAGTTGAAGGACTTGGATGCAGAATGAGATTTATTTATTTATCTATTTTTGCCATTAAGGAAATTTGTTTTGCTTGACTTTACATGTATGTAACAGTTTTTGTTTGTTTGTAAATTGTAAATAGTTTGTAACATGGTTTTTCTTTATTTCTCAATTGGCTACGGGCCAATTGAGGGGATTAGGATGGGAGGGAGAAAAGGAAGATCTTTTATGATTAATTTTTTTTTGGTGAGGTAATTGGGGTTAAGTGACTTGCCCATGGTCACACAGCTAGTAAGTATTAAGTGTCTGAGGCCAGATTTGAACTCAGGTCCTCCTGAATCCAGGGCCGATGCTCTATCCACTGCACCACCTAGCTGCCCCATGATTAAATTTTTAAAAATAAAAAGGAAGTAAAATATAAGAATAGAATTTTAATTGATATGAGAGAGTTCTGCTGATCACTGAATACAAATGTAGAGAATATTTTTTCTCACCTTTTCATGGGACCTTTACAAAAACTAAGCATATACTAGTGCTTCAAGAAACTCAGAAAACCGCAGAAAAGCAGATTTGTTGAACACATCCTTTACTGACCATAGCACAATAGAAATTATAATTAATAAGAGTAATTTGAAAAAAAGGATTCAGGTAAATGAGTTCTAAATAATATAATCCTAAAAATATCTGGGTCAAAGGACCAATCAATCAGTCAACCACTATTTACTAAGGACTTGCTATATGTTGGGCACTGTGATAAGCACCAAGATACTTCAGGAAGATCATTTTAACAGCTAAGTGGAGAATAGACTTGAGTGGGAAGAGACTTAAGACAGGGAAGTCACATGCAGAAATATTTTTTATCAAACTGTAGTGTCCTTTCCAAGGCTATGTCTTACACTTTCCATTCCAATTGGCAGAATGAGTCCCCAGAAAGTCCACTCCTATTCAAAGCTCTAGGGGATAATAACACTGAGGGGCTAGTATTTTTATTGCTATTACCAATAAGTGTCCATTTATTATATAAGCTTACCATAAACATTAGTCAGTCTGATTTCATTTATCTTTCTTTAGCAAACTGTTTTTATTAAGGTAGGATAGTAACAATAGTTTTATAAAGCCTCTCCTCCCCCTAAAAAAGCCTGGGGTATAATTTCCCAAAAGAACAGAGAGGTCTATTGGAAGAGTGGGCTCAAACTTAGAATGTAATGGTATCGATGTCCATGTGTTTGATACATGTGTGGAAAAGGTATAATTTATGACTGTTGGTTACTGTTAAGGCCTTTTCTCCTTTCACAGAGTCCCCATGAAGTTCCTATTAGTTATAGCTTTTTTTGGGTTATGAGGGTCTGTGCTTCTCTGTGGTATAAGGGATAATGCTACTTGAAAATGTCTCATGTCTTTTGTATATGTTTTATTTCATGTTCACATATGTTTGTTTTCAATATGTCTCTCTTTGATCCTGTATGGATATATTTGTTCCTACTGGTCCAGTCTACTGGTCAATGTGTGCATCCCATTGTGTTCATTTCCCAGCCCTCTTGCTGCCCTCTAGTGTTGGCCCAAAGGTCTACCTCCTCAATGTGCTCCCAAGTGTGGAGTCTTCTTGGCAGGACTACCACTGAACTAAGGGGCCAGTCAATTCCCCCCCCCATTATTTAAAGCCCCAAGGAGCATAGTTTCCTCCCTGGGAAGTAGGGGCTATGGTTCTCATGATAAGTCATGCTGTGCCTTTCTTGACCCAATTAAAGGAGAGCTTAAAACTTGATAAAAGGATGATGTGATATAAATCCTGTTTACAGATTTTAGAAACCTAATCATATTCGTTGATTGATTTAAAGGAGATGTCAAACTTCTTCCATTATAAAAGAAAATGGTGACAATGAGACAATATATAAACACTTGTAGGATGGAGACAAGGTAGTCCTTTGGGGAAAATATATCTCCAAACACTTTCATCAGTAAAAGAGCAAAGCAACATTAGGACAGCTATAAACAACAGACTGTATTAACAGTCGCAGCAGCAGAGCAGCAACAACAAATCACATGATCACACACATGTAGAAAAAAGGTTTTTGACAAAATACACTTACTAATATTAGACTCATTAGAAAGCATATAAATAAGTGGCCCTTTCCTTAATATGATAATAGTATCTATTAAAAACTAAGAGCATTATCTATAATGGACACATATTAGAAATTTCTCAATATTTTTAGGGATAAATTGAGTATGTCCAAGGTCACCACTATTTTTTAATATAGTTCTACTGTAGAAATGCTAGGTAGGTATAGTAATGTGACAAAAATTAATTGAGAGTGTAAGCACAGATGAAGAGGAAACACAATATCTTTATTTGCAGTTGATATGATGGTTTCCTTAGAGAACCTAGAGATTCACCTAAAATTAACTGAAGCAATAACTTTAATAAAGTAGCAGAATATTAAAAAACTCATAATGACAGTCATTACATATTACTTAAAAAACAAAAAAGAAACCAAGCAGGAAGAAATAGATCAGCAAAAAATAGACACAAAAGATATCTCCAGTCCCTCCAAAACAAAAATCCAAAGTGCCATGAATTCAGACACATTGTGGCCAGGTAGTGCAATATAGTTTTCTTCAACTGCTATTTTCTCCCTCCCCATTTATCAGATGAGGGAACTGAGGGCCAGAGAAGGGCAAAGAATCACTGAAGATTCACATGGGTAGGAAATGGCAGTAATTTCTACTGATTCCAGACTACTTCTTAATTATATAATGCTGTCTTCCTTATTGATATCCATGACTATCTCAATATTGACATTTATTTCTAGCAGTATTTTAATTTGTTAATCAGCAAAGAGTTCCTATTTAGAGTACCTACAGTTAAGTTAATGTTTTGTTGCTTAGTAATTTTTCAGATGTCTGACTCTTTGTGACCCCTTTTGGGGTGTTCTTGGCAAAGATACTGGAGTGTTTTGCCATATCCTTTTACAGGTCATTTTACAGATGAGGAAACTGAGGTAAACAGGGTTAAATGACTTGCTCAGGGTCACACAGCTAGTAAGTTTCTGAGGTCAAATTTGAATTCAGGTCCTCCTGACTCCAGGGATAGCCATCTATCCACTTAAGCACCTACTTCCCCTAAGTTAATCTTTAGAGATCTAAAAACCATAGTTCTTAGCCCTGCCTGTCCCTCCTTTTGCAATTCCATCACTGCCACTCTGGAAGCAGATAGGAAGCCACAGCACTGAGGGTTATTTTCAAAGTTTGTCTTTGTTTCTTGGGGTACCCTAGTCAAAGAATTCCTTACCCAGTAGCTATCATAATGACAGTGAAAGTCTTACTACTTAGGTCGGCTCTTGGACAGCAGATTCGGTATCCTCGGACTACTGTATTGAAAACATTTTCCTGCATGGTTGTGGCCAGAGCTTATGATCAATCCCTTGGCTTTGAAAACTTTTGTGCAGCCAGGTGGTGCAGTGGCTAGAGTGCTGGTCCTGAAGTCAGGAAGACCTGAGTTCCAATTTGATTTCAGATACTTAGGAACTCTGTGACCCTGGGCCAGTCATTTAATCTCTCTCTGCCTCAGTTTCTCCAACTGTAAAGATATAATAATAGTATCTACCACTCACAGTTGTGATGAGGATCAGATGAGATATTTGTAAAGCATGTAGCACAATGCCTGGCTTGTAGTAGGCATTTAATAAATGCTTTCATTCACCTTAGCTATGTGATCTTGGACAAGGCTTTTTACCTCTGTCTATTTCAGTTTCTTAATCTGTAAAATAGCAATAATAATAGCACCTAGTTGTCAGGATTGTTGTGAGGATAAAATGACATCATATTTATAAGAGCTCTTTGCAAACATTCAAGTGCTACGTAAACATTAGCTACTAATTCTTATTCCTGTTCATATTATGAACACAGAGTCACCCCCGTGCCACAATGAGACACTAGAGGAAAATCTCATTAGTTTATTGGGTTTTTACCTTGTTTGGGTTCTTGGTATCCATGTCTTTATCTCTGGTGCATAAATTCCTCTCTTGGAAATATCTAAGAGGTCATGAGGATCCCAGAAAATATATAGTCCTTTATCTTGTTGGTCACACGACCTGCAAGTCTAGATGAAAATTTTGTAGGCAGTCACAAAGACATCTATTAATGTATTTATTCTCTATTCACGTTTAATACTCATGGACAATAGTTATCCACTGACTTGAGTTCAATCCTATATAACAGAGTAACATCAAGTCACAGTGTTGTGAAGGGGATTTGAAACATTAAAAGGAACATATCCTTGTAGTGTATTTTATGCATCAATGTTCAGTGTCTATTTTTATACAACTTTGAAACTAGACATAGAATAAAAAACGTATTTGCATACAGTCTTCTACTGAAGCCCAATTTTGATGCCATGGTGCTATGAAAGTCACTTTTGGGTACATAAAGGCTGCCTGGAAGAGCTCTAGCTCCCGATAGCCTACAGATCATAAGTGAGCCTGACAAGAGTTATTACCAGAGAAGGAAGGACATCAGGAATACATTTTTTTTTTCAGTCATGGCAACTCATGAAAATAATTTACTAAAAGGCATCAGCTAGGTAGTGACAACATAAGGACAGACAGAGGAGCATAACTCTAAACCTGGAAAGGACCTCAGATACCATTCGGCCTAATCCTCCTAATTTAGATGAAGGAACTAAGGCCCAGGGAAGTTGTGACTCGCCCAAAGTCACACAGATAGTAAGTATCACAAGACCTGGTCTGAAGCCTGACTCTTCCAAGAATGATCTATATATAACAAATCACTCTGTCCATTTGAGCTTCATTCTCTTTGTTTTGTAACCTAGTGATGAGATTTAAATGGATTTCAAACCCTGGGTTCAAATTCTGATGTTTTCTTTCTATTTGCATCACCTTGGGTAAGTCAGTCTCTCTTGACCTGTTTCCTTTTACGTAAAATGAAGGTGCTGACTATCTGACCAATCAGTTTTCTTCCAGCTGTAAGTCTATGACTCTATGAGCCTAATCTTTTTTTTTTTTTTTCTGGGCAATGAGAGTTAAGTGACTTGCTTGTGTTAAGTCACACAGCTAGTAAGTGTCAAGTGTCTGAGGCCAGATTTGAACTCAGGTCCTCCTGAATCCAGGACTGGTGCTTTATCCACTGTGCCACCAAGCTGCCCCCAGCTAGTCTTATTAGCTTATTTACAAGGCTGGTATGAAGATCAGATAAGATTATGTATATATTGCTCTATACAATGTAAGCTATTATTAGTAATACTAAGACTTTAGTAAAGTTTCCACAGTGAAGGAAGAGATCCCCTCAGAAAGTATATTATAGATTGTTTAAATATTTATTACACATAGTTACTTCTTGCTAGATTTCTAAGTGCTTTAAGATCTATTTTTTTTGCGTGTGATTCATTATCTCCCCTTTTCCAAGAGTTTCAAATAACATTGTTCAATAAAATGCCCTGGGCAAGTCACTTAACCCTCATTGCCCCACAAAAACTAAAACCAAAACCAAAACCAATAAAATGAGATAATGTATATAAAATGTTTTGAAAACCTTAAACCATTATATAAAAGTCTTCTGCCATTATTATTACTATTAGGTAATATGACTAGGGTGATTACATTCATATAGAGAAAGTCCCAGGTGCTGAAACTCTATCAATGCAAGTCTGCATCTTCCTTGCAATTTAAGAGTCTTAGAGCACTGCCTAGGGAAGTGACTTGTCCAGAGTCATGATAGTACATGTCAGAAACGGGACCTAAATCTAGATCTTTCTGGCTTCAAAGTCAACTTTCTAATCCTATCGGGCTGCTGCTGCTGCTGTTGCTGCTAATGATGGTGCTCTCAGACTACATTTTAGCTGTCAACATTTGAATGTTGGTGGTCTGTACTATGCTATTTACTTTTTAATCAAATTCTGTATTATATTGTTTGTTGATGTTTTGTGTGTTCCTCTTATCTCAAACAGATTATGAGCTCCTAGAAGAGAAGACCTAACCTATACTTTGGTATACCTTAGAGGACCCAACACATGACTAATATAGCAGATACTCAGTAAATGCTTCTTGTTTTTATTGGCAGAATTGAGAGAATTGGCCCAGTTTGGAAATTTGGAATTGTTCAAGAAAAATGACTAAATTGCTCATATTCTTTGATTCAGGTATCTCATGACAAGCTTTTCTTCCAAAAAGGCTTCTCAATGGCAAGAAGACATATACATATGTACATATATGCACACATACAGAAATATTAGTAGCAGCATTATTTATAAAAGTTGGAAATAGTGTAGACTCAATGATTGGGAATGGTTGAACAAAAATTGTGGTAAACAAATGTAAAAGGATATCACTGGCCCTTAAAGAACAATGGATATGAAGATTTTTAGAGAATTGTGGGAAGACTTTTAAGAAGAAAGTAGATGAAAAAGGACTATAACAATTTGGGCAAAGGTGGCAATGAAAGGCAAGTTCCAAGGACGATGTTGGCACCCCATGATGTAATGGTACTCTAAATACTCTAAATAGGGTACACTAAAAAGTGTAAAGGGACAAGTGGGATCTGTCTCAAAAATGCTCTAGTAGACAATTTTGCTTAACTGTTTTCAGTGAGTCACTCTGTTGGGTCAAAACAAAATTTATTTAAAATAAAATGTTTAAAAATCTTTATTGAAAACAAACCACCTCTAAATCTCAACCTAAATCTGTGTTTTAGAGGAAGTAGTTCACTCTCCAGATACCGAGTCCTAAAATTACTCTGAGGAGCATGCTCTGTAGGCTGAGTATAGTACGGTAGGGCGAAAGGAGACCTACCTCCTCTCTCCTACCTGCTCCCTGGGTCTCCTTCTCTGAGAGTGAATGCACGAACCTTCTCCAGATTTCAGAATTCTGGGCATGAATTTCATCTTGTTGCCAGAAGGAGGCGCCACGGACACGGGTTAAGCTCTGCCCCTCCTTCTCCTTCGTACCCCCACCCCCACCAGTCTCTTGCCTTCCCGCTTCCCTGGTACATGACGTTGGAAGCTGCCTCAGCCAGAGTCTTAGCCATAGGAGTGAAGGAGTGGAGGGGTTTGGGGGTGGGGGGTGGGGTGGGGGTGTCTCGAAGGAGGAGACACGCACAGACATACACCGAGAGAAGAGATTTCTTTTCTAGCTTCGTGGGTTCCCCGCCCCAAGAGCCTCTGTGTGTGTGAGAGGTAGGGGTGTGTATGTATGTGTATGTGTGTATGTATGTGTGCATGTGTGTATTTGTGTATGTGTGTGTTATGTTTTTGAGTATGAAACAAGCCCAGATGTATTTTCCTCCCCCCCACCTTTGGCTAAAACTACCCTGTCCCTCACTCTTCCTCCTTGCCTTCCTCCTCTCTTCTGTTGCTCTGCAAAGCCCCTTCCCACCCCCACCCCCACCCCCATCATCGCCAATTGGAATCTGTCTTTTTCTCTCCCACTTCCCCCTCCCTTTTTTATGAGAAAGGAAGGTTTCTGGGGTTCTCCACCTCCCCCCACCCCAATCACTTCCTTTGGTTTCTTCACCTCCAGGAAATCACTGGGATTGGTATCTCCAAAGGGACTGTCGGCGTTATTGCTATTGATCGTTATCGATTCTGATCAATAAGCGGCTTCTCATCCGAGCCCCTTGGCTCTGGGTTTGCAAAGAAGAGACTTCAACTTCCTAGTGTCGGAGGTGGATTTTTTAAAATCCTGTTTTACAGGAAAGGAGAACCCTAAACGCCCCCTTCCATCCATCCATCCATCCATCCATCCATCCATCCATCCATCCATCCATCCATCCATCCATCCATCCATCCATCCATCCATCTCCTCCTCCTCCTCTTCCTCCTCCTCCTCCTTTTCCCCCTCCCGCTGGCCACCCCACCCCAGGGAATTCGGAGTCGTTGCAACGCGGGCGCTCGGCGGATAGGTCAGTATTTGCCGGGAGTCCCTTGCCTAGGCTTTAGGGCTGGATGTGTGGCCGGCAGGGAAGGAGGGTCAGGTGCGGGAAACTCGGGAGCCAGGCGGGTATCAGAGAAAGCCTTTAAATGGGATGCAAACTTGTCTTTTTAGGTGGAGGTGTGTGTGTGTGTGTGTGTGTGTGTGTGTGTGTGTGTGTGTGTGTGTGGTTTTCCCGGGGGCTGGAGGTGATGGTGGGAGATGCTTTGAAATCCACCCCCCCCCCCCAAACCCGCCCCCGCCCGGGAGCTGAGAGGGATGTCAGCGGGTGGCGGAGGCTGTAGCCACGCGCTGCGATTATCTGTCTGTCCAATCGACACGTTGCAGGTGAAACACAGTGGTCTGCACATCAGCACCACTGGCTTGCGTGAGTGAGTGTGTGTGTGTGCGTGCGCGCGCGCCTATGTGTGTGTGTGTGTGTGTGTCAGTGTGCCCCTTTCAAGAAATGCAAAATGTACATTCTGTGCACAGTCAAAAACCGATTCCACACAGCGGGGTGGGAGGAGGCGCTGCTGTTGGAGGCAAAGGGAAGAGAAAGACAGACATGTCAGCAGCAATGCAGATGGTGATGGGAACCGCACTTGCTAGCGAGTTAAGTGTGTATTGTGTTTCTGCGTGTGTGAGTGTGTGGTGCTATGTCGTGGCTCGCACTCTCTCTCATTCAGATTTGGTTTTCTACCTCCCATCCATGCCTGTCCCAGGAATATAGCGAGACCTTTCCTGAATTATTTATAGACCTGTGCCAGCTGTTTTTCAATTCTTCTCGTGTGCACTCTGTTGAGAAATGCGGGTTTTCTTTCCCCCCTTTTCTTCCTAAAACGACTTGATATCTTTTTTTTCGGGGATGCAATTTTGTCATCATTCGTGGTACGCTCTCTAATAAAATACTGACCCCCTCTTTTCCCTCCTTAGGGAGGGGATGCCTTGGAAATAATCATGCTCCACAGAGGAACAGATCGGACCTGCAGCTTCTCCAAACAGAGCCTCCTCTAAAGCTCCAGAAGACCAAAAACATAATTATTAGAAGAATCTTTTAATTTTTTTTCAATCCAGCCCCTAACCTCACATGGAAATGGAATAATTATTCTGGATTCTGCATTGGGAAAGCCTCTCCTTTCGCTGCATTACCCTTGAATGGAATAATTTTTTTCTTTGAATTTGCATCACCTCAAGCCAGAAGATTAAAAATCCCCCCACAATTTCCCAGCTAAATTGGATTTTAAATTCTCTTTCATTTCTCCCTTATCTTTCTTATGTGGATATGCAAGCAAGAAGAGGAGACTGGATACTCCCAACATGTTCACTCCCTTAATCTGTCCGTATAGAGGTTCTACTTCTACAAACCAAGGTAGAGAAAATTCTTTCTATTTTTTTCCTCACCTGGTGGTAATCACTCTTTGTTCATCTTTCTCTCTAAATCCTTCTAGTTTTTTTTTTTTTTTTTAGAGAGGGCAGAACATGACTTACTTAAAAGGATATGGGAAATAGGGACAGTGAAATAATGCTGTTTTTGTTAAAAAAATAGGGGGGAAAGATCATGCCTCTTCCTTGCCTCATCAAACAGGTTTTTTTTGGGGGGGTGAAATGGGGAGGGGAGTAAGGAACTTAATGATTGAAGGGTGTGTACAGAGGTGGTAGAGAGACCTGTGTGATTTTTGAGGTAAATGGCATTTTGATTCATTCATAGGTTAGTCTGTGTTTTTATGGGGTATAGGAAATTAAACAATCTTTCCCTTTTTAAGCTTTGTCTCATTTGCCACCTCCATACTTCCATCTTTGCCTCCTCTCCATGCCCTTCTTCAAAATAAAAATGACTGTTAGGGATGATTATGGTTGTTGAAATAAAATCCACTTGCTGTTTTTTAGACACTGGGCTAACCCTGGGCTTGGAGATGCTGGGAAGCCTATTGCAGAGGGTCTGGTCAAGGTGGGAGAATGGGTTGGTCCCAAGAACACACTTTGAAAGGGTGCTTCTTAGGTGACAGTGACAATTCTGGGAAGAAATGCAATCAGAAAATATTTTGCTCTTAATTTATATTTTATATGCTATTATTTTCAGCTCCTTCTGTCTACACATCTATTTATACACACACATCCCCCAAGCAAACTGTTACTTCCACACTCCTGCAAAATGGCTATGTTGCAGAGTTCTAAAATGCTGTGCATGTGTGAGGGGTGCATAATTTGACACGTGAGTCTTTGTGTTAAACAAAGGGATGTGTGATCTGTGTGCCTTATACCCTCAAAATAGAATAAAGGCTTTAATTATTATGTTCCTCTACTCAATTTTAGAACGAAGATAGTGTTCTTCTAGTTACTGTGTATTAGATTCATATATGTGAAAAGAGAAATGAGGAATACTTGTCTCATCTCTCTTTAGCTAGTCACTAATGAAATGCAAGACTGAACTCCAGAGGAAATCAGGTTGCCCATAGAGTGAAGCACCATGATGAGATAGATGGTCTGGGTGCTTCTTTCTTGGGTCTTCAGGTCCTACAACCTTAAACTTAAAAAAGTGTCAAAACTCTGAGATTCAGTTTTTGATAGAGAACCTCAAATAATAATTGATTATTAATTGCTATCTCAGAACATTATGAGTATGTTTTAATTCTTTAGCATCATTAGTATTTTCAAAAAGCTCCCCCAAACCCTTTTTCTTTGACATATTTTATGCCAACACTTTGGAATGGTGCAAAAAGACGGAGAGATCTAGATTCCAAACCCCAAAGGAAGCAGTTGAAGGCCTTACAGATTCTTAAAACTAGATTATTGAAAATATTTTAATTATTTAAGGTTATAAATTTGTATCTAAATAGAACAAAGGCATTTAATGATCTTATAGTTAGTTTTCCTCATCAAGATGTTGAAGCAGAGGCTGGATGACCATTGTGAGAGATGGAAGGGGCGTCCTTTTTGGGCATGAATTGGACAAGATGACTTTTGAGGTCCTTTCTAACTCTGTGATTCTGTGGAGTGTAGGTAGAGATTTCCCATTGTCCATAGAAGGGCAAATAAAAGGATGGATATGATCCATTTTTTCAAGCTTTAATGTTCCTGAATTTTTAGTGTATAGGTTATGAGGCACCCCTTTGTTTCCAGGGAGAGGTAGGATTCCACTTTGAGCCATGTTCTCACCCTGTCTGTAAACAGCCAAGTTTATCCAGTAATTAGCTATTCTCTTAGGAACACCTGTACTGTTTTACAGCCTCTTCTCCTTTCAAGTGTGACAATCAAGTTTTTTTTCTCCTCCAGAAATGATGATTTGAGTAAGACATACTGTATGGCAATTCTGTATGCACAGAAAGAATAGCTATGGATAGCTTTCTTTGCATCTTTCTTGGTGCTTAGCCTTAGACCCTACCAGTAGTAGGCACTCACTTTGTTGATGATGTCATTGATGATGATAAAGATACTTTACTGCAGAGGGAATCAAGAACAGATATAGGGTCATAGAATTAGAGCTGGAAGTAACCTTAGAGAGTTGCCCAACCACCTTCGGCCTCACTTTCCTCATCTGTAAAATGAAGGTGTTGGACTAGGTAGGTGCCTTAGCTCTAGATCTAGGATCATCTAGTCAAAATTCTCTGTTTTATGAAGAGGAAGAAATAGACCCAGGGAAGGGAAGACACTTATCCAAAGTCACATGAATAGAAAGTGCTAGAGCAGACGTTTCTAACCCAGGTGATCTGACTCCAAATCCTTGACTCTTTCCACTCTATCAGGGTTTCTCTAGGTTTTTTAAGTGCACTGCATTTCCCCCCCTACCCCAATCCAAGGAAAATAAAGAAATGCTTCTGGGTGTTACTAGGTGACCTATATAATAGGCAAAGAAGGAAAGGGAACAAAAAGCAAGGAGAGGAGGAAGAAGAGGAGCACAGGAGGAGGGAGAAGAGACCAAGAAGAAAGAGAGATAATAATCAAATTCCATGTGAGGGGTGGGTTGGTGGATGAATGCTGAAAAATTGCCTCAGTGTTAGCTTAATGGCCCTGCTGCCATACAGGTTGTTGTTACCTTTTCTGGAGTCTAAAGACATTTTTGAGACAGTGGTGAGAAGCAGGTGTTTGGCTTGATGCCAAGATGCTTTCTGTGAGACTGTGACTCAGTGGGGTTCTGTGATATTGGTGTCATTGTTCTCCTCCTCATTTCTCCTCACAGTGCAGGGTGATGGCTGGGCTCCATTTGGGGCTCAGCTTCTCCTGTCTTTTCCCTTTACATTATGGGTTACATGAGGAAGAAATAATGCTAGTGGTGGGAGAAGGGTAAAATTAATTTTAATTGAGGAGCCACTGTGATGTAAATTTCAAACAAATTTATGGAAAACTAAGCCTTCTTTCCTTCTTGGTATATTTGCCCATGACATAGAGGACGGGAAGCATTTATTTCCTGTTTAATTTGTTCAAAATTAATATCATGGAGTCTCTCAAATGAAAATGAATTTGTACTTCTTCTTAATGAAAGTTTTCCAGGGAAAGCAGGACTAGGAAATTTAAGAAAAAGGAGTAAGGCCAATGACCTTCTTTGTCTCCCAGGTGTATCACAGTGTGATGGAACTCTGAACACCAAAGCACATAGCTGGTTTGTAGGTAGACATTGAGAGGTGAAGAGGACTCAGTGTATTCATATTCTTTCACATTTTGGCTCTCTTCTTGGCTTTCTCAGTAGGGAATCTTTATTTGATGATTCTTTAGCATTTCATTTTGGGTGGTTAAGATGGAGGTGCAACACACTATGTGTTATTTGTATGACATTAACCTTGGCAGTCTCTCTCAATCATTTCTTTGGCTTACACCCATGTGCAGGGTTTCCCTTGAGAATGTCAGAATTTGGTTCATTTTGCCTAAACTGAGTTTCCCTGAAAACATTAGAATTTGAAGTGTGGTCCCCTAAAGGACCTTTAGCTCACCTGTATTCAGACAAGAGATGCCACACAGGTTTTGTTCAAAAGCCCCACCCCCCGAGATTTGGGAAATTTCTTTCTTTTAGTAAAATAAAAATGTGGTTTCTGCCACCATCATCAAAGAACAAATAGGTAGCATAGGGACCAGACCTATGATGTCATTGTGACAGGAAACAGAATAGACTCAAAAAGTGAGTCCCTGGAATGTCAGAAAAACTTTCCACCTTTGTCTGAAATGGATTGACTCTCTCCTCTGCAGGGTTCGACCAACCTTTCTTCTCATCTTATATGAATTCCTGTGACTCATGGTACCAGTGAAGGGATAGATTTGGGTTGTTGCCCAGTAAACATGGTTCTCTGCTGGGTTGTTCCTTCTTCTCTGGTTGGGCTCCATAGACAGTGTGACCCATGGACCATCTCCAGGTCTGAATGAGGCTGGGTATTTCTGTCTCTTTTCCAACAATTCCTGCCCCGCCCTCGCCTTTATTGAAACTCCCATCTATCCTTCTTAATCTTTGGTGCTGGACCCCGGTTACATAAAATTCCTTGTAGAGGCTTCTCATGCAAGTCTTTCTCCAGAATCCTATGTAGTCCAGAATCTGTGTCTCTCTTCAGAGTGTGTGTGCATGTGTATATACACGTATCTGCCTTGTGGTGGATCTTATCTGTTTTTAAAAACCTACTAAGTCTGTGAAGTCAGTTATTAATGTGTTATTAACTCAGTGATCCTCACTGATTGCTGACAGAACAAAGACTATGGCAATGAAACAGTTAGAACCCAGGAGAGGGAGAATTCGCACCTTGTTCTGGAATTAGAGGATTTACTTCCTCCGAGCTTGTCTGCTGCATGGGTGAAAAAGAATGAAAGTAAGGGAGAAAACTCAGAAAAAGAATAAAGAAGGAATAAAAATGAATAAAAGAGGTTCCTTTCAGCACTGTTTTGTATTGTTTAGCTTTCTTTCAGACTGGGAACAATGACTTCTGGTGGGAGGATAGCAACTTCCTTGATATTTCCTTATCCTAGGAGGATGCTTATTTGGGAGAGTCCCTGACTTCCTACCTTACTTCGCGCATTCTTCCATCTGTGCTTTTCCCTGCCACCCCCTCACCCAAATTATTTTATTGGGATCCTTCTAGGACTTCTGCTCTTAAACTCACATGCAGATAGCTGTGTGTAGGAAGAGAATTTTGAATTGGGAATCAGCAGGGCAGTGACTGCAGAGAATTGTCACCTAGCTGCTGTTTATCTAGCTGCTATTAGCTTACTTGAAAAAAACACTTTTGAACCTCCCAGCAGAGAAAAACTCTGGGTCTTGATTTTCTTATATTTTACATTTAAAGGACCAATTCCATTGGAACCTGACTTTGATATCTTATTGTAGCACAGAGTTCATTTTAGGTTCTCAAAGATGATTCCAGTGGTGTACAGGCTTTGGAAGATCTTAACCTATGAAATTGGAAAGACTTCGAGTACAGGCTGACAGTCTATAATATGTTGTCAAAGGAACAACCTAGGTATATTTAAAGAGGTTCACCTCCAGGATGGCTACAGGGTGACAAATTTTCTGCCACTTGTAGATGAGTCACAATTTGTGTCAGTTGGACCGAATGCTCAAGTCAACGAAACCAACAGATCTTTGAAGTTTTGAATGTAAAAATCAAAAGGGTGAGGTGACAGGTGCCTCTGCTAGCAAAGAATAAAGCTGGATAGGAAGGTAAATAGTTAGCTAGTTAGTGCATTTATCGAGCACTTACTATGTGCCAGGTACTGTGCACTGTGCTGATCGCTAGAGATACAAATCCATGTATGCAAAGAGGGAGCTGGCCTTTTAATGGGGAAAGGCAAGATATAAAGGTCATATGGAAACTTCCCTCCTTAGAAAGGAGAACATTTTATTTTAAAAAGGGGGTGGTTGGAAGGGAAGAAAAAAAACACATGATTATTATATATTTAAAAGGAAGAGCAAGTTGTACATAATAGATTTTCAGTTTCATGTGCAATCATCTTATTATACTATATTATGGAAATGTTTGTTTTATTCCATAAATTAAAAATAAAATAAATACAAAAGGTTTCGATATTTTTATTAATGAAGCAAAACGCAAGAGCCCTGAGTGATGTACAGTTGTGTGTGCTGAGATCATAGCAGAGATCCAACTTCTGGAAGGAGGGAAGGGGAGGTAGATGTAGGCCTGACCTACACATCTATAGTGTTTCAGAAGACTGAATAGGGTGGCACTGTCTTTTTATGCACTAGGGGCCAAATTGATGAAGGAATAATTACATTTATTTAATGTGGTCTTCTCAATAATGGACATTTGAGAGGAATTAAACATCTTCTCTTCCTCTCCTCTTCTTTTTACTATCTCCCTTACCCCTGGAGATTTTAGAAATTTCTATCTTTTTTTTTTTTTAGTAAAAATAAATAAAAATTTGGTCTTTGCCGCTATCATCAAAGAGCACATAGGTAGAATAGGGACCAGTCCTAGGATGTCATTTAGTTTAAGGAACTCCCAGGTGAGAAGACCTCCCTTTACCAAGGTAGCTTAGTACCTTTTAATGCAATTTATGTTCTGAAATTGCTTAGAGCACAGAGTGGTCAAGTGATGTTCCCAGAGTCACACAGCTAATATGTCAGAGGTGGAACTTTAACTCAGGTTTCCCTGGCTTTGAGGTTAGCTCTTTGTATACTATCCCATAAGTGTCAAACATGTGGCCCATGGATTGCATGCAGCATACAACACTCACCAAGTGAAGTCAGAACCAGATTAAAAAGTAATGAGAAAATAGTTGATAAAATTAATAAAAAGGCAATAAAACATAGTTGATGTTAACGGCAGCTAGATGGTTCAGTGCATAGAGTGCTGGTCCTGGAGTCAGAAAGACCTAAATTAAAATCTTGCCTCAGATACTTACTAGCTGGGTGACCTTGGACAAGTCACTTAACCCTGTTTACCTCAGCTTCCATCTGTAAAATGAGCTCCTGAAGGGAAATGATAAACCACTCCAGTATCTTTGCCAAGAAAACCCCAAATGGGGTGACAAAGAGTTATATACAACTGAAATGACTGAACAACAACAAGAATGTGATTACATGGCTTTCTAAGTTACTTTGTGCTCTCAAGGATCCTTAAGTACAGTCTAGTAGGGCTCCTGTTTCTGAGTTTTGTCACCACCCACACTACAGCATCTCATTGAAGGACACGTAGATGCCATATAGACATGAGCATTTGGGGGGAATATAAGTAAATAGAAATCAAAACATGTTTCTAATGAATGTTTCACATTTCTTAATGTTCATCTCTCTTGTGAAAGCAAGAGAAAGTCCTCAGGAAGAGACTCTCACTTGGAAGAGGATATTCACTTGGAAGGATTCTTTGCTAGGAGGCTGAAGAAAGTAATAATGGGATTGTTGAGAAAGAGTAATTCAGATGCTTATGAATTTTAGCTGTATACCCCTGGCTGCTAACCAGTCCATGCACTGTGTACCCACTATGAGCACAAATAATGATGTATTGTGTATTAGTATATTCTTTTTCTCTATATCCATCTTTGGGTCACTTTGCTGATATTTAAACTGAAAATGAAATTATGGTCGTTTGACTTCGATTTTAGTCAGTTGTTCTTGGCTGGAGAGGAGTTTGAAAGTGCTATGTTGTGAGGAATCACAGAATTTAAGAACTGGAAGGTTCCTTAGTCTAGACCTCAAAGTGATGCAGCAGATATCATGCAGCTAGTTGGTAGGAGAGCTGTAACTACAGCCAAAAAAGCTTCTGACTTCTAATTCAGAACTCTTGCCACATAACTTTAATACTTAATAATTTGTAATTTTGCTGCTATGCTACTCCTTCCAGAAAGTCAGATCACAGGCTCTCTCTGACTTAGCAGATGGTTCAGGAGAGGTGTAGTTACAGCTAACATTTAATGGCTAACATTTACATAGCACTTACTATGAGCCCTGCACTGTGCTAAGTGCTTTACAATGATTATCTCATTTGAGCCTCACAGCAAACCTGGGAGGTATATGCTATTATTATCTCCATTGCATAGATGAGAAAACAGAAGCAAACAGAAGTAAACTGACTTACCCAGGGCTACACAGCTCCAAAATGACTGAGACCAGATTTGAACTTAGGTCTTCCTGATACCTTGTTGAAGTGTTTACCATTCTGTGGCCATCATGATGATGCGTATTTCCAAATTTAATTAAAATTGTCCTCAGACAAGAAACTTACAGTCTGTCTTAGTTCATCCTTCCTGGGCTTATAGAAACTGTCAGAACTTATAATACACTTTCATTTCTTTCCAGAGTCACTTCCACATATGATGTGGCATTGGCATGGACTTTAGTGGAGACATCCTTGCATTGATCAAAATAAGACTTCTGGATTCTCTGGAGATTAGCTAACTATCTATACAATCCCTATGTCCCATTACCACCAAAAACAATTCATTGTTCATGTAAAGAGTACTATATTTATAGAACATCTAATGTAATAATATAAAAACCTTTCTGCCATCTTTTACAATGAAAGTCAAAATTTCTGCAGCTTAGTCACTCTTTGTAAATGTAGATGATAGTGCCTGGAGAGTGGTGCTGGGGGCTTTCTAGAGAAACCATATGAAGATTTTTCACTTATTTAGCCCTGCTACTAAGCTATGCCATTTGTCACTTAATTTGTTCTTGGCCTGATATTTTGGGAGTGTTTTTTTTCTCTTTTAAATAGGAGAATGTCCATGTTCAAGATGTCTGGCTATGAGAAAGCATCACATCTAGTGGAATAACCTCCATCTTTGGGCTGGAAGAGAGTGATATTTGAGATGGACGTTTCATTGTATTTCTTTCATCTTCTATTTCCCTTCACTCCTCTTCATTCTTGTTCTCTAGTTGTTTGTGCATTATGTTTGTTCACCTCATTAATATCAGGAACCCAGTACAGTTCTGTGAAAAGAATCATACATTTCTTAGGTTTTTGACAAAGGCTTGGGAAATCAACAGGATGTGCTATGGTAGTATTTTTAGGGGACAAGGGGAAGGGGATTGAGGTGAATGGAGAGTACATGTCCTGTATGCATGTCACAAGCTAGAAATGGAGAGAAGCTGTGGGCTTCTGTGGGCTGAAAATCCTCCTTAGAACATGACACTATAGGAACAATGACAGATTGAAGTCTCAGAGCATGTCAGTTTAGGAAAATATACATGGCATAGATCTGAAATGAGTGCAATTTGAAGTTTAGAACAATTGACTTTCTGGCCTTGTTATTTGACTTTGAAAAGGTAAATTACACTGTATATATGCATAGCTAAAGTGCTGTGGAATATTCTCCCATGAGCCAGCACTCAGATTTCTTGATGTAGGTAAAAATGTCAAGAGAGTACACTTTGCTTTTTATTCTTCCTTGATCTTTAAGCAGAAAATCTCAGGTCTTTAAATTCCTCATATTTTGAAGAGTGGACTTAAATAGAAGGGTTAAAGAAATGCAGACTAAATTGTCTGGGGAAGGAGAACTTTAGGGGAGATCTATCGCTGAATTATCTCTGATTGCTCTCATAACTGAATGTAGTCTCTGAAGAAAGAGAGGAGGGATATTCTGAAGATATTATGCCCCTTCTACCTTCTTTTGTAACTCTCATCCCTAGCTAAAGATTATATAAATGTATTTTTTTTTTAAGTCAAGTTGTCACACTAGCGGCAGCCTTCAAAGCAGAAATTCTTTTTGTCTGTTCACACAGACACACAGACACACACACACACACACACACAGACACATACAATCTGCTTTATCTATGGGTAAATGTACTTAGTGATATAACTACCCAAAAGACTGGCTGAAAATAACTTTCAAAACATCAGAGGAACTATGACGTTATCAATCCTTCTATTGTACATTACAATCCATCTATGCCATCTCATCCTAGGTGATTCTTGTCCATATTCTCCCATAGATCCACTCATGTCTTTATATGTTTCCTGGTTACCAGTGTGGCCCTTAGCCTGTCCATCTGTCATCTCTCCCTCTTTCTTCATCACTGGTCACGCCCCTTTTTTCTAATCATACTCAGTGATATCTCTCAAGTCACTTCTTGCATGTTGGTTATTCAGAATGCACTGAGTCCAACTTGAGTTGAACATGCTTCTTATTGTTGTCCTTTGGTTCACATGCAACTTTGATTCTTCAGAGAATGTAACATTGCCAGGAAATTTCTGTTAAAAGGATAGCGTTTTGTGCTGGGAAGCTGCACTGGCTCTTGAAAAACACAGTGGTATTTTCCTAAATGTAATACAGCCAACTCCCTTCTTCCTATTCAATTCTGGGCCCAAGTCTCTGTGTAGCTGTAGTGCTGTTCTCAGATCTATCTCCATCTCTGATCTATAGCTATCTTTATAGCTAATCTATATCTATACTTTTATATCCATATATCAATACATATATCTATCCATTTATCTATCTTATTTAGATATACTAATATACCTCTATATATACACATACAAAGTCAATACATTGGGGCGTAGTGTTGGATTATTAAAATTCTACACAATTTTCCAAATGCAATACAGTATACCCTTTTCCTTCATTTTAATTCTGGACCCAAATCATTGGGTATCTGTAGTACTTGTTCCAGATTCCTCTCTCTTTCTCTTTCTGTCTCTCTCATCTAGAGTTATATTTACATCTATGTATGTTGTCTATATTTCCATATCTATATACCTATTAGCCCATATATCTATCCATATCTAACTATATTATCTAGATATGCTAATATGTCTATAATATGGACTAATTTAATATACTAGGGTGTAGTGTTGAATTATTACAATTCTATACAATTTCCCAAATGCAATCCAGTCTACCCCTTTTCCTCCATTTAATTCTGGGCCCAAGACATTGGGTATCTGTAGTGCTTGTTCCAGATCTCTGTCTCTGTCTCTCATCTACAGCTATATGTACATCTACATATGTATCTATATACCTATTAGTATATCTACCTATCTATCCATGTCTGTCTATCTGATTTAGATATGTTAATTTATGCATAAAATACATACTAATTAAATATACTGGAGGGTAGTATTAGATTATTAAAACACTACACAAATTTCCAAATGAAATTCTGTCCCTTTTCCCCCTCCATTTAAATTCTGGGCCCAAATCACTGTCTATCTGAAATATTGCTCACAGTATTAGATACTCATGTACTAACTGCAGGGATTGGATATCTTACTTCATTATATCATCTTGACAATAGGCATTTTTGATCCATTATGTTTTCCCTGTATGAATTGTTAAGGCAATAGGTTTGATGTAATTATGTGTTGCTGTGACATTTGAGGGCTCAATGGAGATCAGCACAATGCAGCATCTATAGAATCTTATCACCCATAGGGAATTCTCTCTTCATTTGGAGACCTTGTACAGAATCCTTTGAAGTAGTGAATGTTTTGGGGAGTATACATCTTCCTCTTTTTGCCTAGCTTTATATTAATAACCAGAGTAGTTAAACAGGTTTATCTTTCCTGTGCACTTATCAAGGTAGGACTGTATTCTAAACACATGCCTGAGAGATTCCTTTGGGGGTACGGAGCCTTAAGGTTTTGTCTTACTGACACAAATGATTATTTAGAATCTAGTATTCTTTGTACCTTTTAGTAAATTGTGTAACTGTATAAAGGTGTGGCTTGCTGTAGATTTTTGTGAAAGCCTGCTTATTTATTCCCTTCTCATTTTCATCAAGGATATCCTTGATGTGTGTGGATAAAGGATTTATTTAACATTTTACTTTCCCCTCACTCACATGTAAAAACAATTTTTAACATGTTTAAATTTTTTTTTGAGTTCCAAATTCTCCCCTTCCCTCTTTTCCCTCCCCTCTCATTGAGAAGGCAAGCAATTTGATATAGATTACACATATGCAGTCATGCAAAAACATGGCTAAGGCATTTAAAATAAGGAAAAAAGAATTTATGAACTATCTATAATGTGCCACTCACTGTGTTAAGCACCTTACAGATATTATCTCATTTGATCTTCCCAAGAACTCTGGTAGGTAGCTGCAATTATTATCTACATTTTCCAGTTTAGAAAACTGAGGCAGTCAGAGATTATGTGGCTTCCTTAGGGTTAATTAGCTAGTATTTGTCTGGGATAGATTTGAACTCAAGCCTTTCTGACTCACCTTCCTCATCTTCATCATGGAGACAGTATCACATTAAATACACTGCGTAATACATTGCTGAACCAGCCACTATCCTCAGCTAAATTAGCCATTTTAAAGACTTGTACTTGGAACTTAGGATTTAGAGTTAAAAGGGACCTTAGAACATCATATAGTACAATCCACTCATTTTGGATAAAGAAACAGGCTTGGGGAGGTTCACTGATCTGTGAGACCATAGAGATAGTAAGTAGCAGAACTGGGATTTAATTCATGGTCCTCTGAGTCCAAATCTAGTGCTCTTCCTCTTATTCCACCTTCTTTCAGACTCCATAGAAAAGACTGTGTTGTAAACTGCTTGAGGCTTAGGTAGAAAGTTAAACCAAAGGGATGCTGCTTTGTCACAAGGTGAATGATAACTGCTGCATTCCTCAGCCTTTCTCTCCTCTCACTGGCATGCCTTTGTCAGGGCTTGCCACTTAGTGGTCACAGTACCATGGCACAATCTACCCCCCTTGGACCACTGTAAATAAAGGCAGCCTATTAATAAATTGGGCTGGGGAAGAAGACACTGATTGATTGGTGAAGGATGACGAATGGTGCATTTATCTTAGTGTTGGTTGGAGTTTGCCAGCCTCGTTAACCTCCCTCCCAATGCAGGAAACAGTATTGAAGAGCTGAGAGAAGGAGGAGGGGAGGAGGTATTAGGATGCCTTTATTCTCTGACAGGAATTTTAATCATTGATTATTGGGCTGTCTTAGTTGGTGAACCCTTTAACCCCTTTTTAAAAGAATGACAACCAAACTGTAGCAGAGGAAAGAAGCTTCTTTTTATTTTTATCTGTGTAAATAGCTATGCTGTCTATAAAGATAAAAAGATTGTTCTTTGGGGTTGTTCTAGGCAGACACTGCTGAATACAAAGATTGCTCTGGGTTGTCCTGAATGCGGCCTTGCTCTCCAAATGGGTTTGGTTGTGACTGTTCTAGGCTCAGATACATAAGGCTAGATATCTGGAAGGGAACTGAACCATTTATTCAATCATCAAATATCCAAATACTTTTTCACTATACAGAGAAAATATCTAGACAATGGACTGAATATTTCCATATTTTATCCCCCCGCTTTTTGTGCAAAGCCCTTTGAGTTCTGTAGAAATATCGTCGGCATCTTTGTGGTTAGTGGCTCTTTCTTGAATTGCATTAAGAAATTCCCAGAGTTCGTTTTTGAATTAGGGATAAAAAGGACTTGGTTCAGTACCTGCATGATTATGAACAAGACTAGAGAGAATTTTCATTTTCCCCTTTCCCTTCCTGATTACCTGGGAGAAAGGGTGGCAGAAATATTTAGCCTCCATGCCAAGTTGTGTTAATAGCCATGGTTTCCAACTCTCAAGAGTCATTATTGGCTAGAAGGGCAGCAACCTTTTAGATTTGAGTAGAAAAAGCTACCAAGTAGACTTTTGCTTCCTAATATTGTTCTTTAACTCTGTGTGTATAATTCTTGGTTTTTCTGTGTAGGTCCTTGTCTATCTTAGTGTATTCTCGGTGTCTAGCACAGTGCTATTCACATCATAGGTGCTCAATAAATGTTTAATGATGATTGATGGTGGAAAGGAATTGGGCATATAGGAGGAACTTGGCTTTGTTGAGCATCCTTATGCTTTCATTTTCTTGCTTCCCAATCAGCTTTCTAAAACTAGAGATGATTTTTTTTATCTGTAGAATAGATCACTAAACTTTGGGTGCCTTTTGAGTTAACATCAAAATGGCTATTTGAATGCAGGCTTAGAGTTTGGGGAAGGAGGAAGAGGACCAAAATATTAACCCATTTTTATATACTGCTTTATAACCTATAAATCAGGCAAAGTCCTTATAATAATACTATGAGTATGTATGATTATAGATGAAGAAATTGAGGTGTAGAGAAGATAAATGATTTTCCTAATGTTGAAAAGCTAGCAAAATTTAAGAGCCAGAACTGGACCCTAGATCTTAGTACTGTGCCTGACATGTAGTGGGCAATCAATAAATGTTGATTGCTTCTGTTTCATGTTCTTTCACCTATCCCTCACCAAGCCTTAGATTTCATTTTGTGCTGAAGAAAATGTTTTCTTTTAAAGAAGTTTTCATTTATCGTTTGTCTCAACTTCTTCCCCTACCTCTCATTCTACACCTATTTGCAAAATTGCAACGTGGCTGTATTTGATACAGTTGTAACAATATCTCATGATTATATGATGTTTTAAGGCTCGTAAAGCACCTTTCTCATAGTAAACCTAGGAGGTTGATAGTGTACATGTTACAATCCCTATTTAATAAAGGAAAAAAAAAACCGGAGCCTTAGAGAAATTGAATGATTGGCACATGGTCATATGTTTGGTTAATGCTGGATTTAGGATTCGAATGCAGGTGTCCTGCCACCTCCAAGCCCAACTTTCTGTCTCTTGTGCTGTGTTGCCTCTCCAATTCAAGACCCACAGCCCTGGGAATCATGAATGGATCCTACAGTAAGCACAACAGGGATTTCATAGCAGCTGGACATTGTTATTAAGGAAGCTGTGTGTATGTAACTGAAGCTCAGAATTGCAAAACAGTGTGTGCTGACAGTCAGGTTCAAGCAAAAAGGCGCAATCTTTGAGTAGAGTTGATGAGAGTACTTTGAAGATGAGCAGTAGAAAAAATGCAATTCCTTCACTTTTCATTCTGTTGAGATTTGCACTTAGGGGAAAAAAGGTGTTTGCTGTTGTGTGCAGGGTGAGCTATAAACAGTCTAATTTGGGTCTTAATCTAAAATAGCTCTTATTTGGAGCCTCTCTGTTTGTAGGCTAGTAGGAATGCTTTCTGCTTTGCTCCTGGCAAATAGTAACATTCTCTAAACTGGAGAATTAAAACCACAAAGCCATTAGAAACTCTCCTTAACCTTCCAATCTTAATTTAGTGCTGATAAAAGATGAGCAATTAATTTCATTGTAGATCACTGTCTTCTGTTCTTCTACAGAGGGGATGTGGCATATGCCTTTCTTTGCTTCATCAATAATCCTGACAATTCCCACTCACTTGATAAAATCTTTCACCTTTAACCCTAGACTTTCATCTTACTGGAAGGAAAAGGAATTACATTCTCACCAAATTGTGTGGGGGGGGTTGTTTTTGTTTTCCAAAGTGACATTCTTGTCTTTTTGAAGAACTACCCTCTCAAAGTGTATGATTGGAGCAAATGACTGAAATTGGCCACAGAATTTGAGACTTTGATGGGAACTCAGTGACCATCTAGTAGACCTATGTGACAACAGAATTCACATTATAACACAAACCCACAAGTGGTCATCTATCCTTTGCTTGCAGATTTCCAATGAGGAGAATCTACTCATCTCAAGGTAGTACATTTCTGTTGTTAGAAAGCTTTCCCTGACATCAATTATACATTTTCCTCTTTGCAACTTTCATTTACTGCTCCTGGTTCTACCCTTAGGGACTAAACACAAAAACATCTGACCCATTCTCCAGTGATAGCCCTTAAAATACAGGAAGATGGTTATTGTGTTTCCCAGAGTCTTCTTTTCTCCAGGCTCAAAATGCTCATTCTCTTCAAGTGATACTCAAATGATATGAATTCAGGGTCCTTTACCACACCAATTGCTCTCTGAATACTCTAAATTTTATCAATATTCTTCTTAAAGTGTGGCACTGGGCAGCTAGGTGGCACAGTGGATAAAGCACTGGCCTTAGATTCAGGAGGACCTGAGTTCAAATTTGACTTCAGACACTTGACACTTACTAGCTGTGTGACCCTGGGCAAGTCACTTAAACCTCAGTACCCTGAAAAAAATAGGGAACCCAGAACTTAACACAATACTTTAAGTGAGGTCTGATGAACTCAGAGTACAATGTGATTATTACTGGAAGCAATGCCTCCTTTTATGGAGGGTCAAGATTGTATTAGCTTTCTTGACTGCCACCTCACACTGTTGACTCACATAGAGCTTGTAGTCCACTAAAATTCCCAGATCTTTTTCAGAACACTTAATGTCCATTCATTCTTCCTCCATCTTGTGAAGGTGATTTTTGTAATCACATTTAACAGTCTAAAGCACTGTGTGTTTTTTAAACATTTAAAAGGTAGTATTTTTATAATTTTTTTTTTGGTGAGGCCATTGGGGTTAAGTGACTTGCCCAGGGTCACACAGGTGTTTTTATAATATTTAAAATCCAGTTCACCTACTGAGGTTTTTATATAGTATGAATATTGTTTCCCTACTTTAGTTTTTTCTTCTTATTATTATTTGTACTATATAGGTAATCTTGAGTGACATTATGGCATAGTGCACAAAGCACAAGCCTTAGAATCAGTTGGGAAGATCTAAGTTTTATCTTTCACACTTATTAGCTTTATGATCATGGAAAAAAACCCAGCACATACCTTCTCAGTGGTTCAGACAACTCTTAAAGACTATAATTTACTCAGAAATTGCTTGTTTACATTTGTGAAGAGAGTTTCCATACCAGAATTTCTCCATGCTAGTGAAATCAAAGCATGAACACATACACTAATAAAAAGGTGTTGTTCTGTTGTGTCCAACTTTCTGTGACCCCATTTGGGGATTTCTTGGCAAAGATACTGGAGTAGTTTGCCATTTCTTTCTCTAACTCATTTTACAAATAAGGAAACTGAGGGAAACAGGGTTAAGTGATTTATCCAGGGTCACCTAGCTAGTAAGTGTCTGAGGCCAGATTTGAACTCAGGAAGATGAATCTTCCTGTTGCCAGACCTGGTACTCTATGCACTGCACCACCTAGCTGCCTCATTAACAAAAGATCCTGGTATAAAAAGTATAATGCCACACCTTTGTTTCATATATGTTTTTTATAGGGCTTATTGATAACCTCGTCCTCCATAGGTTAATAGATTAGAAATATCCTATATTCCATCATTATCCATTATAGTCTCTCCACTTATCTTTAGGAGAAGACACTAGAGAATGTTGGGTGAATAGGAGTGGGAACAGTGGCAGGGTGACAGCTGCTTGGGACACGAAATAATAGGCTTGAAGTTGTGGGCTGCGAGTGCACATCTTCTGTGTTATTGTTTCAATTTCAATGATTTTTATCTATAAAATGAACAGTAACAAGCCTTATTTAAAAGACTCTAAGCAATTTTGAGAAAGGAGAATAGAACAAACCTCTGAGCCTTGGGCAAAGCCCATCCAGGTTACTAAAATAGAATTACTTTTCCACATAGCTAACAGAGTTAAGAGAGACTAGTTTTCATCTGTCCTTTGATTTAAGAGTAATTCACAATATCCATTAGCAAAGAAGAACAGGATAATGCGATGGGAAGACATTAGGAGGGTCTGTTGCTGCTACATCATTAGGATGGTCAAGAGAAAAGAGCTAAAGGAAAAAAATGTTTGTTGGCGGGAATTGAAGCAAAATTTAGTACTTTACACATTTATTTATGTATATTGTGCCTCTGTATGGTAACCTCATATGTTACATAGAATTCTTCTTTTCTAGGAGCCTGAAAATATGAATAACAAAAGTTAAGTTTGGTAGAGAGTTTAGCGTTTGATCTCTGGCTCTCGTATCTCTTAGATGATTCACTTTTCAGAGTCCCATGGCAATGCCATCCATCTAGTCTGATCCATATCTGAACAAGGATCGATACTCTTTCCAACATCTCTGACAAGGAGTCATTCACCCTATGATGGAAGATGTTCAAGGATATGGAATCCATTGCTTCCGCTTTTGGAAATTTTAATCATTAGGAAGTGTGTTTTTTAAAATTTTATTTTATTTTATTTTTACATCAAGATGATTTGTGTCTAAACAACTTCCACCCACTGTTTCTAGTTCTGTCTTCAGAACAAGTTTGATCCCTTCCCCACAGTATAGCACCACACCTATTTGGGAAAAAAAAAGACATGAAAAACTAGATACTTAAAGGTCAAATGGGTGACATCATCACTCATTGCCCCATAGTTACCCAGGTTACTAGCTCAATAGTCAAGATTTCTTCTGTTACTTCTGTGTCTCCTGTACCTACTCTCCTGTTCACCAGGGAGGCAGCAGATCATTTAAAAAAGAACACTAGATTTGGACTCAATGGACCCAAGTTCAAATCTCAACTTAGTTACTTACTATAATGTGATCTTGGGCAAATCACTTAACTTCTTTGGGTCTCAGTTTCCTCATCTGTAAATTAGAGGGTTGGTCTCTGATCTCTAAGGTTTTATTCAGCTCTAAATCTATGAAACATTAATAATAATGCATCCTGAAATAACAGTTCGTTGATGTTGTCATAGTTAGTAGGCCATCAAAAACAGGATTTTAAAAAATGAATTGGGGGCAGCTAGGTGGCACGGTGGCACAATGGCGCAGTGCCCTGGATTCAGGAGGACCTGAATTCAAATCCAGCCTCAGACATTTGACACTTACTAGCTGTGTGACCCTGGGCAAGTCACTTAATCTTCATTGCCCTGCTTAAAAAAAAGAATAGAAAAAGAAAAAGAAAAGAAAAGAAAAGAAAAAGAATTGTCTATCCATGCCTTCCTCATCCTATATTTATTTCATTGTTTTTTTAGGCTCAATCTAGGAGGCTCAAATTTTCTTTATTTTTTAATTGTTCTTTTTTTCTTTTTCATTTGTATCTCCTTCCTTCCTTCCTTAATTTGGCCCATCATGCTTGCATGCTAAGATAGTTTTGAATTCTTATTTTGTTATCCAGTAGGCTAACTGTTCCCTCATCTGTAAATTTGATAACTATACTAAGTATGACATCATCTAATTGTTGGTAAGCATGATGAATAACATAGATGAAAGACAAAACCTTGGGGCACTCTACTAAAGACATTGCTCTAAGTTGATATTGAGCCTTTGTTGATTACTCTTTTGACTTAATGATTCATGCAGTTTCAAGTTAACCTACTCGTTGTGTAATTAAGCTAACTTCATTCTATCTTATTTATGAAGGCAGCACAAGAGCCTTTGTTAACTGGTTAGCTGAAATCCAGGCATATTATGCTAACAACATTTTCCTGATCTACCCACCTGCTTGCACTGTTAAAAAAAGAAAGAAGGTTGACCTGATAGAGACTATGCTGAAAATGAAGTCATATTGCTTCTTAATATTATAGATGGCATGGGTAGTTTTGCCAGTTATATATGTGGTGGTACCTCCATAGATAAATTCACCCAGACTTAATTCAGTTCCTTGCATTTTTACACTCTACAGAGAATACCAAACTACCTCACAATTAATTAATTCACCAACTAGGAGCGTAGTATATATCTCAACTACCAGGTGGCATACTCTCTGGTGCATAACCCAGTGGCAGTAAGAAAGTAGTCAGTGTTCATTCATGTGACTCTTCCTATGACTGAAGTCTCCTTCACAGTTTACCACTGACCTATTCTCCCCATCAACTTCTTCTTTTTAGATCCCAAAGTTGGTCCTAGATTCCTTATAGATCTAGGGGTATGAATTGGTATATGTTAAAAAATTCCCACACTGGGGAATCTGACTTATCTCTACTCTGAGCCCTCGTTTCTTATATTTAGAAACTTCCCTTTACATTAATGGCCACACATTCATAGGATCCTACAATTTACCTTTTTCTTAATATCCATATGATTTATTCAGATTGTAAGGCAGTAAATAAACCAAAATAAAAATAAAATTGTAGGGAATTTCAAATAGAAGCTGCAAAAGTCTCTTTATTAGAATCAATCCCATGCCTTCCCCATCACCCATGCCAGTTGTCACATTAAGAAGTAACATGATTTCATATCTGCATGGTCCATGTCAGACCATCTTTCCTTCCTTCCTTCTTTCCTCCCTCCTTCCTTCCTTCCTTCCTTCCTTCCTTCCTTCCTTCCTTCCTTCCTTCCTTCCTTCCTTCCTTCCTTCCTTCCTTCCTTCCTTCCTCCTTCCTCCTTCCTTCCTTCCTTCCCTCCTTCCTTCCTTCCTTCCTTCCTTCCTTCCTTCCTTCCTTCCTTCTTCCTTCCTTCCTTCCTTCCTTCCTTCCTTCCTTCCTTCCTTCTTCCTTCCTTCCTCCCTCCCTCCCTCCCTCCCTCCCTCCCTTCCTTCCTTCCTTCCTTCCTTCCTTCCTTCCTTCCTTCCTGCTTGTAACTAGATGGGTAAATTGGGAAAAAGCTTGTTGGCATAAAATACTTGGATTTCAGCTAACTAGTTAACAGAGGTTCTCATACTGTCTTCATAAATAAGATAGAACAAGAAGTGGGAAAAGAATAAGTAAAGATTTTGGCAAGTTTTGGAATTTACCAATTTGGCAACTGCTTTGAGGAAATGAGAGCTGGAGAAGTGCTGGGGTTGGCACTGTTTGCTTTTGCTGTGCCTGTGGTTCATGGTACTCACATCTCACAAGTCTCTAATCTACTCCAGTCAGTCTGTTCTAAGGTTTGCTGTGCAGGCTCCCACTCTCTTCAGAAGTAATCACACATCTTGCTTCCCTTTGCCCTAGTTGGCTGCCACCACACCACCAGTGAGATGGCCCTGTGCTCCAGCTGCTCAGAAGGAAAACCCAAAATGGAGTGTGGATGTATAGTTCTTTACTCCCCTAAGCCTGTGAAATTCTCAACAGGAAATCTCTTCAATGGCAAAGGAAGAGGGAATCTCAGGGATTCTGGGAAATGTATGCTCACACACCTTTCCAAGCTTCCATTAGCCATGCTGGTTCTTTACCCCATGCAATCTGGAAAGGATGTGGAAAGATCTGTTACATCATTGATTCCTTTTCTATGTACTCATAAGATATTCCTTTAACATATTGTAAGAATTTTGCCTGGAGTTGAAGTCAAGCTCACCAACTTCTAGTCTGAATCCCACATTTGTATGTTTTTAGTCTTGTGGCATCTCCACCATTATCTTTGGTTTTCCTAAACTCACTCACCAGAAACTCAGCCATCACATCAATGTTCTTTTAGTATCCCAGGATAGCATGTAGTGATTGGTGATTTCACCACTTTCGACTCAAATTGGTATTTGTTGATAACCATAAGCATCTTCTTATCATTTCTTTACTTGTCTTGTGTTTTAGTTACCTATGACAGAAGCCTTATGACATTCAACACAGGTATTCTGTAGAATAACAAGGAATGAGTCAGAAGTTACTGTAATACATACAACATTTCCATAACAAATTAGGGTTTTTCAAAATGGAATGTAATTTCTTGGAAGGTAGTGGCTTTCCCTTCATTGGAGGTCTTTAAATAAAGATTGGATGACCATTTGTTGTGGGGTTATTCTAGAGGGAATTTTTTCTCAGGTATTGGTTGGGCCATATGATCAATGAGGTCCTTTCCATCTCTGTAATTTAGTGACTCCCCCAGAGACATGAACCATAGAGTAATATAAGCTATGCACACAGAGGATAAGCCCTCCAGAAATAAGAGACTCCCAGAGTTTACTTGTTCCTTTTTAAAAAAATTTTTTTTGGTGAGGCAATTGGGGTTAAGTGACTTGCCCAGGGTCACATAGCAAGTAAGTGTTAAGTGTCTGAGGCCGGATTTGAACTCAGATCCTCCTGAATCCAGGGCTGGTGCTCTATCCACTGCACCACCTAGCTGCCCCACTTGTTCCTTTAATAAGAGATAATTCCTCTCACCTACATTCTACTTAAAGATGGGGAATTGGAAAAGATGGGAGGAGAACATATGTAGTGACAGGTAGATGGTGAAATGGTTTGAGTAGATGGTTGGATGGAAGTGAGGCTGAAGCCTGGTCTGGTGTCTAAGGCTATCCAGGAAATATAACAGACTAAGTGGCTATTTTGCAAATACACAGTTACCAATAAATGGACTATAGTTTTAGGGTGGGGGGCTCCAAAGATGAGTGGATTAATTTCTTGAGGAACTTGGGTCATGGATTTGCTAAACTCTAGGTATAGAGTTCCATATCTCAGGTCTGGTGGAGGGCATAGGTCCAGGTGGAGAAGATCAGGACATTGTCATGGTTGGTTGACTGGATGGATGTCTGAAAGAAGTATAAGAAATATCACAAAGTAAATGTATGATAAGGAAAGCAGATAGCCTGGTCATTCTTTGAGAGTGAGGCAAAACATAGCTTAAATACTGTACTGGAACCCATAGGATGTTGAAAGACTTGTAGGAAAAGCCACCAGTGTGTTGGGTAGATTTTTCTGTGGAGGAATTATGGGAAGATAGGGAATCACATTGAATGAGAAGGTATATATGGGTTGTTCTCTTTACTCTTTACTCATTCATGAGTTCATGGATTAATGGAAGTGTAGAAGTTGAATGCACAGTGGTTGTCCTGTTGTATATTACATGATATCAAAGAGGGATCTCATGGTATGAGTTTATTTTATACCTCTATATCAAGAGGAGAAGACTTATATATCCTCCTCTGAACAGCATATCAAACCAGCTAATGACAAGAAGGATTTTGTGTTGGTTCCTAGAGAAGACTGAGAACAATTTCTCAGAGAACTATGAACAAGTAGGAGCAATTAAAGATTTGAAGGTAGAATGGAGTTGTATTAACTCATCTCTAAATTCATTTCTAGCACTAAAGTTCTATGAGTCTGATTCAAATGTGACTTTGGACAAAGTGACCATGAACCTATATAATTCAGGATTAATTAAAAAATGGAACTGGAGGGAAACAAGGAAGAGAAAGCAATTTTGGGGAAATAATGTTTCAGCTATTTTAGAAAAATAGTAGGAAAGGACTTTATTGAAAAAAGGCATAAAAGGTAAAATAGTTCAAAGAATAGCTGGATATGCCTTAAGGAAGCATTACTAAGGGCACAAGAAAAATGTATTTTTATTATTTTTTTTTGCATAAGAGAGATAGAGGGAGGCCTAGCAGGCTAAACAAAAAATTTTGAATAATGAACTGAAATGTAAATGAGAGGCATAGCAGTGGTTAGGTAGGCCTCATTCAAAGAAAAAAGCAAAAGCTGATAATATGAAAAAGAAATTTAAGGTGAAAAATTATAACAGAATATTGAAGGAGATTTTATTGATATTATAATAATAGCCTTCATTTATAGAGCACATTAAGGTTTGCAAAGTCATATCAGGAACAAAATAGGGAGAAAGGGGAAGTATCTTCAAATGTATAGTAAGTAAAAGCATAGGTTTTCTTTGAATGTTTACTTGGACATTGGAAAAAGTCACATGGGACTAGAAGGCATAAAACCAAGTTAGATTTAAGGAAGACAAGGTAAAGGATACTAATTAAGTAGTATATACAATTTATAGACATTTTAGAATATGGAACGAAATTGCCATTTCATTACTTCAGAGAACCACTGTTTTTTTTTGTTTTGTTTTGTTTTGCAGGGCAATTGGGGTTAAGTGACTTGCCCAGGGTCACACAGCTAGTAAGTGTTAAGTGTCTGAGGCCAGACCTGAACTCAGGCCCTCCTGAATCCAGGGCTGGTGCTCTATCCACTGCACCACCTAGCTGCCCCCACTGTTTTTAGAAATTACAAAGGCCTGAAATATCTGGAAGCCCTTTTCCTTGTGCCCTTTGGAATCCATTTCATAGTTAACAAATTCTTCTTCTTTTTGGATCTCTTTGAGAAGGTTGAAAGAATGTAAAATGCATTAGCTGAAACCTTGCTTTCCCTTGAGGACTCAACATCTCTGACAGTCATCCCTAATGCTGACTACATCTTTTCTTGCTCAATTTCCCCTCCTTCACCATCTTCATAGAGACATAAACTCTAGAGTGGGAAGGTACCTCAGGAGTCATCTTGCCTCATTTTACAACTGAGGAAACTGAGGCCTAGAGGTTAAGTGATCTAAGATCACAAAGCTGATGTGTGTCAGTGTGACAGAGTGGCAATGTGAAACCAGGTTATCTGGCTGCAAATCCAGTTTCCTTCCTTGCTCCCCACTGCTATGTCTAGACCCAGATACCATGACATCTGTCCTTTGAAATTCATAACTTCTAATTATGCTCCCATTTTAGATCATTGTTATTATTTGATGACATTTTTCTACTCATAATGTACCAGTGCAGGTATCATACAACATGTATTCTTAGAGTTTCCTAGATCAGGGTTTCTTAAACTTTTTTCCACTTTGCAACCCCTTTTTGCCAGAGAAATTTTTATATGCCTCTGGGTATATAGGTATGTAAAAGAGGGGCACATAACCTTTTACTATTGCGATTTTTTTCACAACCCTCACATTCAGTTATGTGACCTCACATGGGATCACAACCCATGGTTTAAGAAACTTTGCCATAGATCATTGAAAGGTTAAATCACTTTCTAAGGATTACATGGCAAGTATGTATTAGAGGTGGGGGTTGAATGCAAGTCTTTTTGTCTTTGAGGCTAGCTATATATCCACTATGCCTTGTTTCCTTTTTTTTTTTTTTCAGGGCAATGAGGGTTAAGTGACTTGCTCAGGGTCACACAGCTAGTAAGTGCCAAGTGTCTGAGGTCAGATTTGAACTCAGATCCTCCTGAATCCAGGGCTGGTGCTTTATCCACTGTGCCACCTAGCTGTCCCCTTGCTTCCTTTTAGAGAGATACCTGATAGATGTACATAGGCTGTAGGATGTTAGTAGTGCTGAATTACAGAACAAAAATGGTGCAAGAGAAATCACCAAATGACTGGAAAATTAGGTGGGCTGCTCATATAATCAATCAACAAACATTTATTAGGTACCTACTATGAACCAGGGATATGTTAGGTGCTGACACTACAAAGGCTAAAGGAACTTATATTTTATTTTGGGAGACACCATGAATACTTAAAAGTATATATACAAAGTAAGTACTAGGCAATTTTTGTGGGGAGGTCTCTGGGAGCTGGAAAGTAGGATCATAGGATCAGAAGAAGCTTCATGTAGAAGGTGGCACTTGAACTGAGTTTTGAAAGAAACAAGAGATTTTAAGAGGTGGAGGTAAATAGGGGTAACATTTTAGGTATGGGGCAGCCATGTAAAGGCATGGAGACTGGAGATGAAGTTCTGTGTGTGAGGAACTACAAGGAGGAACATGGTAAGATGGGCATCCTATGTATTAATAGTACTCAGGTGGTGCTAAGACATCTAGAATTAGTTTTGCAGTACATTGGGTAGATCCTTTATTTAAATGAATTCATAGACAAGTAACACAGGCTGAAAAGTCGTGAGTACTTGCAATTTGTATTCTTAGGGAAAATACTTATGCTGCTGAGATCACAGACCCATTGAGGTAAATGTAGTGGAGTGGACTCCAACCTTGACATGAGTATGATATGTCAGCCAAAAAAAATAGATAATGCATTGAGAGATTTACTGCCTGGGACTAAGGAAGACATAGTCAGACTATATCTGAAATATTGTATTCAGTTCATGGAGCCCTATTTTAGGGAGAACATTGACTAACTGGAGAGCAATCAGTTAGTAACTAGAGGTTGGCTAGTATGGTGAAAGGCATTAAGATCATACTCTATGAGGACTGGTTGAATGAGTTAGAGGTATTTAGTCTGCAGATATGATAGCCATAAGGTTTTAAAGTAAAAAAATAGGGGAAAATCTGTTAAAATAATTAAAATTAAAATTTGAAGTGGCAGAGGGGAAACTTACCCTGTGTCTGGAGGTTGGAGTTTGGAAGCATGTCCCACAGAGAAGGAAAGGAAGAAAGACCACTTGTAGTTGAAAATAAATGAAGAAGAAATTTGAGCTCTTTCCCAAATAAGAGGGAGCTGGATGACCTAAGAGGAAGTCAATTGCTTGTCCTCCAAGTAATGATAAAGTAGGTCCATAATTCTGCTTTCAGGTTAAAGACCACTCAGTAAAAGTCAGAGAAAGAAGAGATGGTGGTTGGCCATTCCCTCCTCAAGGTTACTGAGGCAGCTATTTGTCTACTTGATAATAAGAGAAGTCTTTTGTCTTCTGGGGTATGTATCTAAAATATGACAAAGAACTGGTAATTCATGTGGACACTAGTGATAATGTCTAAAGGAAAAAGCTAGAGGGCATTAACAAAGATTATTGAAGACCATAAGGTGCAAGGTGGTGATTTTCTCACTGTTTCCTATTGCACAAAGGCAAACTATATAGAAGAGAAATGTTGATTGGGAAGTAAATGTCTGGCTAAGGAGATGGTGATTGAAACTGGGACTTGGGTTTCTGGATCATAGCTTAAAATATAACAGTAATATGCTCCAGGATAGGAATTGCTTGGTGATTGTTGTCCTTTGTTCTTGAAGAGGATCAAAATGACATCACCAAGTTAGGGTCAAGTTACAGTGTATCCTACTGTGGCTGATCAGATTAGGCACAGATTGGACACAAATAATCCATGTGATGGGGTACCTAAGAAAGGCTGATACAAATGTATTTGACTTGTCTTTTGTAGAACTAAGCAAAGGAACTTTAAAAATGAAAATAGGGCAGGTGGAAACTGGCTACATATGTTCTTCAAGGGAGGTATCATGGAGAGAGACCATAGCACAGAATACAAAACAGTATTTTTTGGAAGTATACTCAGAAGTTCACAGATAAAAATCTAAGCAGAGCCATAAGTACAGCAATGTTCTTAAATGCCTATACAAAAATATACAAAGTTTAAGCAGGATGAGCCAGAGGAACTTATGTAAGGAGATGAATTTGACATCATAATTACCACTGAGCTTCATTCAGTAGGATGATATTCATAACTGAAATAGGACTCTGGATGGGTAGTTTATTCAAAAGTTTTTTCTTTTGTTCAGTTGTTTTTAGTCATGTCCAACTCTTTTTGACCCCATTTGGGGTTTTCTTTGCCAAGATATTGGAATTGTTTGCCATTTCCTTCTCTAGCTCCTTTTACAGACGACAAAACAGAGGCAAACAGGGTTAAGTCACTTGCCCAGGGTCATACAGCTAGTAAGTGTGTGAGACCATGATTTGAACTCTGGAAGATGAATCTTCCTGACTCCAGGCCTGGCATACTATCCATTCTCCCACCTAGCTACCCATTCAAAAGAAAGAGGATAGATAAAAGTGTTTGGGGGTGAAGTAGATTTGTATGTTAAGATGGTGACATCTTAACATATAAATCAGCTTCATATCCCTCCCTCCCCCATAATGCACTAATATAAAGGATTCCAGGAACCAGAGAGGAGGAGCATGGTGGAAAAATTTATATGGAGATCAGTGGAGCAGTTTTGTCATCAAAGTATGCTCTAGACCACTTGGACAGAAAAAAAGAAGAAATGGATAAATCATTTGGGAAACAGATCACAAGGCTGGCACAGAGGCATACTTTGGTAGTGATGGGGGAATCCAATTATTCAGAATCTGCTAAAACATTTTCTCTGCCAAAAGCGGAGCAGGTAATCATTTCTTGACTTTCCCTAATGATAATTTCATTCTTCAAAAGGTAGAGAAACCAACAAGGGAGAATTCTATTCTATATTTGATTCTCACCAACAGGGATGAAGTAATTATTGAGGCAAAATGATGGGAACCCTGGGAGGATGTTAACATTCCTCATAAAACTTGTGAGAGAAGAAAGGAAATCTGGGTGAATCTGACATATACCCTAGACTTTTCCTAGAGCAGATTTCAAGGGGGTTTGAAGGAAGGGTAGGTAGAGAATCCTATGGATCTCAATTCTACAAAGGCAGTCATCCCAGGAGAGATGGGGACCTCTCAAGCATTAAATTCTGAAGATATAAATCAAAACAATCTGAATGAAGAGAAAAAAATGGGAATTATTTGAAGAGACTGAAGGGGATACACAGAGAAGTCACCAACTAAATCAGATTTTCAAGTGATCTAGGCAGAAAATGGAAACAAGGCCAAGTAACAGCACAGTGAGAATAGTGTCAGTAGTGCCGAAATGAGGTGAGCCAGAGGAGTAAAGCCAGGGATAACAAAAACAAAATTCAAACCTCTATTGGGAAAAAGAGAAAAAATAATGAAAATATAGGACTGCTCCTTGGGGTGGTGATACATGCATGCTACACGGTCAGGACTACCAACATAAAGAAATTTGAGATGGTCAAATTCTCATTTCACATCTGTTTCCTCTGCCAAGGATTTGGACAGAAGAGAATAAGAAATGGATACCCAGTATAAATAAGGGAATTGTACGAGAGCACCCAATTTCCTTTGATTGACTCAAGTCAACTACATTCCTACGTACTAAAAGAACTGGGGGATATGGTTTCTGAGCCATTGTTGTTGATTTTTGAATGATTTGAAAATTCAATTTGATTTTATTTCAAGTTCTGATTTTTTCCCTCCCTTCATCCCCTACCCCACTCATTGAGAAGGCAAGAAATATAGTACTAGTTATAGATATGATACTGTGTAAAATATTTCTGTTCTAGCCATGTATTTCAATGATTTAAAAAAATTTTGGGGGGTGGGGTAAAAACATGAAGGTTAAGTGACTTGCCTAAGGTCATCCAACTAGTAAGTGTTAAGTGTCTGAGGTCGGATTTGAACTCAGATTTTTCTGAATCCAGGGCCAGTGCTTTATCCACTGTGCCACCTAGCTGCCCGCACTTCAATGATTTTGGAGAGAAGAAGTACTATAGGTTTGGAGGAGGGAAAATGTTCCGATTTTCAGTAAAAAGAATAGAATAGAATTGGTGAGCTTGACTTTGATTTTTGGTGAAATTTTGGAATGTATTTTTAGTGTATTGGTTAGTCAACATCTAAAAAAGGAAACGGTGACCATAAAAAGGTAGCAGCATGGCTTTAGCAAGGACAGATCCTATGACAGTGCAGTTAGATGAATTTGAATGGTTAAATGGCAGGTCTCAAAGCAGTCAATGATTGGATTTCTCTTGAAAAGAAGTCTCCAGTGGAGTGGCCAAGGTAGCCATGCTTGACCTTGTCCTATTTAATGTATGAAGAAAGACACTATCTGCATTCAGAGAAAGAACTGATTAGTATGTATAGAAAAATTTACATATATATGTGTGTCTCACACACACACACACACATAAACATACACCTATTCATTTCTAATGGTAGCTATTTCTAGGGCAGGGAAAGGGGATAGGGAAGAAACAAAAGGAAAAATAGAAATTGACATGAAAATTTTATTGTACTTTTGAAAGGAATAGCAAGTTATACAAATAGATTTTCCGTTTCATGTGCAATCATCTTTTTAATTTTATTGTGTTGTGGAAATGCTAATGAAAAATGAAAAATATCAGTGCTTTGATAAAAGCAAAGATGTTTTGTTTATCAGAATTTCAGATGACCCAAAGCTGGGAGGGTTAACCAACATACTGAATGACAGAGTCAGGATAGCAAAAGATGTTGCCAAACTTGAGCATTGAGCTGAAACTAATTAGATGGAATTGAGCAGGGGAAAGTGTAAAGTCTTACACTTGAGTTCAGAGTGTACTTCACAAGGCAAATAGGGGAGAGGCATGGTTAGACAGCAGATTGAGAAATATCTGGGACTTTTAAAGGACTGTAATTTCAATATGAATCAAAAAAGTATGACACAGCAGCCACAAAAGCTAATGCAATATTGGGCTAATGCGATATTGAGAGGCAAAACTTCCAGGAAAAAGGAGGCGATCTTCCTGCCTTTATCCAACCCCACCTAGAGCATCATGTTCAATTATGGGCACCACAGTTTAGGAAAGATGTTGAGAAGTTGGAAAGTATCCAGAAGGGGTAACTAGCATGGTGAAAGGCTGTAAGTCCATGTCCTATGAAGAAGAGTTGAAGGATATTGGGATGTTGAGCTTGGAGAAGAAAAGACTAAGGGGGACATGATAGATTTCTTGAAATATTTGAATGGTTATCATGTGGATGAGGAATTAGATTTATTTTATTTTTGCAGAGAATGGAACCAGGAGCATTGACTAGAAGATGCAAACTAGCATATTGAAGATCTCGGGGCCCTAAATCTTGGGATTTATAGCTGGAAAAGACATTGGAGGTCATTGGGTCCAACTCTCTCCTTTTACATATGGGAAAACTGGTTACCCCAGAAGCAAAGCGACTTGTCCATGGTCACAGCTAATATGTGTCTGAAGTAGGCCTTGATGGCTCCAAGAATAGTGACTTATCCACTCTGTACACTCCTTGCAAAAACTTCCTAATCATTAGAGCTATCCCAAAGGAGAATAGGCTGCCATGGATGCTAATGGGTTCCCCTTCACTGGAAGTCTTCAGGAAGAAGTTGGATGACCACTTGTTGGGCATGTTATCATGGGATTTGTTTTTTGGGTTAGAGTTATAATATATAATTACTGAGATCTCTTTCAACTCTGAACTTTTGTGCATCTTTGATTCTGTGCTTTGAGTCTCTTCCCTCCCCATCTGCCTTCCCCATGTCCTTTGAGAATAGAGAATTTCATCATGAGACTCTATTGCTTACCAACACAGTTAGCAGATGGTTTCATGAGTTGGTATAGCCAAAAAAATTTATCATCTAGAGGTCAACCTTCTGGTAATGGAGCTCTTCAAACTTAGATAATCTGGTCCTCAGCTGACTGACATATAGTCAGTCCATTACCAGCTCCAAACTTCAGGCTTTTATACCGTGGTATAACATATCAGGGCTTAGAGCATAGTGTCACCCTCTCATTGCCCTGCCACCCTGCCCATGCTGGTTGAGTTAGCAGAAGTTTTTAATAGAGGATCTTACATATAATTTTATAATGGTATTCTTTAAACACTATTCACCATGAGACTTACATGCTTATGGTGGCTGTTGCTTGTTGTAACAATTCTAAACTTTCCATACAGTCTTTAAAGTCCTTTACCAACTGATTTTGGTCTCCCCTCATTATTATTTTCCTATTTGAACTCTGTTGAAGCCAAATGAAATAGTTTGCTGTCTTCTTGAACACATTTTTTCTTCTTTTCATTCCTGCTTTTCTGTGACTTGGCATATTTATCTTCCTCTTTCCTAGAATTCTGTCTCTTTTCTTCTCTAGTAATATATTTCTATGACCTCCTTCAAAACCCTCCTTATAATCCATCTGTCAGGAAACCTTTCATGATTAATCCTATCAGATTTTGATCAAAACTGGTTTGTAGGATTTAGAGCATAGAGAGACTTTACAGATTATATGGAAGGGCGGGGATCCAACCCCATCATTTTACAGATGAGAAAACAAGCTAAGAAAGGTTAAGTGCTCAAGATCACACATAGTCAATACCTAGATTCAAACCTAAGTCTTCTGACTCCAAATCAATAACTTATATTGGCTGATATGTAGCTTTTGGGAAGTATTGTTTTAAACCTTTTCTGGTTTGTGTTTGGGATCCTCACTGTGGTCAGTTTCCCAGGAACAAGGCCTTCTCCTTTTTAAAACAAGATCCATTTTCTACATTTCAATAGAATGCTGTGAGCTCCATGAATTATGTCAGTTTGTCTGATTTCTTTCCCAATTCCAGGAAGAGATACCAAGGACATTTCTTTTTTTTCTTAACAACCTGCTTTGTCCTCTGTGGAGGATAGTGCTGGATTTATTGTTTCGTGGCTTAAACAACTGTTATGTAAATAGGAGGGAGTTGATGGTAAAGTCATGATTCAAAAATATCCATGCTTCTGTCCTGAAGGTCATAGGTTATAAATGTGAAGCTGAAAGGGACTTTAAATGTCATTTAGTATAATGCTTTATGCCAAGGGGGAGGCAGCTTGGTGGCTCAGTGGATAGAGTGCTGGGCCTAGAGTCAGGAAGATCTGAGTTCAAATCTGACCTCAGGCACTTACTAACTCTGTGACCCTGGCCAAGTCACTTAACCTCTGTTTGCCTTAATTCACTGGAGAAGGAAATGGCAAACCACTCCAGTATCATTGCTGAGAAAACCCTATGGATAGTATGGTCATGGGTCACGAAGAGTCATACATGACTGAACAACAACAACAACAGTATAACCCTTTAATTGTCTAGGTGAGAAAACTGAAACCTGAGTGCTTAAGTAACTAACTAGCCCAGACTTTCACAGACATTAAATGGCAAAGTCAAGATTTGAATCCAGGACATTTGATTTTAAATCCAGCAGTCTCTCCACTATACCCTTGTCATTGGTGATGGTCCTTAGGACCAACATTGGAAAATTATCATTTTAGAATAGTAATCCAGGCACTAGATATTTATACTAAGCTCTGCCATTTGGGCTCAGGAACAACACAGAGAATCATTTTACTGAATACTTTTTAAAGAGATAATATTTTAAGTAGTTTAACATGGCTCTTGGCACATAGTAGGTGCTATATAAATGCTTATTCCCTTTACTTCTCTCTTTTACCTGATTTTATCGGGGCAGTTAGGTGGCAAACAGAGTGGATAGAGCACTGGCCCTGGAGTCAAGAGGACCTGGGTTCAAATCTCACCTCAGACACTGAGATGTGACCTCGGGCAAGTCACTTAACCCTAATCACGTTAAAAACCCCGGGCTATCTCCAGTTGTTCTGATGTCTATCTTGCCACTGGACTCAGATGGCTCTAGAGGAGAGAGTGAGGCTGGTGACTTTGCGCAGCCCTCCCTCACTTCAATCCAATTCAGTGAAAGTCATGACATAATTCTGATGTCACAGTCCTCTTCGAGAACGAAGGACTAATAACAACAATAAAAACTGTATTTTATCAGTTAATTTAAAAAAAAAAGAAATCTGGATGTCTAAGTTGCACTTTTCCCTCCCCTTCTCATGCAGACAGGATGGTGGTTGTAATAAATGATTAAAAACATCAGAATGCGGGGCAGCTAGGTGGCGCAGTGGATAGAGCACCGACCCTGGATTCAGGAGTACCTGAGTTCAAATCTGGCCTCAGACACTTAACACTTACTAGCTGTGTGACCCTGGGCAAGTCACTTAACCCCAATTGCCTCACTTAAAAACAAACAAACAAACAAAACCATCAGAATGTGAGGAACAGGAAAGAGGAAGGGGAGCCAAGGGGCTGGATTATCAACAGAGTGGATAAATAATCCTTCCCTGAACAACTAGGATCTGACTGGCCTCTTGAGCAGTTGGGATGGGGGTGGGGAGGGAGAGGCATCAGTGGAGAAGAAATTGGCAACTTTTCTGCTCTCCCATTTTCCCCTGCTGAGCAGTGATTTGGGAGCTCAGAGTTCACACTTTCATGGGGGTAGCATCTCCTTTTGAGATCAGATTCTGAAGAGTTGTGGAGAAGGACTGGCTTTCTTCTCAGAGGCTGGCTGGCAGAAGGTTATAAGATGGGCCTGAGTGCTGTTTGTCAATCCTCTCATTTTGGTATTGTGACAAGTTAGTTAGTAGTAGGTAAAAGGATTTCTTTGAAATTCCTCTCTCTGGGAGCTGCTTGGGGGTGCAGTGGATAACCCACCGGCCTTTGATTCAGGAGGACCTGAGTTCAAATCCTGTTGCAGACACTTGACACTAGCTGTGTGACCCTGGGCAAGTCACTTAACCCTCATTCCCCTGCCCCCCCCAAATAAATGAAATGAAATTCCTCTCTCCAAACTCCACTGAGAAACACCTCCAAAATGGGCTTTGGCAGAAGCATGTCCCTTTCACATGCCTCTACATATACATTGTGCTCGCCTTAAGTCTCCGAACAGCTCTGTGCTCATTTTTCCTTTCAGATCTCTCTCAATACCTAAAAGCATTGGTTACTGTATTCAGTGAGATCAAAATCCCAAGAGAGATCCGCGGTATCAAACTTTCTGCTGCAGCCAAGCTGAAACATCTGAGGCTGACAGTCCCCATGGGAGGACCCAGTGAAAAAAATGCTCCAGCAGCATGACCTAGGCCGTTCTTATTTCTTTTCCTTAATCATATATTCTATTCAATGTGAGTTCTCATCTAATTGATAATGAATGATTATCAGAAAAAAAAATACTGAACTCTGTTTAATGAATGGGGCATGGGTCTCATAAACTAGAACTTTAAACTGAATCTGTTTACACATGAATATCAGAACTATCTTAACTCAGAGTAACAAAAGTTCTTTCCTGAATAAAACAGAAAGTTTAATTATAGAACCAGAAGGAGGAGTGGAGATGCTGGGTGAGAGGAATTGCAGAGTGAGATGGCCTTATGATGTCTAAATGGCAGGGAAAATGGTTGCTGCTCACTGTATTTCTGTTTAGATCATCATTTTTAAAAAATCAATTAATTTGTTTTTTAAACTTTTCTCAGTTACATGTAAAGATATTTTTTGAATTCCAAATTTTTCTCCTACCCTCCCATTCCTTCCCCCTCCAGAGGCCAGCAAGAAATTTGATATAGTTATACATTACTTAGATCATAATTTTAAAAATTTCCTTTTGTTCTTTATTAGCAGGCATGTTTACACAAAATACTTTTGTTATTTTAAGGGAAGGGAAGAGAACAATATTGCAATTATTAAGTATCTACCATGTGCTAAGTGCTTTAGGAAGGAAGACTCATGTATTAAGCACCTACTATGTGCCAGGCACTGCACAAAAGACTTGACAAATATTATTTCATTCAGTAATCATTTAGGATCACAGAGCTAAATTGTGTCTCACAGATAGTCAGCATAATTTGTGTTTACCTGCTTCCCAGTAGAGACTTCGAACTTTCTGATCAAAGATAACTTTGCTTGTGTGTGTCCTCTGTTCTCAAAGAAGACCAATGGCATCACGAAGGTGATGTCTTGACTTGTGTGTGAATTGGATTTAAGTGAGACAAAGTTGTGCAAAGTCATCAGCTTCAGCTTACTCTCTCTTCCAGAGTCATTGAAAGTTCAGTGGTGTCAATGTTAGGACCAGAGAAGACAGATGTGATACCACACAAAATATTCCTATTCCCTGGAATTAAGGGCTAGAAGTAAGAATTCTGGGAAGAAGGAAGGAGGTTTTTTAAAAAAAATTTTTAAGTTTATTTATGTATGTATTTATTTATTTATTAGCTGTAGAGGATGGTGATAATGATACTAAAGAAACTTTGACATAGGAAAAAAGTTTTCCTGATAAATTTCTGATGCATATGTGTTTCCTAATGAATTCATAAATTAACTGCTCATAACTATTTACTATTCTTTAACATGTAAAGACCCTGAAACTGGTGGTCCATAGGCAAATATTTACTCATATGAAGCCACATGGGTCTTGACTAAGATCAGGGAGTTATTTAAGATGGTGCAGAACTATCTAGACACTGAGTCTATGTGTTGATGGGTAACTAAGTAGCAGAGTGCTGGACTTAGCATCAATAAAACCTGAGTTAAAATTCTGCCTCGACCTTTTATAGCTGTGTGATCCCTTGATCTCATTCAGTCCCAGTTTTCTCATCTGTAATAGGGAATAATAATAATAATAACAATAATAACAATAATATATACCAACCTTACTGGGTTGTTGTGAGGTTTGATTGAGAATTTTTATAAAGTATTTTGTGTACTTAAATGTACTTCTTTAACTGCTAATTATTGAAGGTACCCCTATAGTCCTCTTGAACATGGGACAGGGACCCATCAGGCCACCTTTATGCAAATAGACATATTTCCATATAATAATTGACAGCCCTCCCTCACTTAAATCCAGTTCACTGCAAGTCATGACATCATGGTCCTGACGTCATGGTCTTCTTGAAGAACTAAGGACAAACAACACCAATGACATCTCAACAGCACTTTGCACAAGCTAAAAGGTATTGCAGATACCATTCTCTCCTTTTTACTGATGGGGAAATTGAAGTTCAGAGAGGTTGTTATTGGCCCACAGTCACACAGCTAGTGTCAGAGATAGGATTTGACCCTCGATCTTCCTAATTCCAAATCCAGTAACATCCACTATGCTATGCTAACCTGTTATAATGCTTTTATTTAGAATTCTGAAGCCCAAAGCTATTCTGAAGATGTATTGGAATTCTGGGCTCATAGTGTGGTCTTGTTCAATATTGCCACTATTCCTTGTGCTAATTAGGTCTTAGCCTAAAAGGCAGGAGGCTAATTCTCACCTATTATGGCCCTGCTGACTTGTGAACCGTTCAAGGCCTACTCCTGAATGCCCCTACATTACCCAGTGAGCAGAGAGGCATTGAGGAGGATAAATTTTGGATCAAAATAAGGAGGAATCATCCTGTGAAAGGATGAAGAAGGGAAAGTGCTTGTAAGTTCCCTGAGTCTCTTAGCCTAAACTCTCTGTCAGCAATGAAGAGAAATGCCCATGGAATAATAGAGAGGAAGGGAATTACACTGAAGAAGAGGATTCAGAAAGAAGAATACTGCGAAGTGTGAAAAGGGGTAGTCATAAGAGATGGCAGAGAGAATGAGTTAGAGGAGCATATATGGAGATGGGAACAGGAGCGAGAAAGGGGCAAATGGGTAAGGATTGGTTATCAAGTAACATGACCAGGCTTTGAGAAAATCATTTTCCTTTTCCTTTCTGTGATGCAAATCATGGCTAACCTCAGATCCCAATTGTGCAGATTCCTGTGGACACACTCTTTAAAGGCTAATGGATAAGGCTGCAGCTTTAAAAAATTTCATTAACACATGGGGACTTGTGTGATCTGATTCTTGTGTAGAGTGCTTCAGAATAGCCTCTCTTAAATTTGATTCAGCAACTTAAAAAAAGATCAGGTATATCTTTTTAGAACACATTTCTACCATTTGGTATTTGATACACACTGTGACAGGTACATGTAGTACCTATGTGCATATATGCATATATGTGTATATTATATATATATATACACACACAAGCCAATGTGCACATCTGTCTTTAAAATAATTAAATAGATTTAGAGCTTACATTTTTTTAGAATGTTTTAAGGTTTGAAAAGTGTTTTCTTCACAATATATCTGTGAAGAAAGTAGTCAAGAAAAATAATTCCATTTTGCAGATGAGGAAACTAAAGCACAGAGATTTACCTATGGTTACACAATTAGGTTGAAAGCCCAAATGGCATCTTGGTCTCTTGACTCTGAGTCCAGCATCCTGTTCACATTGCCCCTTCAGCACACGCAAACACTGATCTTTCCTAAATTCTTGCATATATAATTGCATCTTTACTTCTTCAAAAGATCTATGATTTGATAAATGTAAGTGCTTCCTCTACCGATACAGATGACAACTCTTCCAAGACATAAAGTAGATGGCATTCATGAGTTGCTGTGACCCCAAACTGTTTTTGGTGTCTAGTCTTCTGGTAAGAAGCCTCTCTTAATTTGACAGTCATTTCCCAAAAGAGAGGGGAAAGGGAAGAGGACAAGCATTTATTAAACATTTCCTGGGGGCCAGGTACTATGCTAAGCACTGCACAAATATTATCCTGTTTGATCTTTACAACAATCCCATGAAATGTTATTATCTTTCTTTTACAGTTAAGGAAACTGAGGCAGACAGTGGTTAAGTGACTTGTCTAGGGTCAAACAGCCAGTTAGCATCTGAGGCCAGATTTGAACTCAAGTTTTCTGACTCCAGACCATCCCTCCCTTTACCATACCACCTATCTGCCTTTATATACAGCTGGTTGCTGGCCTTACAACTTGAAGCTTCTTCTTCTTCTTCTTCTTCTTCTTCTTCTTCTTCTTCTTCTTCTTGTGAGGCAATTGGGGTTAAGTGACTTGCTGTTAAGTGTCAGGGGCCAGATTTGAACTCAGGTACTCCTGACTCCAGGGCCGGTGCTTGTGCTCTATCCACTGTGCCACCTAGCTGCCCCCAACTTGAAGCTTCTTTAGGTTGGTTGGGATGCTATACTCAAGTGTCACAGTCTTTAGGAACCCAGGATTATTATCTGTGCTGTGTAAATAAACATGAAAGTAGATTACTAACAGTGGGTTTATATTTTCTATTCCTGTTGACTTTGTTACAAGTCTATCTTCTCTTTTATAAGCTAAAGAAAAGTTTTTTTTCCTTAGACTGATACAGAAACAATATAATATATTCCTCCCAGTAATTGTACAATTGTATTTCTGTGCATAGTCTTTGGGCAGAGTGAGCTTGCTTTTTCTCCTTCCCTCCCTCCCTTTATCTCTTCTCATCGTGTGGATGCATTTTGTTATTATATCAGTCATTTTATAATCCCCCCCATTGAACCTGCCTTTGTCATTTAAGTAAAAATAGAGACTCTGACATTGCATCCAACATTCTATTCTTTCTGCCCCCAAAAGGATGGTTCACATCTTTAGTTTTTCAGTAACTCAAGAATTTGGCTTCCTTTTGGTGATCTTTTTATTTACATGGTTATAATCAATAATACAATGAACCTTAGTGGAAGATGGATTATCTGAGGAGGAGGGCACATTTCTTGTCCTTCTGTTTTATTTGGACTCTAGGGGAGTGACTCTCCCCCAACCACTGAGCAGGGAGCAGTTGTAGTGGGGGAGATGTCATCTGTTTGGAATTTCCATTTCTGCTCATTATAAGGAGCACCAACTTTCTTTGTAGGAAAATTCTGGCTCCCTTCCATAAGCAGAAAGCCTCTCTCAACCATTCCATTTTCCAAGGGGATGGTGAAATGACCTGCTGTTTGAGAAAGTTCATTCCCTCTCTCATGCATGTACAGCAGGGCACAGCCCCTTTCAAGGAAGAAGGATTTGGAAAGCATTCCCAGACTAACCCGCTGCTTCCCAAAGCTAATCATACTATGTCTGCCCTTGTGTTTTTTTGAGAAATATACCCCTGGTGTGTTGGATCTGTGTGAAAACTATGTTATCACAGTATTCTAATATGGTGTAGTGAATTTGGAGTGCAAATATCTGGCTTTGAATTCTAGTCCCAACCACGTGTGAAATAGGCACACGCTATTTTAGTTCTTTGGTCATTTAGTGTGGGAGAATCTACCCTTTAAAATGTGAGCAATTGTTCAGTCATGCTATCAGTGGAGAAGCAAAGCGCAAGAACACCGTGTGTTTTGAATCCATCCCTTTCCAGCATATTTCACATTTCTGGCTAGTTCTTTTTAGTTCTAGGAGACGTGATGTGACACATTGAAAGAACACAGGCCTTGGAGTCAGAGAACCTGAGTTTAAATCTTGCCTCCAGCCCTTGCTGTAAGTGTGACACTTTGCCTCAGGGTCCTCCGCTGCAAAGGGAGGGGGCTGGTCAAGATGACTTCTATTGCTCCTTCCGGTTCCTCCGGTCCTTTGCTCTGCTCCCCTCTCTCCCACCCCCCTCCATCAGAGTCTGGAGCAGGGATAGATAAGTGGACATCCTGGGTAATTACCCAGGACACAATGTGCTGGGGGCACAATGAGGGACACTAAAATAAAACTCTCCATTTACCCAGTCACCACCTTGGTTCAGGCCCTTATGACCCTCTCTCCTAGATCCTTGCCAACCACCTCCTAATTGGTCTCCTTGCCTTAAGGCTCTCACCACTCCAGTGTATTCGACACTCTGCTGCCAAAGTAATTTTCCTTAAGAATAGATCTGACCAGGCGACTCCCCTATTCAACCGATGCCAGTGGCTTCCTATTAGATCTAGAATAAAATAGAAACTCTTCTGTTTAGCTTTTAAAGCCCTATATGACCTAGCCCTGATTTCTCTTTCCAGCTTCACAGGTTGTTACTCCTTCTCCAGTCACCCTGGCCTCTCTGTTCCTCCTTCACTACACCCCATCTGTCTGCTTTTGCACTAGTCATCCTTCTTCCTGAATTTGCCTTCCTTCTCTACCTTTGCCTCAGAACCCCTCTCTTCAAGGCTTAGCTTGAGTGCCCTCTTTCCTGATCCCCACAACTGCTAGTACCTTCTTCATCAAACTAGATTGCATTTAACCACTTTGTGTGTGTGTGTGTATGTATTTAAATTGACATTTGTGCTGTATATTTTTAAATGTACTTTTCTCCCATTAGAATGTGAACTCATTGTGAATAGCTATTGTTTCATTCTTTTTACTTGTATCTCAAGCCTCTAGCATGTTACCCAGCACATAGAAGGTGCTTAATAAATGCTTCTTGATTGATTTATTGCTTCCTTGGCACATGTAGGTATCTAATTTTTGGTAAGTCAAATCTCCCTCCCTTAGATTATGCTTGTTGGCCCTTGCCCCCTTGTTCTCATTGTGGCCTCTCTCTATCACTCTCCCTAGAGGGTTTGGATCAGGGGTTAATGTCCAGTCTGAGACCTTTAATTGTAGCTCTAAAGTTGCATCATTGCCTACATCACCACAGCAGAGCTGAAGGAAACAGGCTGCCTAGGACTAAGCAGTCTAGCTCCCTGATTGGAAGTCTGGGAAAATCTTTTCTAATCCCTCTGTCTTTTCTATGCAGTCCTTCCAAATGATCCTTTCAAACCCTTCTCTAAAACACTCCCAACTGTTCTCTCCATCCCATCAGTATCGCAAACCCAGAATGATTGCTTTTAACTTTTGTACATGGGAACCATTTCATGATTTCCTTAGAGATGAATCACCTGGGAGATGGCCAGAGTGAGACTGCAGAGTATGTTGGGCACCAAGACTCTAGCACATAATTCCATGTTTTGATGGAGTACTTTCCATAAGAATCTTCTAATGGCCTTAATGATCCTGCAGTTCTTTCCAAGGAAATTTTTTTATATATTAGCTTAATACTAATGTCTTAATATCATAAACATTAACTTACCACAAAGCATGGTAGTATTAGCTGAAAACATTAGATTGAAATATAATGGAATGTTCTCTTCAGCAAATTGCCCAAACTCTCTACTGCACAAAAGTAAGTCACAGATTTTCAGAGTTGGAAAAGACCTCACCGGTCATTTAATGCAACCTATACATGAGACATATGCCTACTATAACAAACCTAACAAGTAGTCATTCAACCCCTGCTTGAAGCATTTCAGGAGGGGAAACTCACCACATCTTAATGTATCCCATTCTCTTTGTTTGTACTACAATTGTTAGAAAGTTTTTTTTTTCTGAAATTTCCCCTAAATTTGCCTCTTTGCTACTTCTACCCATTTTTCTTGGTTCTACCCTCTGGGGCTAAATGGAGCACATCTAGTCCCTCCTATGTGACAGACCTTCAGATACTTGAAGACAGTCAAAGTTTTTCTAGAGTCTTCTTTTTTCCAGTCTAAACATAGCCATTTTTTTTTTTTTAGCAAATTCTCTTGTGAAATAGACTCAAGACCCTTCATTATCCTGGTTGTTTTCCTATGGACATGCACTTTATCAATATCCTTCTTAAACTGTGGCAGTAAGGATTCAATATATTATTCCAGATGAAGTCTAAAAAAGGCAGAATATAGTGGGATTATTCTTGCCTTATTCCAGGAAGATGTACATGGCTTTAAAAAATATATTTATTTTATTTTTCATTTGTGGAATTAAACAAGCATTTCCATAATATAGTATAATAAAAAAGATGATGGCATATGAAACTATAAATCTGTTATGTACAACTTGCTATTCCTTTTAAATTTATAATAAGTTATCATGTAAATTTCTTTTTCCTCCTTTTTTTTCTTACCTTCCCCACTCTGTCCTAGAGATAGCTATCATTAGACACACACACATACATCCATATATAAAATCATTCTATATATCTATCAGTTCTTTCTCTGGATGCATATAATATCTTCCTTCATATGTCTTTTATAGTTAATTTGGCTATTTATAATAGTCAAAATGACTTAGTCATTCAAAATTGTTCTTAACACAATATTGTTGTTACCATAATACCATGTTCTCTTGGTTCTGCTCATTTCACTCTTCATCATTTCATGCAAGTCTTATTAGCTGGGTGCTATAGTGGCAAGATATAATGGCTAGACCTAGAGTCAGGAAGACCAGAGTTCAAATTTGGATTCAGATACTTATCAATTGTTTAACCTGGGACAAGTCACTTAACTGCTGCCTGCCTCAGTTTCCTCAAGTGTAAAAAGAGGATAATAAAAGCACTCACCTTCTAGGGTTGTTATGAGGATCAAATAAGACAATATTTGTAAAATGCTTTTCAAACATCAAAGGCCTGAATAAATACTCTTTTTGTTCTTGTTCTTGTTCTTTTTTCTTCTTTCTTTTTCTTATTCATGTTTTTTTTAAATGAATTTACTACAGTTCCATCTGTAAAAAAGAACAGGAAATAGATGAGGAGTTTGGAAACCAGATCACAAGTCTAGACAAGAGGTATCACATAGTAATGAGAGACCTCCATTATCCAGACGTCTGTGTTCTATCTTTGCCAAAAGCTGAGAGACTAATAACTTGTTGTGTTAGTGATAATTTCATTTTTCAAAAGGTGAGAGAATCAGCAAGGGGAATTCTAGTCTAGAAAGGGTTTTCACTAATAGGGAGACCTGATTTCTGGGGTGGAAATAATGGGTACTCTCTAGGAAGTGACTACTTTCTCCTGGAGAAAAAATCCCGATATAGTCTGACTTGCACCCTATTTCTTTTTTTTTTTTGGCGCTTTTTTTGGTGGGCACCCTATTTCTGAAGACATGGAAGAGAAGCATTTTCATTGAGGAAAAATGAGATTTGTCTGAAGAAACTGATGTGGATGCACAAGGAACTCACCAACCAACTTAGATTTAAACAAAGACATGCACAGAAGATGGAAACAAGGTCAAATAACTCAGGATAAACAGAAATGTAACACAGTTCTACAAAATTAGTGCCAAGAAGGCTAGATCTCAGAATAGGTTGAGGTTGGTGATCAAAGCTAAGGGGAGAAAAAGAGGTTTTTTTTTCTTCCTGAAAGTTCTATTGGGAGGAAAAGGAAGGTCAAAGAAGTAGGTGGAGGACATGATGTTAATTGACAACAGAAAGGAGCTTCTCAATTCTTATTCCACTTTTGTTTTCTCTGCCAAGGAGAAGGACGCTTTGCACTGGAAATGACAAAACAAAAATGTCTTATCTTGATACCTAAGATAAGTTAGAGAAAGGCTAGTTGCCCTTGATGAATTCAAGTCTCCTGGCCCAGATGAACTACATCTTCCAGTACTGAAAGGAAAAAAAAACCCAAACCAAACACTGCCAATCTAAGCCTCCTGGCAATCCTTTTCCCACCAAGCATAAACATTAGTTTGACAAGTGGAATATGTACTTAAGCTTCATAGCTCACATTCTCATGCCTTAAAGAAAATCCCATTAGACTCAACACTAACTGTGATTCCTTATTGTTGTCTGGTGGTGACCCTGGGGTTCTTTAAGACCATGCCAGCAGCGAACATGCTTTGATAGGCCCTACTATGGTGTGAAGACTTCCACTATGGACCAGTGATGGACAGGATATATGTCTTCTGAGGAAGACCACAGGTAAGCTTGGAGTGGCTCATCACCTGAATAGTTTTTGTATAGAAATTTTCTGTCACAACAAATTCTGGAAGGTTGTTGACTAAGTCAAAGAAAGGTTGCCTTCTTTGATCTGTGTTAATGGAGGAAGTGTCCACAACAGTGAAGTCACAGGACCCAGATATATTGATGTCTGAACCAAATGGCTTGTATCATGCTCAAGTCTTAACTGTTGACAGGAACACATAGGGGTACAATTTTCAAATGTAGGTTGGGGAGTCACAATTTTCAAAAATTGCTAAGGAAGAGAATTTGTTCAATAATTTTGTGGAAGTTTCTCCATACTGATTATGGAATGAAAGAAAGTAGATCCAAGATCTACATTACACCTCAAGGCTAACCCCTCTACAAAGGTTTCCTCTTCTCCAGTCTATACTGATCTCTTCTTTTTCTAAACTTCTATGTAGGAGCATGGGATCCTAGATTGAAATCTGAAAGGGAACTCAGAGTCCACCTAGTTCAACCTCCTTTTTTTAATAGAAGAGGAAACCAAAGCCTAGAGAGATAAAACTACTTTCCTGAGGTCACACAGGTAGTTAGTAGTAGAGACAAGATTTGAACTCTTTGCCCTTCCTTAATTTGTTACAAAATTTAGCACTTATTTATTGATATCAATGGTATTAATTTGTATTATATAATTATTAAATGCTAACCAATGATTTTTAATGCTAATTGATTATTAACTATATCAATTATTTTATATTAATTATTAATTATTTAATGGTAAGTCTTTTCCTTCAGCTGCTTTGAAGGCCCTCAAGGGAAAGGGCTGTCTTATATGTACCTTTATCCAGTATTGCTGGACATTTTTCAGATAACTGAAATTTACCTCTTTAAAAGCAAAAGCTTATTTCAGTTATTGTTCATGGAAGTCATTATAATGTGCATGATAATTTTTTTTATCTTCCTAATGTTTTAGATGGGACACCAAAAGATTAGGTGACTTTCCCATGGTCACAGCCTAGTATGTGTTGGAAGTAGGACTTAAGCCCAAGTTTTCTTGATTCCAAGTCTAGAACTCTGTTCAGTGGTACTCTGTCTCTGTTCCCCTTCCATTTGCTCAAACAGGTTAGACAGGTGTATTCTCATCTTTATCTTTCTAATTTGGTGTTGATTTTGAGCTAACAATTTGATCATCTGCCTTTGTTGTTGTTCAGTCATTTCAGTAGTGCCTGACTCTTCATGACCACATTTGGGGTTTTCTTGGCAAAAATACTAGAGTGGTTTGCCATTTCTTTCTCCAGATCATTTTACAGATGAGGAAACAGAGGCAAACAGGGTTAAGTGACTTGCCCAGAGTCATTCAGTTAGTGTCTGAGGCCAGATTTGAACTTAGGTCTTCATGATTCCAGGCCCAGAGCTCTATTCACTTTGCCACCTCGGTGCCCACTATCATCTGCCTACAGACAGCTGATCCTGAAATAATTCCACATTAGTCAGTGAGTGTTCTTTCCCTATATAGCTTGCTATGCTATGGTCCATTTCTTTTTTGTATGTGTTGCTATTCAATGTTCACCATGCTCAGTGTCCATAGACTCCTTTCTCAAAGTAAGTATCCATGGCCTATACGTATAGCCTCTAAGCCTCTTTTGCTTCTTAATAGACTTAATGTTTTGTTGTGACAATTGGCCAAGTCAGGCAAAATATTCATTACTGGTGGCCAATGCTCTGATGATGAATCTATTTGAACTTAATCATTCAGGGCCTCGGATGGAGGATGTATAGCTTCTTGCCAGACCTGTACTTGAGGCCTTTCCAGCATCATAGGGCTTGCCAGGCCTTGTGTTCCATAACCTGGGATGCTCTGAAACTACTGCCAGATATGATTGCTGAGTGATGCCTGTGACATTTGAACAATTGAGGCGAGTAGGAAAGGTGCTGCGAAATTGAACACGTTCAAAATTGTTGTAAAGGGAATATACATAAGGGATTCCATCCCATCTTCTCTGGCAGATTGTCCCCTCTATTATCTCTACCCTCTCACTGATTTTCAGTCATGCCTTGTCTGCTGGCCGCTTTGTTACTGCCAACAAACATGCCCATGTCTCCCCAATCCTCAAAAAATCCTTTCTTGATCCATCCACCCACACTAGCTTTTATCTCATATCTCTCTTCTCTTTTGTGACTGAACTCTGTGAGAAGGCTATCTCTAATAGGTGTGCAATTCCTTTCCTCTCAATTTCTTCTTAACTCCATACAATCTGGCCTCTAACCTCATTCAATGGCCTCATCCTTCTTGCCCTCTTTGTAGGTGTTGATGGTATTGATCACCTTCTTTATAGGTTTTTGTGACACTCCTGTATCTTGGCTCTTCTCCTACCTATCAGACCACTCCTTCTCAGTCTCCTTTGCTAGATCTTTATCTTGGTCATGACCCCTAACTGGTGGTGTCCCCAAAGACTCTGTCCTGGCATCTCTTCTCTGGAGTATGCCACTTTATTATCTCAATGATCATTTCTTTGCCAATGACTCTCAGACCTACTTATCCAGCCTCCAGTTCTCTCCTAACCACCAGTCTTACATTTTCAAGTGTTTATTACACATGTAGAACTTGATGTCTTGTAGATATAATAAATTCAATATGTCCAAAACTGAACTCATTTTCTCCCCTCTCTCTAACTCTTCCTTCTTCCTAAACTACCTTATTATTATTGAGAATATCACCATCCTTGAATTCTCATGCTCTCTCATCTCCCATATCCAATTAGTTCTCAAGTCTTGTTTCTAAAGGGATAGCTAGGTAGATTGAGTGCCAGGCCTGGAGACTCATCTTCCTGAGTTCAAATCTGGCCCCAGACACTAACTGTGTGACACTGGGCAAGTCACTTAACTCTGTTTGCCTCAGTTTCCTCATCTGTAAGATGAGCTGGAGAAGGAAATGGAAAACTACTCCACTATTTCTGTCAAGAAAATACCAAATTAGGTCACAGAGACTCAGACATGACTGAAAAATGACTTAATGACAGCAATTCATTTCTACCTTCATAAGATCTCCTGTATATTTCCCCTTCCCTTCTCTCCTCTGACATTGCCATAAGCCTGGAGCAGTCCTTCATCATCTCTTTCCTGGACTATTGCAATAGTTTTTTGGTTGATTACCCTGCTTCAAGTCTCTCCCTGTTCCAGTCCTCTACTCAGCTTTCCTAAAGCACAAGTCTAACCATCTCAATCCTCTAAGTGGCTTCTCCAAGATTAAGTTATAAAGTTGCACATTTTTATTTTAAAGCTCTTTATAACTTGGTCTTTTCCTACCTTTCCATTCTTCTTCTACTTTATTCCCCACCAGGTACACTGTAATCCAGTGACACTGACCTCTTTTTTGTTCCTCACACTTGATACTCCATGTAAATTTTTAAAAATTTTATTATTTATTATTATTATTCAGAAGGCTTTGGGTGATGACACTCAGACCATAGCTATTAACGAATCATTATCAACTTGGAAGTTCCCCAGCGATTTATAGAGTTACTCAGATATCTGTCTTTGGCTATTTTCTTTTCAACATTTTTATCAGTGACTTGGATTAAGGTTCAAATGATTTGTAGATGGGATAAAACTGGAAGAGAAAACTAACTAACTCACTGGATAATAAAAATCAGCATATAAAAATATTTAAACAGGTAAGGATGCTGGAGTCAAGCTAATGGTATGAAATTTAAAAAGGATAATCTAAAATCATAGCATCATATAGACTGAAATCTAGAAAAGAACTTGGAGGTTGTTGTGTCCAATCTCCACATGTTGCAGATGAGGAAATTGAGACCCAAAAGTTAAATATCTTGCTCAAGGTCACATAGGTTTTTAAATTGGAAACTGAATGACAACTTAATGTCAATATCAGTGAGTAGAATACGATTTATATCTAACTTAAGAGCAAGTGGATCCCAAAGGAGTTTAGCATGTGAATTTGGTGACATCTATCTCACTTCAGATGCTTACTAGCTGTGTGATCCAGGGAAAGTCACTTAACCCCAATTGCCTTAAATATCTGAGGCCATCTCCAGTCATCCTGGTATATATCTTGCCACTCGACCCAGATGGCTCTGGAGGAGAGGGTGAGGCTGGTGACTGCACAGCCTTGCCTCACTTAAATCCAATTCACTGCAAGTCACCTCCTATCACCTCCCAATTGTCATGGTCCTCTTTCAGAATGATGGACAAACAACAATTTCTTCTTGGTTCTTGAGAGTATTTTTGGATAAGTGAGGCTCTTGATCAGTGATCTCTGGGGTAAATGAGAAGTTATTGTACCTCCCTTTTATCTCTCACAGGATATAAGGGAACTTGTTATCATCATAAAAGAAATAATTATTGATGTATTCTATTTTAATGACCTCTCTAGGAAAAGAAATTCCATTATCTCCTTTGATACCTTTTCCTATTGTTTGTTTTGTAACTGTTTCTGAATTGAAGCTCCTCTCATATATGTCTCCTTACTGTGATTTTAACCTATTGCTTATCCTTCAGGAAATTAACAATACCTGATTCCTATCTGTCATATACAATATATTCGTCTCTAGTGAACACTGTTTAACCTTTCCTCCTAGATTTTATAAAATATCATCATGAAAGGGAAATCATTAAGTGGCCATATTCCAATTCTTTAGTATTTCTGGATTATCTCTTGGGAATCTCTTTAAATGGTTTGTAATTCTCCTAAATATGGTCATAGTACACTGAATGTTATATACAGCAGAAGAATCACAGTACTTAATAAATATTTGTTGATTTCACTTGGCACCTTTATGCTATATTAGTTCAAATTCAATGCAGATTAATGATGCTATTCTTTTTAGTGAGGGTGCTACATTGCTGACTCACATTCAAGATTCATGACTTTGTCTCTTCGTGCATTCATAAGTACATTGAAAAATGTCTTCCTAGTTTTAATAGTCAGATACTAATTATAGCTCACATATCTCAATATGTGCATATACATGTATATATGTGTGTATATATGTATATATGTGTATATATACATGTATATGCACATATTGAGATATGTGAGCTATAATTAGTATCTGACTATTATATCTATCTATCTATCTATCTATCTATCTATCTATCTATCTATCTATCTATCTATCTATCTATCTATCTATCTATCTCTTTGTGGTTTCCAAAGAACTTTGCTCATAGCAACCCTGTGTGGTAGGTAGGGCAAGTATTATTACCTCTATTTGACAAATGAGTGAATTGAGGATCACAGAAGTTGTGACTTGCTCCTTCAACCAGTAAAGTGTTGGGCTTAGGTATTCTGACTACAATGCTAGTGTATTTTTCATTGGCATTGTGATGCCTACTCTCCTATATGCATGATCCCACCAGGTGGTGCCTGATGTGCTCTCATAAAGGTCAGTGAATATGTGCTGGGTGCATAATGAGTGAGGCTGGGACCACACAGCACCTTACAGCTCATACATCCTTTGTCAGTGGCCCTGATGTGGTGACCAGATGCTTCTGACAGTCATAGGCTAAAGTGATGTCAGATGAACATATAATCTGAGTGTTGTTATTACCGAGCAGCCATTGTATGACCTCAGATACCATCACCTGCAGGATGCCTTTGTCTCCCTCTTGATTCAATTCTTTCCAAGTTTGCTTTAAGATGCACTTGCCCTCTTAAATGTTTGTAGCAAAGTATTGTATGGTGGAAAGAACTCCAGATCTGGAGTTAGATTCCCTGGCTTCAAATCTCAGCTTTGCCATTTACTAGGTGACCTTTGGGCTAGTCACTTAATCTCTCTGGGCCTCAGTTTCTTGATTTGTCAAAAGAGAGGATGGGCTTAATGGCTTCTAAGGTCCCTTTCAGCTCTAGGCTATGATCCTGTGACCATATAATAATGACATTTAAATCGCATGGTCACCTCGCATCTCTTTAGCCTACAGATGTCAGGAGCATTTGGCAATCATCCCAGGGCCACCGATGTGAATGAATGACATGAATGAATGAAAAAGCATTTATTAAGTGGTTCTTAGGTGCCAGGCACCAGGCACTGGATCAGTATCAAATTACTTTCAGGATAGTACTACACTAACCTTGTGTCCAAATCAACAAATGGAACTTTTCATTCTCCATGGATACTACCCCTCTGCCTTATACCACATTCCTATCTAATGTCTAAGAACCTGTCCTGGTCTCCTGTCGTGTTCTCTGATTCTTCAGGGACTAGAGCTCTTTCCTGAATCCTAGACATTGAGATGGGGCACCCACCCCTTGATTATGGATCATTCTACCTTTCTGCCTGTTATGAGATTCCTCTAAAGCTCCACCCTCCTGGCTAAATCATATGCATATACACACATACACATTCTTCCATAAAAAACAACCTCCTACCATGTTGGTGAACCATTGAGCTGCAAAGCCACTAAATTCCAACAGGTCACTGTCAGTTGACAAGAGAATTGATAGTTTAAATCCAGGTTGATCTCCACCCATTTTTATAACAGTAGAAGCATAGATGTTCTCAGTAAAAATCAATTCCTCTTAATGTCTGAGCACCTTTTTCCTCAGTAGGAAGACTTGTGAATCATCATCCTTTGTTGTCACCAGGGCTGGCTCTAGCACCACCAGCAGTGATGAAAGCTTTGGCATTTGAGAAGGACCAGATGACTCTGGCAAAAAAGAAGTAGAGAGCTATAAAGCTTAAAAAGAGTAGGTTTGGTCCTTATAGACAAGTAAAATGAAGGCTTTTCTTTGGTGTTTACAGTGTTGTCTCTCAGAACTACATATTTTAGCTTGTTTGGTTCCCTGGAGAAATGACAAAAGTTTGTAGTTCTTTCACCACAAAAGTTTTTGAGTAAATTTTTGCACATTTGGAGACTGGTTTGAATAAATTTTTTTTTACACATTTTGGGAACTGGTTGATTTGATCTAGATGAAAAGACAGTATTCTCCCTCAGCTCCCCACCCCACCCCATCACCGAGGCATGGGACTTTCAGAAACTAATCTTCATTGGAGTCCTCTTTTCCACTCTATCTAGTCCCCAGGTGGGTGTTTAACAGAGTATTCTTTCTCTCTGCTAGTTTTGGTATTTTCTTCTTCTTTTTTCTCTTTGATTGCAACATTTTTTTTATTTTATTTTTTGTAACTCACTGAGATATATTTGACTTTTGGATGAATGAGTGCTATACTTTCTCCAAGGTCAGATGAAAACACAAAGGTGACTTTTCCCCCAATTCATTTGCAAAGACATCTTGAAGAGGGTGAAAGAGAGGTCCTATTTAGAAACATGCTGCTTGCTCCAGCTCTGGAATAACAGAAATGGTTTGGAAGTGTTATATGGTGTTGAATTAGAATTCAGGTAATGATTGAAGAATCAGCATCACATCTTCATTTTTGCACTGTAATTTGGGCATGGTTAGCACAGTGATGATTTTTGTGCTATAAGCAGAACATTTTTGGATAGATCTATAGAAACAGGTAGAGGCCCTTTATGAGCTTCTAGGTCTATAGAGCCCATAGCTTCATTGACTTGACATAAGGGAGAAGAGGCACAGTTTTTCTCCCCTATCCTCAGAAAAAAGAAGCAAGCAGGTGGTAGTATGGTGGGTTGGTCCCTCTCATAAAAATTGGAGCCCAAGGGAGCTAAACTATGTTAGATAAAATTATTATTATTATTATTATTATTTTATTTTTGCTGGTATTTGTAGTAGCTGACTTCCTGATTTGTGCATTGACCTCCTTGTCTTAAAATCTCCCTTCATGCCTAGTTCTTTCTTGGAATTCTGCTTTCAAGTTTGGTTCCTGATATTCCTCAGGTTTGTTGTTAAGGCCTGGATTCTGGATTAAGGCACCTCTTCTTTCCCTGGGGGAGGGATATTTCTTTGACCCCCAAAGGAGGATTAGACAGTTTTGAAGCAAGGCTCAGTTTTCATGTTAACATTTTAAATTGCCAAGGGAGAAGAAATTTCAGGTCGCTGGAAATGTGGGGTGAAGTGGAAGAAAAGTATGAGTCCTGAATGACAGGGTATAAGTTGAGGACAGTATGTTTATATAAAATGTGTGTGAACCAATTTGCAATGCTTCTACTCTTTCCACTAAGGAGAGACCTCCACTCACACTGGTATTAGATTAAAAGATCACACCTCAGTTTCTAAATCACAGAAATTCTCCCTTGTCTCCCATTATGCCTCACAGAAAAACTAAATCTGGAGAGAGGGGAAAAGTGGAAACAGCAATATAATCTGTGCCATTGTTCCTGATGGTCTTCAGGGGAGAAGTATGTATTGTTTTAACTAAATCTAACAGCTCATAAATGTGAACCAGTCTACTAAATGATTAGTGATAAATGCATTATTTTAACTGTCCTTGTCATTATGGTCAGAGATATGCATAAGGAAATTCTGTACCTTATATATCAGAATCCAGACACAGTCTTTACTATAAGAACCTTCATCCTAAACTATTACAAACACAATCCCCAAAGGTCACACAATCCTCTTGTCAACACCAAACAACATCTCATGACCATAAGCTAGGGAAGGCTTTTCTTAATTCCTCCAGTTGTTAATGCCTCCCTCTCTCCTCCTACAATGTGCCTTATTTATCTATCTGTGTACATCTTATATCTTTCCTGGAGAATATAAGTTCCTAGAGAGCTGGGACATTTTTCATTTCTGTCATTCTTACCCCAGGGTCTAGCACATTGCTTTGCACATAGCCAACATCTAATAAATGTTTGTTCAATTAAACCAGTGCAATTGCAGAGCAGAGGCACAAACACATAAATAATTTTATAGAGTAGTCAAAGTTATAGTAGATCAGGGCTTTACAGTGTAGAATGTGTGAGTTGTTCCCTAGAATTGGGTGGAGGTGGAAACATTGACATCTCACCTCTATGGCATTTAGTTAGAACACTTCTCAGGGGAAATTTGGGTCACTTTGAAAACCTCCATGTCCCTGTCAACCTGCTCCATTGCTTCTCTTATTCATACCAATAGATCAGGCCACGAGGAAGTGTGGGCATGACCTTGAGCCTTACTGCCACTTCCACCTCTGTCACTTAGAAGTCTTTTCTCCTTTGGAGTGTATTTGTAGCAATCTCTGCTGGAGTCATCAGCCTCCAAGTCATAAAAGCATATATCTAGGGGGCAGCTATATGGAGCAGTGGATAGAGCACTGGCCCTGGAATCAGGAGTACCTGAGTTCAAATCCAGCCTCAGACACTTAACACTTACTAGCTGTGTGACCCTGGGAAAGTCACTTAACCCCAATTGCCTCACTAAAAAAAAGCATATATCTAGAACTGGAAGGGTCTTCAGAGCAGTTTACTTCAACCCTCTCATTCTACAGATGAGGGAAAGGAGGACCAGGGAGCATAGTTTGTCCAAGGTCACACAGATAGTAAGCCTAGAGGATGGGACTTTAAGCCAGGTCCTCCAATTCCTGAGTCTTTCCTTTGAACCAAGTCATTCTCTCTCCATGCTTAAGTGTAATGCCTGGCTCTCATTCCTCCTCTGTACCGTCATCTCTATCTCCATACTCAAGGACTTTATACACAAAGACACACACATACATATATATTATATATGCACACACACATGTGTGTATGTGTATGTCCCCCCCAAACTCTAGCCTCTCAGTTCATGAACCCTTTAATGACTGTGACCTTCATCTTCACCCACAGAGAAGGTCATATCATAGTATACCATAATTCACAACTGTGCTAACTCCTTTTCCTAGATCTATGGAATTCCTCTTTCTGATCATGGCCTTCTATTTTTCCATCTTTCCTTTACTTCATTCCTCCTGAATCTTTTCATTGTCTTCATCTTGACCCCCCAGTTCTCTTTGTTTTCCTAGTAAATTATCCCTGTTCTGGCCTCATTTTCTTTGCTTCATAGTCATAGCCACATTCTTGGTTCCCTTGTCTCCTTGTTCTTGGGCTCAGGCTTTGCTGAATTCCAGCCCAGAGTTATCCTTACCATTTGCCTTCTCCACCCTAACTCAAGTGCTAATGATTATATCATCTGATGATTGCAGTTATCCTTTTATTCTTCCTTGATGGCTCTCTATCATAGTCTTTGTGAGGGGCCATTTTGAACATTTTCTTCTCTTCTCCTACCCTATACTCAACCACCATTCTCTTTCCTTCTCTGCAGAAGAAAGTGCCTCCTATTTTTCTGAGCAAATAGAGGAAGTCTGCTTTTATGACCTTTCTTTTCTCTGTTCTACTCCTTAAAACTTTTCCACATCATCCTCTCCTTTGCTCTGAGGAAGAAGTGGTCCTTTGTGCCAAGACCAAGCCTTCTATCTTTGAGTCCATCTTTTCCTATTGCTTTTGGAAGATTGCTTTTTCCTATCTTCAGTCTCTCCTTGTTTGCTGTTTTGTTTCCTGCTGCCTACAAACCTGACCTAGTCTACCCATCTTAAAAAACAAAACACCCAAAAACCCTTTCACTTGGGCCTTCTATCTCCTTAACCTGTCATCTTGTATTTCTTATATCTCTTCTCCCTTTTCTAGCCAAACTTCTGGTAAAAGTTGTCTATACTCAATGCCATACTTGACATTATATATTTGGTTATTTCTTAATCTCTTGGCTTCTGGGCCCAACACATAAGTGAAAACTCTTCTTTCTAAGGGTACTAATGCTCTCATAACTGCTAAAGTGAGTGACCCTTCTCAGTCCTTTCTTGAGTCTTGATCTCCCTATGGCTCTTGATATTATTGATCACTAGGCTAGTCCCTTTTCCTCAGGATATAATGACATTCTACCAAATTCTCTTCATAGCTCCTTTGCTGTATGATTATCCATCTCCTGCTCCCCAAGTGTGGGTGACTCCGAAGGTTCTGTCCTCTACTCTCAGTTCTCCTCTCTCTAAATCCTCTTTCTTGATGATCTCAACTGATTACATGGATTCAGTTCTCATTTGTATGCAGATATCTCCTAGATCTATATATTTAGTAAATATCCAGAACTAACAGTTCTGGGAACCTATTAGGTGCTTAATAAACATTGATTAATCTCTCTCTCTCTCTCTCTATTTTTTTTAGTGAGGCAATTGGGGTTAAGTGACTTTCCCAGGGTCACACAGCTAGTAAGTGTTAAGTGTCTGAGGCTGGATTTGAACTCAGGTACTCCTGACTCCAGGGCCGGTGCTCTATCCACTGTGCCACCTAGCTGCCCAACTGATTAATCTCTCTTAAACTGCTTCTCGAACCATTTCTGTGCTTTCTACAAATATGACACATCTTCCCTATCTTTAAAAAAGTCCTTGCTTCACTCCATCATCCCTTTACACCACTCCCTGCCTGCTGGAAATCTCCATTTCATTGTCTGATATGCAGCTTAAACACAGCATGTCTAAAACAGAACTCTCTTTCTCCTTAAGTCACTTATCCACCAAACTTTCCTACTTTTGTTAAAGAAATCTCTCTTTTTTTTACTCACTCAAATTTTAAATGTGAGTTTCTTCCTTGATGCTTTGGGATCCATTGAATCCCAAATTTTTCTTAGCAACAATTTTGTCTCCACAGCATCTCTCTCATATATTCTTTTTTCTTCATATATTTTTTCACCACTATAGTCAGGGCCTCCTGCCTGTACTATTGAAATAGACTCCTATCAATTAATTATTAATTAACAAATATTTATTAAACCCTTAACTATGTACAAGGTGCTGATGATACAATCCCTATTCACAGGACCTTATATTCTAATGGGTAAGATGACTATATGTATGTGTACAAATACACATATATACATACACACATATAAAATCTCTATATAGGTATATGTATACACATATATATGCACATACACACATATACACACCTATCTATCAATCGATCTATCTACACATTCATATCCATATACTCTCTCTCTCTCTCTCTCTCTCTCTCTCTCTCTCTCTTCTCCTTGTTTTATCCTTGTGTGTGCATAGATTTAATCCCACCAATAGAATGTAAGCTCCATGAGGGTATGGACTGTTTTTTTTGTTTGTTTTTTGCATACTTAGCACCTAGCATAGTGCTTTGCAACAGAGTAGGAGCTTTGTTTAATTGAATTAAATAGAGAATGTTGGAATATCCTTAAAGGCACCTACAAGGATGGATGGCAGGGAAGGTATTTCAGTTTTGGGCGGTGATGGAAACAGATGGGAATGGAAAAGAAAGTTGGGTGACTTCTAAGTGGGCAACTGGGGCATAGTGGATAGAACACTGGACTTGGCATCAGAAAATCCTGAGTTTAAATCAGCCTTAGACACCTGGTGGCTGTGTGACCCTTGGAAAATCATTTGACCTCATTGTGCCTCAGTTTTCTCATCTGTAAAATGAGGATAATAATAGCACTTACCTACCATGGTCATTGTCATGATAAAATGAGATAATATTTGTAAAGATACAATGAGATGATATTTGTAAGGTGCTTTGTCAATGTTAAATACTATATAAATGCTGGTTATTATTATTGTGAAAAATGTTCATCTGAGTACAGAAAAGGGGGAAAAGCAGAAGAATAGGAGAAGATTAGGTAGATAAGAGCAGCTTAAAGGAGATCCTTATGAAAAAGGAAGAACTTGATAGGTAGGGGGATGGAGAGCCATTACAAAATTCTGAGAAAAAAGTGTGAATGGGGGAAAATCACTTTAAAAGCAACTTTTCTGATTTCTGTGATTTGTCCTCACATGGAAAAAGAGTGATTTTATCTCATCATTCTATTTTCTGTCATGCCATTTCTCACTGGTATAATGTTGCATACCCAGGAGATACTCTAAATATTTTTTGAGGCTGAGAAAACTTTTTGTTTTTGATCTTCTATCATGAAATATATTCACTTTTGAAATACTATGTGATAAAATCTCTGGGCAGGAAGAGCCCTTGGTTGGAGTCAGAAGACTTAGATTAAAATCCTTCTTGTATCACTTACTCTTTGTGTCATTTGGGTAAATCACTTAAGCTCCCCAGAACTCAGTTTCTCTATCTCCAAAATGAGGGGGTTGAATTAGATTCCCTCTGAGGTGCCTTGGGAATATTGCTCTATGAGCCACTTATCATGTGATTTTATAAGTTACTTGCCTTGGCATTTGCTGATGTATTTGTTTTTATTATTGGGTTAAAAATAAGGAAATATATGGTCCAACACGGAGATATTCATATTTTTGTCATATGATTATGTAAAGTCATTCTCTCAGTGCTTACAAAGAGCCTCAAAGACTATAAATTATGGTGGAGTTGCAAATCTCCATGAGTGGAATAATTTCCTATATTAATAAAAATCACAGTTCCAGAATACCTATCCCCTCTAAAAAAGGAATATTGACCTACTACATAATTATTGCACTAACTTATTACCTAATGTTGCCATTTACAGGTTGGTATATATTTAAAAGTCATAAAATAACATTTAAAAATAATATTTTCTATTTTTTACATATTATACTTAAAATACCCCCTTCCTTTCCCATTCTAAATGAATAGGTTTTTAAATTATTCATTTATGCAACTTAGGTTCCCTAAAATATTGCTTGGGCAGGTGGCTTGACTAGCTATGTATGATGGGAATATTTAGGAAGAGGGATTTTTCTTTTCTTTTCTTTTTTTTTGGTGGGGCAATGAGGTTTAAGTGACTTGCCCAGGGTCACACAGCTAGTAAGTGTCAAGTGTTTGAGGTCAAACTTGAACTCAGGTCCTCCTTAATCCAGGGCTGGTGTTTTATCCACTGCACCACCTGGCTGCCCTGGAAGAGGGATTTTTCAAAGTCCACTGAGGAAATATTGTTAAACTAATTAAAAGTTAAGAAGCCACTCTTTGCAAGAACAGATTAGGGAATGTTTGGAACTAAGGATCACAGTAAGCAGTGTAAGAATATCTTCCTAATTTATTTTCTGTGTTCTCAAACCCTTTCTCCCTCCAACTTCTGCTCCCCTGCCCAAACCCAACTCCAAACCTTTTACCATCTCAGGTTCCAGTATCAATTTGTTCCAAGAAAGTGTAGGATGGTAGTAGTAAAGACACTTTGTCCTCCAATGGCATATTATCCAGAAGTCTAGAATAGTTAGGTCATGCCCAGCATAAGGGATGATGCAACAGTGGGCATAGACTCCCTCTCTTGGCCTGGTATAAGCCTGTATCTCTGGACTTGGACTATAACCAAATTGTTTTTGAGGGAAGATAGGATGAAGATAGATTAAATGAGGGCATCAACTTTATTATATTAATCTTACTAGAAAACTTTTCCCTGGGCAATAAAGTAGCTATAGTGTATTTGGGGGCTCTGATTGGGTGGGATAGAATAGTAATGACATTTGGGAAGAGGAATTGGAAGCAGAGAAATTTTCATGTAGAAAGTGAAGTACTGGCTTTTTCAAATATTTAGTTTGTGCCTAAATTATGTATTACCTTGATATGAAGTCACAGAAATTCTTAACCAGTCATGACTCATACATTTCAAGTTGATCTGACCTTCCATCCAGAAGAGGGCAGTAACAGTCTAAAATTCAAGCTACTCTAATTCAAGTTGCCCCCTTTCTTAAATTTCAGTGCCCTATTTTGAATTCGTCATATTTAAGTATGTTTTTCCCTCCCCTCATTACTTTTCTTTTCACTTTCCTCTTCACTTTCAATGATTAATTATAAGTAACCTTTATATTACTTTGGTTTTGTCTAAATATGAAGATTTTTGGCTAGTCATAAGATAACTAGAGATGGAAAACCTTGATGGTTTTTTTTTTTTGGCTAAATTTTACGTGATCAATATCTTATATCTTGGACACAATTTCCCAAGGAGCCAAGCTTGCAATACAGACTAAGCAGATATAAAGTAAAAAAGGCATCTAAGTCTTCCTGACTTTTCTAGGTAGACAAATTATGCCTGTTCAGTTAACTTACTTCTTATATAGAAATATAACTTAGAAACAGCAGGTCAGGAATGATTTGAATCTAGTTACTGTTTGAAAAGATAATGAAATGGTGATAGGTCTGTATAGTAGAGGGGTCAGTGGTTGGACAGCTAGTTCCAGTCAAAGCTCATAAATGACCTAAGGTTGGCAGCTTTTAGTATCGAGAGTTTTCTGACCAGAAGTTATGTGTTACAGTGCTCATTGTCAGTTTCTAATCATGCTGAACAAAATGAGGATGGTGCATCTCAATAGAAGATTATATGAGGCACTAGAACAATGCCTGGCACATAGTAGGGACTTGATAAATGCTTATTTGTTTGTTGATTGATTCTAAGTCTCACTTTCTAGAATGTCTACTTCCTATTTCATTTTGAATCATCTTAGAACTCTTCATGTGTATGCATCTCATTTTTATGAACCCTTTTAAGGTGCACTCTTGCCCATATGGAGATATTTATAAAAATATAATGGAAGAGTGTGTAGTTTTTGTTTTTGTGGGGCAATGAGGGTTAAGTGACTTTCCCAGGATCACACAGCTAGTAAGAGTTAAGTGTCTAAGGTCATATTTGAACTCAGATCCTCCTGAATCCAGGGCTGGTGCTCTATCCACTGTACCATCTAGCTGCCCCTGGGAGAGTGTAGTTGTAGGAGATGGAATGTAAAAGGGAAGGCAATGTGTGTTAAAGTGAAAGAACCTGTCCAAAAGGGAAAATAGGTGTGAGTGAATAGATAAAGGGTCAGTTAAATTGAAGAGAGTGTACCTAACAAAAAGGACCAAAATCCTAGACAAAATGAATAGTATCCCTTATCTCCAAACCCTCTCCAAACTTACAGTTTGCTTTACAATTCAAAATCTTTAGGTATTCATGGCCAACCCCACTAATTCTCTCCCTCCCAAACCTTTCCTACTATCCCATGGTCCTAGGTGCTTACTATCCACAATACTTAGACCTCCTTAGCAGCTCTGGTGGCAGAAGGAAAGCTTATGCTTTTCAAAAAGGTAGAACTTCTTGCCCATCATAGTATCTATAAAATTTCTCAGCCATACATGACCATCTACTGCACCTATTTTAAGAAAAGACTATGCTTGGTAATAAAAAATAGGGAGAGGACTTCCAGCTTGATGACTGAGTTGTTCTAGCTAAGCGTAGCTCTTTTATCACATCACAACTAGACATGTAAACATATATAAAAATAATTTAAAAAACAATAAAAAGAAGGGAAACAAGGAATCCTCTCAAGGAAAAGGACTGTAGAAAAACTAGATAAAAAAAGAAAGTATGGAATACACAAAAATAAAGCCTGAATGAGTTATATGAGGAAGTTGAAGAGAAATCTCAAAAAAAAAAAAAAAGAATTGAACAATAAGAACCTCCAGGATGTGTAATATGTATGTTAAAGGAATAACAGGAAGACATAAGAAGGAAAATTATAACTCCTAAGGAAGAATACCAAAAGATAAACAATAGAATTTTCAGTTTAGAGTAGATGATGGCAAATCTTAATGAAAAATGTACAATTTAAAAAAGAGAATTATAGATAAAAATGCAGAATCACAAAAAATCTGAACCAAAAATGAAAAAAAAAAGCAAAATTTAAGAACACTAGATATCTCTAAAATCCAAAGCCTTGAGTCATGAAAAAATGGAGCCTGGTGACATATTTTGAGAATCATCTCAGAAAAATTCATGCTAAAGCAAAGAGATTAAACACTATATCTCCATAAGAAAATTTCCTGAAAATATTAAGAAAAACATAGAACAAAGGAATACACAGATTACCATCAGTGAGAAATCACAAATGTAACTCACCTCACCTTTACATGTAGTAGTCTAGTTAAAATACTTCAATTTTAAAGAAAATGTTTTACAGACACTCAGGAAGAGGCAGTTTATAATATCAAAGAATACTAGTTCAAAGTGTGCTGGTCTGCTTATCATTGAGAGGAAATGAAACAGTTCCAACATGTTACTAAAAAGCAAAGGAAATCAACTTTCCCTCAAAATATGTTGTAAATATAAGCATATTCTTCAATGAGAAGAGATAAATTTTTAAAGAATGATAAAATTTCATCTATTTCTTCTGAGAAATTCAGGGGTAAGCCTAGTCATTGAAATAAGAACGTAGCAAGCAAAATAATCTTAATAAAGACAAACAAGTGCATATAGCATGAAAAGGCTAGGAGATGACTCAATGTTTATGAGTTTCAAGGGGAGAAAATTATTGTTCCTTCATCTCTCAGAATCATTAAGTTAATAAAAAAGAGAGTAGGTATGGGTTAATCCAAAGAAGGATAGTCAGACAAATATTCAAGAGGAAGGTATGAGAGAGGAGGGGGAAGGAAAATGGTATTTAATGACATGAAGAGGTGAAAATTCTACTGTACCCTGCCCTGGTCAGACCACATATAGGATATTTTATTCAGTTATGGAAATGACATTTTAGAAAGGAAAAGTAATAAACTAGAGAGTGTGCTAAGGATAACAACTGGAATGCTCATGTCTTTGAATTCGTGCTGTATAAAGACTGGTTGAAGAAAATGGCTATGTTGAGCCTAGAGAAGATTTGCTTGGGGAGAAAGGGACATAATAACTGAATTCAAATATTTGAAAGTTTTTCATGTGGAAGAAAGATTAGATTTATTCTGCTTGGCTCGAGAGGGCAGTATGAGGAATGGCAGATGTTTTCAGAATGGCAAATTTTAGTTTGATGTAAAGTGAAACTTTTTAATGATTAGAGCTGTCCAAAAGAGGAAAGGGCTGTCTTAGGAGTTGGTGGGTTCTCCCTCATCAGAGTTCTTCAAGCAGAGATTGGGTAGATATTTATTAGGTGTGTTGTAGAGACTTTTTTTTGTGTATGGTTTGGACCGGTTGGCCACTGAGGTCCTTTCAGTTCTATACATCCATAATTATATGTAATTGGGCTCCATGGAGGAAGATCATTTTAAAAAATGAGAGATCAGGACATAGGGAATAGAAGAAGGAACCTAAAAGGCCACATGCTTACCTGGACTGGGAAAGAGAAGTATGAAAAAGATTTTATCAGTAAAAGTATAATATAGGGATCTGAGTCTGGGATGAGAGAGAGAATAATTAAGTATGTGTGTGTATGTGTGTGTGTGTGTGTGTGATCATGTCACTGCCCTACTCAGTTAACTCCAGTGACTCCCTATTACCTTCATAACCTATCCCCCTCTTATTTTTCTAGTTTTTTTACACCTCTTCTCCAATCCAGTGACACCAGTCTCCTGGCTCTCCCATAAATAAGACCATCTCTGGTGTGACAGAAGAGGAAAATGATAAATGTTGGGGGGACTGTGGGAAAACGTGTACACTATTGTACCATTGGAGATGTTGTGAATTGTTCCAGTCACAAGGGAAAGCAATTTAGAACCAGGCCCCCCAAGTTACCAAACTGTGCATACACTCCAGGTCTGCCATTACTAAGTATATACTCCGAACAAACCAAAGAAAGAGGAAAATATCTATATGTGCAAATGTATTTATAGCAGTTATTATTATTATTTAAAAACTAGAAACTAAGGTGCCTAGTGGAAAATGGCTAAATAAATCATGGTATATGGCTGTAATGTAATATTTATTGTGACATAAAAAATGGTGGAATGGCCAATTTCCTAGGAAGTTAAAAAAGATCTTTCTGAATTGATACAGAGCAAAATGAGCAGAACAAAAAGAATAACAATATATACAATGATAATGTTACAGAAAAAACAGCTTTGAAAGCCTTTAGAATTCTGATCAATGCAATGACAAAGCACAAGTTCAAAAGCATAAAATCACTCTACTTACCACTTGACAAAAAGGTGATGAACTTAAAATGCAGAAAGAGACATATATTTTTTGCCATGCCTAATGTGTGAATTTGTTTTGCTGGATTGTAAAGATATGTATTGAGGGATTTAAAAAAATGCTCAGTCAAGGGATAGTAGTAGAAACAGTTTAATAAAAAATGCTCAAGGGGGCAGCTAGGTAGCACAGTGGATAAAGCACCGGCCCTGGATTCAGGAGGACCTGAGTTCAAATACGGCCTCAGACACGTGACACTAGCTGTGTGACCCTGGGCAAGTTACTTAACCCCCATTGCCCTGCAAAAAAAAAAAAAGAAAGAAAGAAAAATACTCAAGTAAAAAATTAAAATCATTAACAGAACAATAGATTATTTTAATAATCTGATTTCATGAAAGAAAATGAACAAGTAATCATTGAAATCTCAGAGAAAAATCCAAACCAGATATATTTACATATGTATTTTATCAAATATTGAGAGAATAATTTCAATATTACATACTTTTTTCAAAAATAGGAATAGAAAGGCTTCCACAAAACTGCTAAGATGTGTTCTTGATACCTGAACCTGGCAAAACAGAAACAAAATTATGAATCATTACCTCTAATGATTATTGAAGCAAAACTCCTAAATAAAATATTAGCTAAGATGCTATGACAACATATTCAAAAGATTATATGCTATTACCATGTTGGATTTGTATGAGAGACACAGGTGTGGTTCAACTGAAGGAAAAAACCAATTGACCATAATAATAACAAGAATAACAAAAAGCCAAATGATCACATAAATAGATACTGAAAAACTTTTGGAAAAATTCAATTCCTTCTTCTCTCTAAAACCAATAAAAATCACAGGAATAAATGGAGCTTTCTGTAACTTATCAAGTAGAATCTATTTAAAACCAAAAGCCAGCATAAATATCCATCCATCCATACATACATACATACACACACAGAAATATGCACATACACAAGAAAGGCTAAAGTCCTTTCAAATAAGATTATTAATAAAATGTAATCCATTATTACCAAAAATATTGGATATAGTACTAGAAATGCTAGGTATTTCAATAAAAGAAGAAAAATAAATTGAGAGAATAAGTGTAGATAGAGAAATAAAACTATTGATTTTTACAGATCATATGGTGGACTATCAGGAGAACTATAAAGAGTCCACCAAAAATCTTAATTGAAATTGATTGAGGTAACTTCAGCAAAATTGTAGAACATAAAGTAAATTCACAGAAATTGTCATCCATTCTTTATATTAATAACAAAACGAAGTAAGAGGTAGAAAGAGAAATTCCATTCAAAAAATTATAGGATTCAAACAACATTTGTGTATCTACCCACCAAGACTTACACCAAAATTCCATGAATACAGCTATAAAACACTCTTTATATAAAGACAGGTCTAATTGGAAAAAATATTGATTGCTTATAGTTAGACCAAAAGAAATTGATTCATTTGCATAAGAACATGAGCCATTTTTAAATAGATGAATAGCCAAATGATTTAAACAAAAGAAGAAATTCAATTTATTAAAAGACATAAGAGGGCAGCTAGATGGCGCAGTGGTTAAAGCACCGGCCCTGGATTCAGGAGTACCTGAGTTCAAATCCGGCCTCAGACACTTGACACTTACTAGCTGTGTGACTCTGGGCAAGTCACTTAACCCCCATTGCCTTAAAAAAAAAAAAAGACATAAGAAAAATGCTGCAAATCACTAATACTTAGAGAAGTGCAAATTAAAACATCCATCAGATTAGTAAAATTAAGAAAAAAGGAAAATGATAACTGTCAGTGGTCTGTAGGTAAAAAAGCATGCTAAAATGTTGGTGGAGCTATGAATTGGTTAAGCATTATGAAAACAATTTCAAATTATGCCAAAAAAGTCACTAAACTGTGTATATCCTTTGTCTCAGGACTACTGCTATGCAGTTGGATCTTAGAAAGATGAAAAGGATTATATATACGAAATATTTATTGCAGTTTTTTGTAGTTGCAAAGAGCAAGAAATTGAGGGGACTTTCAACTGGGGAGTAGCCAAATGAATTATGGCATGAGATTTCCCACCTTCTTTGCCTCAAAGAACAGAATTTTGTGGTTCTATGAACTTAGGGAAGATAAGTCAGAGAGATTCCTTGTAGCTAGACACTCAGGGGCTTATGGTAGTTGCCTTCTTGCTCTAGACCTGTGTTCCTAGTTAAGCTAGATGAATGTAATGTAACATAATTGCACTTGTATGAGAAGTAATGAAATGGACAATTTCAGAAAAATCTGGGAAGACATGTATGAACTGATGCAGAGTAAAATAAGCAGAACCTAGAGTAAAAATGATACAATAACAGTAATATTATAAAGAAATACAACTTTGAAAGGCTTAGCGACTCTGATTGGGTCATTGGTTAATTTCAATTCCAGGAGCATTGATGATGAAGCATTTTATCCAGCACCAAATAGATAGGTGATGGAATCATAGTATAGAATGAGGCATACATTTTTGAACATGGCCAATTTGAGGATTTGTTTTGCTTGATTATATGTATTGGTTATGAGGATTTTTCTTTTCTCTTTTTTTTTTTCATTTGGGGAAAGCTTAAATGAGAGGACAAGGCTAGCAATGGGGTTGCCAAAAAAGAAAAAAAAAGGTCATTTATTTGAAAAAATGTAGAGCAATAAATACAAAGAAGGCCAGAAAGAAACACAAATATTTAGGATAACTTTGAAAAATAACGTATTACATTTATTACATACTTAAAAGGAAAAGGTGAGATGCACATCTAGTGATTCACAGTTTTATATATCTTCTCTTTCTATTCTACTTTGTATATGAACATGCTTATTTTATTTGATGTTAAGTTCAGAATAAAAAACAAAATAAAAAACCCACAAATATTAATTATTAACCTAAAAACTATGATAATCATTCTTTACCTCTCTTCCTGCCATTCTGTCATCTTATATATCAGAAATGGAAGAGAACCATATAGGACAATTGGTTGCTTTGTATTTTTCTTTGTTTTTTGGTTTGCTGTAGCTAAAAAAGTCATCCCTTAGTGGCCAGTCTATTGGCTATAATGGAACTCTCCATACTTAGCTAGTATGGTCCTTGGGAAAACAAACATAGTCTGTTGCTAGGTCACTACTGCCAGAGATTGTGGTCTATGAGCATGGCCTACAAAAATTGAGGCAGTGCCATATCCTGATGAAACAATGTTTTAGGACTTTGCAGAGGTCAAGGGCTGATAGTGATTGGCAATTTAATTCAAAGACCACTTATTATATAACAATTAAATTTAAAACCCCCAAAGTGCTGTGCAGGTGTTTTTAATATTAATAGAGATTGCTCACCTTCTTTGCCTCAAAGACCAGAATTTTGTGGTTCTGTGAACATAGAGAAGATAAGTCAGTGAGATTACTCATAGCTAGACATTCAGGGGCTTATGGTAGTTGCCTCCTAGCACTAGACCTGTGTTCCTAGTTAAGCTAGATTAGTTAGTTGTGTTTGCAGGTTCATGGGGTGCCTTTGTTTGTTCTATACCTTTCTGCAACCCAAGGAAGTTGTTATATGGTAGCTTTTTTTGCAAATGTAAATAGGAATCAGGGAATTGAAACTTGGAGTTCTGAAGTCTTAAATTTTGCCAGCGTAGACCCATGGAAATGAGAGATTATGAAACAGAGTAATCTTAGAACAGAAAATCATGTGGGGCTTTAGCTTTTGAGGTGCAAAGTAGAACAATGTAGCAGTTCTTTTTGAAAGAATTTCTTCAGTTTCATTCCAATATTCTTTTCCCACCCATCTCATTGGGGGGATGACACTGGTCATGGTGTTAGTCTTGCCACCATTGTGGTACTAGAACCTTTTGATTTGACCTTTTAGAAACTTTTCCTCACCTATTCAATCTTGAACGCTCTAGACTTGAACCTCTTGCTCCTTGATCTACTCTCAATCCTAAATTACTCCTAGATATTGGCTGCCCTTGTCTTTCTGTTTTAGGTTTTTATTTAGATAGAAAATAGAAATGGGCAGCACAGCAGGATACATTACTTTGCTGAAGGTAGCATAGGAGAAATAAATCAGCAGGTTGCTACTCATGACTAGAGATTTCAGCCTCACACAAAACTGAATGATGACCAAGTATTCTTTCCTGAATCCAACATCATTAAAATACCACTGATGCTACCAAAGGACATGCATAAGGAAAGATATTATAATTGAGCAGTGAAATAGAAATGAGTGTTCAAACAGGAAATGAAAGGTATAGTTAGTAGCCTGGAAGGATCAGGATTGGGAGTCTATGAGAACATCTGACAAGTAAGCAGCCAAAGGGAATTGAAGCTTCAAACCAAGTTTTTGCTGAATGTCTATTATGTGCTCAGAGCACATAATAAGAATGCTAAAAGAGTAAAACCACATGACCTGGGGCAGCTAGATGGCGCAGTGGATAGAGCACCGGCCCTGGAGTCAGGAGTACCTGAGTTCAAATCCGGCCTCAGACACTTAACACTTACTAGCTGTGTGACCCTGGGCAAGTCACTTAACCCCAATTGCCTCACTTAAAAAACAAACAAACAAACAAACAAAAAACCACATGACCTTTGCCTTCAAGGAATTGGGGCAAAAGTTTCAGAGAGGCAGGGACAAAAACCCCCACTGTTGTTGGTGTTGTTCAGTTGTGACTCTTCCTGACCCCATTTGGGGTTTTCTTGGAAAAGATACTGGAGTGTTTGCCATTTCTTCCTTCAGCTCATTTAACAGTTGAGGAAATTGAGGCAAATAGGGTCAAGTGACTTGCCCAGGTTCACACAGCTACTAAGTATCTGACTGAGGCTGGATTTGAACTCAGGTCTTCCTGTTCCCAGGCCTCAGTGTTTTATTCACTGTGTCACCTAGCTGCCCAAACGAACCGAAACTACTTATCAATTAAAAGTATCCAAAGAGGAATGGGCAGCCTCAGAACATGCTAGGTTTCCATTTACAAGAGATTTTGTTTTTGTTTTGTTTTGCAGGGCAATGAGGGTTAAGTGACTTGCCCAGGGCCATACAGCTAGTAAGTGTCAAGTTTCTGAATCTGGATTTGAATTCAGGTCCTCCTGAATCCAGGGTCAGTGCTTTATCCACTGTACCACCTAGCTGCCCCTACAAGAGATTTTTAAGTGGAGGTTGGATGACTATTTGTTGAAAAGATGTAGGAGGGAGTTGTTCAAGGTTGGATTGGACTGGATCTTTTGAGAACCTCTGAGATTCTGTGGTTTGGATTCAGATTTTATAATCTAGTTGATGAGAGACAAGATTAAATCAGAGTGATGTGGAATATAAATGAGGTAAAAGTACCATAGAGAAATTGAAAGTTTAGGCTGAATTGGTGATTAAGGTAGATTCAATTTGATCTAAACTTTATTAAGAATCTGCTATGCATAGAGTATACAAAGAAATACAAAGATAAGTCATTTATAAATTAACAAGGTACAACATAATATAGTAGTACATGATAGACATGCCCTAAGAAAACTGGAGGATGTAGAGATAGATTTCAGTGGGACTGAGATGGAGAAGAGATGAAGAATAAGGTAAGGCTTCATGGAGGAAATGGCCTGTCTTCTGGGCCTTGAAGGTTAAAAAGGATTTCAGTAGATGATAAGGAAGGAGCATGCTCCTGAGATGAAGGACATACTATACACTGAAGCTTTATTTCAGGGTTGAAGCATGTAAGTAATGCCTTTGTTGAGGAAGTCGGCAACTATGGCTCATCAGGGCTGGAGACAGGGAGAATTTTAAAGGTTATATAACTAGCAGTGAGGGTAAAGGGAGTTTTTGGTTAGCTCTTGAATGTTTATTGAATTGAATTAGGGAAGCTGGAAATATATGTCTGGTAACAGTGTTTAGTTGGTGACCTGCTGATTACGGAGTCCAGCTAGGATTGATGTAGTGACCAATGGAAAAGCAACACTCAATATAGCAAATATTTATATCAACTAGTATTTATTAATTACCCACTATATGCCATACACCATACTAGATGCACGAGATACAAGTATAAAGACTAAAATAATCTCTAATGGCAAGGAACTTACATCCTAAGGAGTGAGACATATAAAAATATACACAGCATAAATATAAAATTAATTCACGCAAATATATGAAACTAGGTGGCACAGTGCATAGGATGCTAGACTTGGAGTTAGAAAGTACTGAATATTTCCTCCGACACTTACTAGCTATGTGTCCCATTGTAAGCAAATTAAACTCTTAGCCTGTTTCCTCATCTATAAAATGAGGATATTAACAGCATTTGCTTCCTGGGGATATTGCAAGACTTAAATGAGATAATGTACATAAAATGTTTTTCAAACCTTAAAATCTAATATCTAAATGTAAGCTATTATTATTATTGTTTCCACCATTTACAAAGTATAGTCAGTTCTGCTATAGTACAACATATGCATTTCTAAAAAAATCAATGAGTTCTGTAAAATTGTGCAATAAAAACCATAGGGGCTATGGGAAAAATGGGAGTAAGAACATAATACTTAAAAACTTCATCAGTGACACATGTAAAATAGGAACCTAATGAAAACAGCACAGTTTTCTACATGTTAAATGGTTAAGAAATACATAAATGATACAATAAATAGTGGTGATATCCATGTCCTTTGCTGATTTGTCTGTGCCTTGGTTCCCACAAGGCCCTAGCTGACAAAGTCAAGTCACTGTGGGCAAGAGGGCAGTCTCAGTGCACCACAGCTCCTGGCCAGGGGACTTGGCTATGGTGGAAGAGGGAAGATAGTTAGGGGGTGGTCCAGCTCTCCTATGACCACAGCCACCACTACACCAGAAAGTATACAATAAATATGACACTTTACCTTTAAAAATCAAGTTTCTCATGGAAGTGGGCATTGGAAGGGTTGGAGCTTATGAGTTATTGTGAAGGGGTGCAGTATTCTTTGTTCTCTTGAAGACGAAATCTTGCATAAGCAAACAACATTTGTGTTATGTTCATATTGTTCCCTAATGTATCAATTGAGTTGGAATGAATTCACGTTTTCAAAACAAGCATTCTAACAGAACTGACTACTGACTCTGGTTAAAGTCAAGGGAGTTTGGAAGGGCGGGCACTAGAAGTAGAGGGGAATTGGGAAAGACATATAGAAGATAGTATTTGAGCTGTGTCTTAAATAAAGAGAGGGACTCTAAGGTGGAGGCAAGGAAGGATTGCATTCTAGGCATTGGAAATGACAGAGATTTGAGGATGTAGTTTTGCATGTGAGGAACAGAAAGAAAGACAGTTGGGGTGGATTAAAGAGGCGGGGGAGTGAGATCTGACAAAGCTGGAAAGATAGGTTGGGGTCAGGTCATGTAGGGCTTTAAAAGCTTAGCAGAGGAGTTTATATTTTATGCTAAAGGCAATAGGAAGCCATTGGAATCGATTGAGTAGGGGAGTCATACTGTCAGATCTGCAGTTAAGGAAAATTACATTGGCAGCAATATGTAACATGAACTGGAGTGGTCAGAGCCTTGAGGCAGGGAGACCAATGAGAAGGCTGTTGGAATAATCTAGGTGAGTGCAGATAAGAGCCTGAATCAAGGTAATAGCTGTGTGAGTGGAGAGAAGAGGCCATATGTAAGAAATATTGTGAACATGGAAATGGAAAGATTTGGCAACTTATTGGGTGTGTGGGATGACAGGAAGAGTCAGGAATTGAGTTTAATGCTGAGGTTACAAATCTGTGAGACTGGAAGTGTGGTGTTGTCCCCAACAGGAAAGTTTGGAAGAGGGTAGGTTTTGGAAGAAAAGATAATGAGTTCAGTATTATACATGTTGAATTTAATACATCTCTGGGACATTCAGTTTGAAATGATCAATAGGCAATTAATGATGTTATGCTCGGTTGTTTCAGTCGTGCCTGATTCTTTGTGACTGCATTTGGAGTTTTCTTGGCAAAGACACTGGAATGATTTGCCATTTCCTTCTCCAGGTAATTTTATAGATGAGAAAACTAAGGCAAACAGCATTAAGTGACTTGACCAGGATCACACAGCTAGTGTCTGAGGCCAAATTTGACTTCAGGTCTTCCTGACTCTAGGCCTGATGCTCTATCCACTGAACCACCTGACTGCCTACAATTGGTGATAGAAGATAAACTTAGAGGGGAGATTAGGGCTGGATGTCTATATCTGAGTGTCATTTGCATAGAGATGATAGTTACCCCCTCCAGCCCCTATGAGGTTCTGAAGAGTATAGAAGAAGAGAACATCCACAATTCAGGACAAGAAATTCTGTCTCTCAGAGGGCACTTGATGTAGCTATTGAGAGAATGTTTAAGGAGTATTGCTTGACCAAGACTTCAAGTTTGCACATGATTCAAAGAGTTGTGTATATGAGGCATTACCTGCCCATTGAAATTGTAAACCTGGGTTTACAATTTTGAAAAAAAATATAAACCCTTTGTTTTTAGTTTAGTTATTTAGTTTAGCTAATTTTTTTTGCAGGGCAATGAGGGTCAAGTAACTTGCCCAGGGTCACACAGCTAGTAAATGTCAAGTGTCTGAGCATGGATTTGAACTTAGGTCCTCCTGAATCCAGGACCAGTGCTTTATCCACTTTGCCATCTTGCTCCCCCTAGTTAATTTTTTTAAACTTACTTTAGTGACTTCTGTTTTTCACACTGTTATTTTTTTATTTACAAAATAAATATAATATTGAGACCTTTCCCCTCTCAGCTATAGCCAAGGGACATGGGAATTCATAAGCTGCCTTGGTTGTTCTGTGGTTTGCTGTTATAATGTAATGTTCAACTCCATACTTGTGGTTAAACCCAAAGCTACCAGCACAGTGCAGGGTCTTACCACAAGCCACAACCAACCTGGCTCAGGAAATGGGGGGGATTAGTCTGTTCTGGCCACTTAAGGCATAAGGTCCTCAGCTTACTTTGGAGAGGGCTCAAACCTAGACTGAAGTTGAAGCAGGAATCTCTTTAGGGGTTTTTGAGCATCTTCGTCATATAAAAATCATGATTTTTGCCTTGACAGCTAGAGTCAGATAGAGGTGACCCAGATGCTGAGTTGGGAGTAAAGAATCATGGTAGGACAGTGTAACATTGCTGGCGTAGGGGTCACCCCCCAAATTTTCAGCTATTTTCACAAATTGTATAATTCTACCTCCTCCAGGTTTTCTTTTCCCTTTAATTTTGTCATTATTCCACCCCAACAGCATTTTTTCCAACACAAAGATCACAGAGCTAGTGAACCCTTCAAAGTGTACAATTGACTTTATTGTGCTGAGATCTTGGGGATGCAGACTATGTATAGGCTGGTCATTAGAAGTACAGATCCAATGCTAACTTCAGATTACTAAGGTTAGAACGAAATCATTGACCTCTTCCCTTTGCTTCCATCTTTGCTTCTTACTTCAATTAAACAAACATTAAGCATTTAGTCTGAAGACATAAAGATAGAAATGAAACACTTCCTGACCTCAAGGAATTTACATTCTACTAGAATGAGTTACAACATGTACCCAATTAAATATAATGCTGGGTAGGAAGCAAAGGAGAGAATTGTACAAAGTATTCTTGATATAGTTGAGAGAAAATTTTTTTGGTGGGGAGGGGAATTGGGGAGGTTCTGAAGAAGGTGGTGTGTCAACTGGACCTTGAAGGAAGGTAATTATTCTAAACAGTGTAATTTAGTGCACGGCATTTTCTCTGTTTCTTTCTGGGCCCCAAGATTTACCCCTGTGTTCTAAATCAGATTTGAACCCTGACTTAGAGACTTCTACAAAATTCCAGACATCCTGAAGTAACTACCCTTATTGGGATATAGCTCAAGACAAAGGGTCAAGAGAAGCTTGCTTGCCTACTTCCTCAGCAATTTTTTTGAATTGGTAGTTTCTCCAAATTGACTTGTGTAGCACTCACTGTTTGTTATAAATCCTGCCCCCTTAAAGCCAAAGACAATGCCCCTGCCTCTTCTATGCTCTCAAGATTATGTAATTAATCTAGTCCAATTGCAGTCTCTGTCTGGGGTCTTACAAATCTTATTAAAAATGTTGAACTGAAAGGGAATTGAGAGAGCGAAAACTGCTTATGGTTATTCACTGTTAGATATCATAGAAATAATTACCATGTGGGAAGAAGAGTAGGAATAGAGATGGATAAGTTCATGGGAGACAAAAATCCAAGAAAGGAGCCTGTAATACAATCACTAGTCCTCAGATGTTTATATACAAACTCACAAGGTATTTTATGAGGCAGCTATGTGGTACAGTGGATAGAGTGTCTTGCCTGAAATCAGGAAGACCTGAGTTTGAATATGGCTTTAGACACATACTAGCTATGTCACCCTGGGCAAGTCACTTAACTCTGTTTGCCTCAGTTTGCTCATCTATAAAATGATCTGAAGAAGGGAATGACAAACCACTCTAGCGTCTTTGCCAAGAAAATCCCAAATGAATACAAGAAGAGTCAGGCATGACTGAAAATGACTGAAAGCCCTTAGATATTTACATACAAACACACAAGGTATTTTATAGCAACAAAGGTTCATTTATTCATTCAATTACCATTTGATAAGCACCTAATTGATGTCAGGTTCTGGGATAGCAAAGACAAAAGCAAGGAAGATTCCGTGCTCAAGTGAGGTATGTTCTGTTGAGGGGAGGAGATAGCATTTAAACTGATAAGTAAATACCTCATTCATCATTTGGAGGGAGAGGGAGGTCAGGATAGTCTTCCTATGAGAGGTGGCCCTTGAGCTGAGTGTTGGAGGAAACTAGGGATTCATCAAGGTGCAGCAGAGTAAGGAATGCATTGCTGTCAGCAGAGTACAGTGTGTGCAGAGGACTGGATGTGAATATTGATGTTGTCCATGAAATAGAAAGTAGGGTCACTATGGCAGGAATATAGACTATTTGAAGAGGTATTATGTGCATTACACCTGAAAGGGAGACTGGAGCCAGACTCTAGGTTCCAAAGAAGAGCCTGTATTTTATTCTAGAGGTAACAGAAGGGCATAAAGAGCTTCTTGAGCAGAGGAGTGATGTGGTCCGACAGGATGTGTAGGGATATCAATTTGGCAGCGATGTGAAGGACAGCTAGAGAGGAGGGAGATGAAGAGATCAAGGGAAATGAATTGGGCTCTTGTAGTAGTCAAAGGGAGAAGTAATGAGGGTCCGACAATGGTCATGGTGATATGACTGGAGTCAAGGAAAGAATGTGAGAGATGCTGTGGATGTAGAGACCATTTGGCAACTGAGGGGATAGATTTGAGGGATGAGGAAGAGTTTGACACTGAGGCTGGAACCTGAGGGCCTGGGAGGATGGTGGAACCCTTAACAGAATAAGGAAGTTAGGAAGATGGGAACATTTGTAGAAGAAAGATAATGACTTCTGTTGAGGACAATCTGAGATTCAAATGCCTTGGGATATCCAAGTGGAGATAAATGTTCAATTGTTGTCATTTAGTTGTATCACTAGTGTCTTCGTGACCCCATTTGGGGTTTTCATAGCAAAGATACTAAAGTATTTGCCATTTCCTTCTCCAACACATTTTACAGATGAAGAAATTAAGGCAAACAAGGTTAAATGACTTGCCCAAGGTCACACAGCTAGTGTCTGAGGCCATATTTGAACTCAGGTCTTTCTGACTCCATGCTTGGCTCTCTCTCTGCTGCACCACCTAGCTGACCAGAGATGTTCAATAAATAATAGTAATCCTAGCGGAAGGAGGAAAATTTTACCTCAAAGGTATCTCCTCCACAGATTTGTTCTCTGCTGCCTCATCATTTCACTGAGGTGACACTGAGACTTTGAAGACTCCTCCAGCAGAGCCCAAACTCTGGCAGACTCTACAATTTTGGAAAGGCATCAAGTACAATCCTGGCAATAGATTGAACATGCTGAGAACCAATCTAGCTAAGTATGGAGAGCTCATCATCAACAAACTGGCTACTGACCCATGAATCCTTTGGCCATAGCCACCCCTGGAACCAAGAAAACTACCAAATGTCACTCTGTCCTCTTATGTTTCTGTGGTGATGATGACAGAAAGGGGAAATAAAGTGATAAAAGTCACAGTTTTTTTTTAAATTACCTATATGTGTGTAGTCAGTGATACAGTGGATTGTGGGTTGTTCTCAAATTCAGGAAGACCTGGATTCAGGCTGTGCCTCTGACACATACTGGCTTTGTGACCCTGGGTGAGTCATTTAGCATTTGGTACTCTAGGCAATTCTCTTATAAGTTGCAACTTATAAGTTGTAGAACAAGTACCTGCCTTTGTTGGTAGAGGGAGATTCTTCATTGGAAGGACCTTAACCAATGAGATCACAGGTCCAGTTCCTATCTTATAAAAGTTTAACTTTGCCATTGTTGTTCTAAATGTGAAATTCTTGTCCAGTGATCAGTGCACAAACATACCAATGGAGGGACTGAAGGGCGTCAGTCTTTACCATCTCACTTAAATGGAACCATAACAAAGAGAAAAGTTGCAGCTAAATGGAAGGATGACTCTTAGGTTTTCCTTGTAGAGGCAAATACAGGAATTGGTTTTTACTGTGCACTCAAAGGAAATAGGGTCAGCTAGGTGGCACAGTGGATAGAGCACTGGCCCTGAAGTTGGGAGGACCTGAATTCAAATCTCACCTTAGATACTTACTAGCTGTGTGACCCTGGACAAGTCACTTAACCCTGATTGCCTTAAACATCTGGGGCCATCTCCAGTTGTCCTGATGAATATCTTGCCACTGGACCCAGATGGTTCTGGAGGAGAGAGTGAGCTTGGTGACCTTGCATAGCCCTAATTCAGTACAAGTCATAACATCACCCTGATGTCATGATGACATCACCCTGATGTCATGATCCTCTTCGAGAACAAAGGACAAATAACAGCAAGAACAACAAAGGAAAGAAGAAGCATCATGTCATAGAATATTTAGCCATCTCACATTTCTTTACACAGGGTAAGTATTTGCAAAAAGATTACACTGAAAAGAATTATAGCTTATGTGCCAAAATATGTTTTGGAAACAAAGTAAAGAAATTCTGTAAAGAACTTGATAAAACTGTTACAGATTCTTTCAACATATACTTTGATATTCATTGCAAAGGTGGCTGGTCACATGACAAAAGTGAGGACTACTCATCAGTGTGCTGGAGCCAATGTGCTCCAGCATGTTTAGGGACCCCTTGGTAGCAAACTTGTGGGAAGACTTGAACAAGAATCATAGAGAAGGGGCTGGTTGCTAAGCTATATTGTTGGAGGGAGATTTAATGTCAATGATATCATTAATTCACTTAACTGGGACACCTGAGGACAAAACCAATCACGAGAATATTAGGATATTAGCTTCTCAAAGGCAGGTGATCCTTTGTTTATATCTTTGTATCTTCAGCTCTTAGCACAATTCTGGCACATAGTATATATTCAATATGTGCTCATTGAATTGAATATCGTGCTGGAAGTATATACTTTATTCAAAAGGAAAAGAATAGGTTAAGGGGGACAGAGTAGGATTTTTTTTTGCATGTAGGATTTTATAGTAAGAAGGTCTTCTTATGTAATGAATTCTAGCTTGGTAGGTAGCATATAAAGAAGCATATAATGGGGGTAGCTAGGTGGCACAGTAGATAAAGCACCAGCCCTGGTTTCAGGAAGACCTGAGTTCAAATCCGGCCTCAGACACTTGACACTAGCTGTGTAATCCTGGGTAAGTCACTTAACCCTCATTGCCCCGCAAAAAAAAATGAATCATATTACCATGAGCAATATTATTGATTGCTCTCAGATGATGACATAGCTCTTAAGAAATTTCTGAAGCCCTGAAAAGTCTTTACTTGTTCAGACATTGCCAGGTAATGCCATTCTGCCTTCAGTGGGTCAACATTAACTCCAGGCTGAGATCCTGGCAACTGAAACTTTTGTTGTTGTTGTTGTTGTCATTTCAGTCGTGTCTGACTCTTCATGACCCCTTATTTGGAGTTTTATTGGCAAAGATAGGTGAGTGGTTTGCCATTTCCTTCTCCAGCTCATTTTACAGATGAGAAAATGGAGGTAAAGAGGGTTAAGTGACTTGCCCAGGGTCACATGGCTAGTAAGTGTCTGAGGTCAGATTCCTGATTCCAGGCCCTGTGCCACCTAGCTGCCCACCGAAATTTTTAGCCCAGTAGAAGTTGTAGTTGATCTGTGATCCTGAATAGTCTATCTCCATGCTCTTCCACTGTCTTTCCAAATGGAATAAGTAAATAAACTATGTAAGTAATTCATGAGTTTTTTTAATGAGCCACTGAAAAATGATAGAAACTCCAGGAGTTTCTTGGTGGGGTGGGGGCATGCTCTCAAATTGGTAGAAGCCTATTGGGCAAAGGAATCCATATTTTCTTCATATCCTTCTACCATTAGGATCTCCTATGTCTACTATGTAGCTCCAGCACTGGACTCCGCTTGTTGACCAGCAGATAGTCCAGGAAATATTGAATTTGTGACCTGGTATATTGTTCCACTTAGTACTATTATGTAAAATATCATAGTCCACATAAAGCTGAATTGTGCCATCTATGGGTGAGGAGGAGCAACTACCTGATTCTTTGATGGAATTGTTGAAGATGCAAGTGCTTTCTGAGGTGCTCCAAACCTCACAACGCTGTGAGCAATTTTCTGAGATCACTGCAATGGATTGTGTGCACTGTTCTTGGTTGCTCCCCTGGCCCCCCACCCTCAAGTCATTCAGTAAGAATGTACCAACTCTTGTGCTGATCCTTTTCCTCAGCTTATGTTCTTCAGGAACTGGAGGGTCTCCATAGGAAAACTTGTCTGGGTTCTGTCCTTGATGTGAAGGGTTCAATGTGTCCTTGACAATTTTGGCCAGGACTGTCCTCCATCTTCCTGGATTGTTAAACACTGAACCCTAGCTCGATGCTCAGAGTACTTAGCCAGCGTTTTGAACAGGCTGCAGTTGTTCCCAATCAACAAATATGTATCAAACCCTTCTTACCGTGTTAAGTGCTGGGTGAGCTCCACACACTAGTCATGAAGAGTGACAGTTGTTTAAATACACAGGAAATCTCCAGCAGAGTGCTGGGAAAGATTAGGGAAGGGAGGTATCCAGAGAGGCTTCCTAAACTAAAGTGATCCTTAAGTTGAATTTTGAAGCAGGGGAAAGATATTGGCAGACAAAGATAAAACAGGTGAGATAGGTTGTTCCAGTCAGAGGTGAAGGATCAGTGTAAAACAGAAGAGGATTGGATAAAAGCATGGAATAGAAAGTAGTCCTATTTGGCTGGTGTAGTTTGTGTGGAACAAAGTTCAGAGAGTTGGAACCAAATCCACATAGTGGAGGGCTTTAAATCCTGCTCTAAAGAGTTTTTGTTATTTTGGTTTTTTGCAGGGAAATGAGGGTTAAGTGACTTGCCCAGGGTCACACAGCTAGTAAGTGTCAAGTATCTGAGGTCAGATTTGAACTCAGGTCCTCCTGAATCCAAAGCCAGTGCTTTATCCACTGCACCACCTAGCTGCCCCCAAGAGTTTTAATGAATAATAATTATAGATAACATTTATATAGCATTTACTATGTGCCAGGCACTGTGCTGAGCACTTTACAATTATTATCTCATTTGATCCCCACAACCACTATAGGGGGTTATTATTCCCATTTTACATATGAAGAAACTGAAGCAAAATGAGGTGAAGTAACTTGCCTGGGGTCACACAGCTAGGAAATGTCTGAGGCCAAATTTGAACTTAGGACTTTCTGACTGCAACACTATTCACTGCACCACCTAGCTGTTTTATTTTCATTTGATGTAGGCATTGGAGTGTCTTGCTTTGTGTGTGAAGTGGAAATCAAAGAGGGGAGAGATTAGAGGCACAGAGAACAGCAAGGAGGTGTTTGTTTCAGGAACTAAATATCGTGGACCTGAACTATGGTTCTAGTTGCAGAAAGGAGGGGATGAATGTAAGACTTATTTATGGGAGCAGGATTTATAGGACTTGTTGACTGAACTACTGTTCAAAAAGCTAGCTTTTAAATAGAATTATAGGGTTTGCAAGGCATTTTACAAATATTTCATTTGATCCTCAAAATAATTTTGGGAGGTAGGTGGCTGCTACTATTGTCCCCATTTTATATGAGGAAACTGTGTCAGAAAGTGTTAAGTAACTTGTCCAGGGTCACACAGGTAGTGAGATTTGAGGCTAGATTTGAACAGAGGTCTTTATGAATCCAGGTCCTATACTCTATCTATGTAGTTGCCATGGGTGTAGCTGAATGGATGCAGAGGTTGAGGGAGCAGAACAAGTCAGGAACCATCTTAGAATTCCAAGCCTCGATGATTGGGAGAATGTTGGTACCTTGATGATAGCATGATCTGAGAGTCCTCCCTTCAGTTTTCTACTCTGCTATTCACTAATGAGGTAAACTTGAAGAAGTTTCTTAATCATTCAGGGTAAGTTTTCTAATCTGAAAAATGACGGCAGTTATACAACATAAAATTCTCTAGGCTTCCTTCCAGCTCCAAATTTGATCCTATGAATGCAAAAATTCCAGTTGTTTGCTGGTGCCAATCATATCATGCCCATGGTGGCTACCTTCTCCGTGACACCCTTAATTTCCCTGGTTACCTCTGATATAATGTAAACACGGGTACTCTTTCTCATTTATTCCACAAAGGCCTAGTCTTGGAATATGCTAGAGGCATATGCTGCAAGTATCATTTTTAAAATTAGTGGAATATAGTTGTTCCTTAGGATCCACAGTCCAACACAAGACCTTCCTACTCCTCTTCTCTCCTCACTTTTATTGCTTCATGGGATCTTGTGACTGAAGGTGGAAAGGACCCAAGGAAAGTTAATGGAGCAGAGCATAAGGTCTCCAGGGTCCTAGGAGATACCTGTCCCTTAACCTATCTTTGTTTCTTGTTGCTGGTCTGGTGGACTTTAGCTTCCGGCAAACCATGCTGCATTCTTCCCTTGAGTTCACTCAGCATGTGTGTACGCATATTGCCTACAGCTATAGAAAAATTCAGTTCGGTCTCTTTAGCTGCATTATGTTGCTGTTATTCCTGAAGTTGAAATGGGTTACTTTGAATCCCAGGTCCCAAGACACTTTGCCTTTTGGGGAGGGTGACTCTGCCCATTAATCCAATTTTTAGGAAGTTTTGGTGGATTTCATTAAGCTGAGGGTGTCCTTCTTTTGGACCTATACTTGAACAGATGTTCTGGAGCCATATTAAGTCAATATTTCTTATCTCTTTGTCTAGCATTGCTATCTTTACTTTCTGACCAACTATATAAACTCTCTGTGGTGTGCACACATGAAGAATAGCAACACAGTATTTTATATCTCAGGGCCCTCATCACTTGTATTCATTTGGTGTGGTCTGTGCTCTCCTGAGGTACTGACCTCTTGATTATTCTCTGAAGTGGGGCCTCCAAACTTCAGACACTTTTTACCCTCCTGTTAAAATAGAAGTTCGTTAAGAGTTTTTTGTTTGTTTGTTTTTGTGCCATGGACACTCCTGTTCAGGAGTACGGTGTTTAATAGCTAATTTCCAACCACCCCTTTCTCTCTTACCCTCTTACTTGAGTGCCTGTTTCAGGTAGCTCATATAGCTTAGTTGCCATCATCTTTTTCTTTGTATGCCTTAGCCAATGTCTGGCATTCTCCCAAAGAATCCTCAGCAACACATTAAGTTTTTTCAATATCTTGCTCATCACAGATGAATGGTCCAAATCAACAGTCCTTGATGAGCTCAAGTCCCAGCACTTAAAACTAGTGCTGCATTAACTGAATAGTTGTGAGGACTATTCACCTCAGCACACATATATGAAATATTACTCCAAGGATACAAATGACAATTCAGTAAAGTATAGAATGTCAGTTTGACAAAAAACAATCCAGTGGCTCCTTGAATTAACTTCTCTGGCTTGCTAGAAATGTCTGCTGAAGAGCAAACTAATGCTAAATTCTAGCCTTGATCTCATTCTGGAACTTTTCTTCTTTATTCATACCCTCTTTCTAGTATCAGGGGTTCTTAATCTGGAGTGTGTGAACTTTTTTTTAAAACACATTTTTGGATAACTATATTTTATTGTGACTGATTTCTTTTGTAATGTTATGTATTTTATTTTATATATTTAAAAACATTATTCTAAGAAGGGATTTAGAGGCTTCATCAGATTGCCAAAGATGTCATAGACATAAAAAAGATTAAGGACCCTTAGTTTGGGTGATCTCATTGGCTCCCATGGATTAAGTTATCATCTTTATGCTGGTGACGCCCTATTTTACATATCAATCAAATAACAAAAATTTATTGTGTCTCCTATTTGCTGGAACTGTGCATGGTTCTGGGTATACAAAGAAAAAGTGAAACAGTCCTTGACACAGGAAAAAAAAATATGTACACGCATATATACATACGTATATACATACACACACACACATATATATTTACAAAACATATACAAAATAAATGCAATATAATCTGGCAGGAGAGGAACTAGCAGAAAAGGCCCCACATAGGACATATCTTTTGAGCTGAGTTTTGAAGAAAATTATGAATTCTAAGAGTCAGAGGTAGAGTAGAGAGAATGTTCCAGGAATGGGAGGCAACCTGGACCAAAATATGGAGTTTAGAGGTGGAGTATGATTTTTGAGGAACAGCAAAAAGTATGGTTTTGTGGAACCAAGTGTTTAAAGGGGAATAATGAAGAATTAACCTGAAAATGCCGATTGGAACTGGATTGTGAAGGGCTTCAGCTCTCATTTCTCGTCTGAGTTGCAATCCCACAGCAACAATTTAATACTAGATATATCACCTGGATTTTTATAGAGATATGAAATTCAGCTGGTCCAAAACAGAATCATTAACACTCCCCATTTCCATCGTTTCTTTTAATAATTTTCCTATTCCTTTTAAGGGTGCTGCCATCTTTCTGATTACATATGATAGCAAGCTAAAAGTTATTCTTTCCTCTCCATCACCCCTCATAGTCAACAGCTGGTAAATCATGTTCATTCTACCATCTATCTCTCCCATCTATCTCCTTCTCTCTCTTCCCACTATCCTAATTCAGGTCCTCTTCAGCTCTTGATTGAATTACAATAGTAGTTTTCTTTCTCTTTTTTTTGGGGGGGGTAATGGGGGTTAAGTGACTTGCTCAGGGTCACACAGCTAGTAAGTCTGAGGCCGCATTTGAACTCAGGTACTCCTGAATCCAGGGCCAGTGCTTTATCCACTGCACCACCTAGCTTCCCCCCACAATAGTAGTTTTCTAATTGATCTTCTTTCTTCCAGTCCAAACTTTTTTCTCATCCATCATCTGTAGTTGCCCAAATTGATTTTCTGTTTAAAGTTTCTTCTTAAAGTTTTTCTTAAGTGAAGAAAAAGCTATTTTCTTTCCAACATGTGCTCTTCACATTCTTTGTTCCCTGTTTAAATAGTATTCTACTTGCACATTACTACTTTGTAAGATAAGTTCCTCCATATCTTCTCCCACTTCTTCCCTTAGGGCATTCCTTTCCCCTTCATTTCCTTTTCCTCTCTCTTTTTTTTTGGGGTGGGTGGGTGGTAATAAAATACAATGAAGCCACATCCAGGCTATGTCTTTTTTTTTTAAACTCCTGTGATTGCTGCTGAAGGGACGTTTATGTCATCTCTTCCTATTAGTGTGGAAAACGCCATCTTAATTACTTCTGATTGCTTGCTCTTATTTACTGCTTTATCTTGTTTGTTTGCTTTTATTTCTATTTTTTATTTTTTGTGGGGCAATGAGGGTTAAGTGACTTGCCCAGGGTCACACAGCTAGTGTCAAGTGTCTGAGGCTGGATTTGCATTCAGGTTCTCCTGAATCCAAGGCCAGTGCTTTATCCACTGTGCCACCTAGCTGCCCCCTTTACTGCTTTATCTTTCTCTTGAGTTCCATGTTTGTTTTTCAGAACTTTTACTCAGCTCTGGCTCTTTCATCAGGAAAACTTAGAAGTTCTCTAGTCCAATAAGAGTCCATTTTTTTCTTCCTGTATGATTATATCAAGTTTTGTTGGGGGAAGTTTTTCTTGGTTGTAAGTTTATATCTTTTGTCTTTTGGATTTTTTTATGTTCAGCTCTCTGTTCCTTTTAGATTAGTTGATGCTATATCTTATGAGATGCTAATTGTGGCTTCTTGGTACTTGAATTTTTTCTTTCTGTCTGCTTGTGGTATTGTTTCTTTGATTTGGAATCTCTGGATTTGGGCTATGACATTCTTGGGAGTTTTCATTTCTTTTAAGATATGACCCAGTGAGGGGCGGAGCCAAGATGGCGGAGAGAAGCCAGTAAGCTGCCTGAGCTCTCCCAAGTTTCCCTTAAAAACAACATTAAATCAAGCCTCTTAACAGATCCTGAAACTACACAACCTACAAAAAGACAGAGGGGCACAATACTCCAAACAGAGATAATTTAAAAGACTTCAGGAAAGGGTGGTCTCACTTGGGCAGGGGGGGAGCACAGTGTACCTCAGAGCAGTGCAGCATGGAGGGGGTTGGGGCAAGTCAGTGGGAAGCAACTGAGGCCCCTTGATCCTGGCTCAGCAGGCTAGTGGTGCAGTGGGCCAGTGGTGAGATCCACTAGCACCAGCTGAGAGGGCAGGCTGCCAGCTAGGGGGCTACCCACAGTACAGGTGTGACCAGGCCTGGCCATTCCAGCGTGCACCTGGAGCAAGCACAGAAAGCAAGCCTGGGGGTGGGGTGGTGAGAAATCTGAAAGCCATAGAGGCCTCAGAGTAGAAAGCCAGCGACACAGCCCCTATCTCCCAGGACAGGAAGCTTGAAACAGTAAGCCTGGTGCCCAAGGAGTGGACCACAACTTAAAAAAATAAGCCGCAATATAAGTAAGAAACAAAAAAGAGCTCTCACCATTGAGAGCTTCTGTGTTGACAGGGAAGAACCAAACACAAACTCAGATGAGGACAATACTCTCAAATTGTCTACATGTGAAACCTCAAGAGGGAAGATGAATTGGTCTCAAGACCAAAAAGTCTTCTTGGATGAGCTCAAAAAGGATTTTAAAAATCAATTGAGAAAGGTAGAAGAAAAATGGGGAGAGAAATGAAAGCAACACAAGAAAATTATGAAAAAAGAAACAGGAGTTTGGAAAAAGAAGCACAAAGATTGACTGAAGAAAACAATTACTTAAAAAATTCATCTGGCCAAATGGAAAAGGAGGTGCATAATCTGACTGAAGAAAACAATGCCTTAAAAATTCAGATTGGACAGTTAGAAGCTAAGGTCTCTATGAGACACCAGGAATCAGTCAAACAAAATCAAAAGAATGAAAAAGTAGAAGAAAATGTGAAATACCTCATTGGAAAGACAACTGACCTGGAAAACAGATCCAGGAGAGACAATTTGAGAATCACTGGACTGCCTGAAAGCCATGATCAGAAAAAGAATCTAGACACCATATTCCAGGAAATTATCAAGTAGAACTGCCCTGATATGATAGAATCAGAGGATAAAAATCATCATTGAAAGAATCCACTGATCACCTCCTGGAAAAGACCCCAAAAGGAAAACTCCAAGGAATATTGTAGCCAAGTTCCAGAATTATCAGGTGAAGGAGAAAATACTCCAAGCAGCCAGAAAGAAGCAATTTAAATATCATGGAGCCACAGTCAGGATTGCTCAGTACCTGGCAGGTTCAACATTAAAGGATCACAAAGCTTGGAATATGATATTCTGAAAGGCAAAGGAGCTTGGATTACAGCAAAACTGACCATTCTCTTTCAGGGGAAAAGATGGACATTCAATGAAATGGGGGACTTTCAAGGTTTCCTGATGAAAAGACCAGAACTGAATAGAAAATTTGATCTTAACATACAAGACTCAAGAGAAGTTTAAAAAGGTAAACAGGGGGAAAAATTTATTCAATAAGGTTAAACGGTTTACTTTCCTACATGGGGAAATAATATCTGTAACTCTTGAGAACTGTATATATATATATATATATATATATATATATATATATATATATATATATATATATATATATATATATATATATAGGCATACAGAAGAATTATACACAGAGGGTATAAATATAAATTGTCTTTGATGTGATGATATTAAGAAAATTAAGGGGTTAAAAAGTAGTTTATGGGGAGAAGAGGAAAGGGGAGGTGGAATGGGGTGAATTACATCATATGAAGAGGTGCAAAATCTTATTACAATAGATGGAAATAAGGGAGGGGTGAACATTATTTCAACCATTACTCTCACTAGATTTGATTCAAAGAGGGAATAACATATATGTTCATTTGGATAAAGAAACTTAGCATATTCTTTAGGGAAGTAAAAGGGAAAGGGGGAAAAGGGGGCCAATGATAGAAGGGAGGGCAGAAGTAGGGGAGAAAAAGTGTAAAGAAAAGGGAGGGGGGCTGATAAAAGGGAGGACACATTGAGGTAGGCTAGGATAAGAAGCAAAATGTTGGTGAGGAGGAATAGGGTGCAAGGAGGGGGGAAAAGTACAAAGGGGGTAAATAGAATGGAGGGAAGACAGCTAGTAATAATAACTGTGGATGGGAATGGGATGAACTCTGTCATAAAACAGAAGCAAATAGCAGAGTGGATTAAAAACCAGAATCCTACAATATGCTGTTTATAAGAAATACATTTGAAGCAGAGAGATACACACAGAGTAAAGGTAAAAGGTTGGAGCAGAACATATTATGCTCCAGCTGAAGTAAAAAAAGCCATGGTAGCAATCCTTATCTCAGACAAAGCAAAGGCAAAAATAGATTTAATTAAAAGAGATAAGGAAAGAAACTACATCTTGCTAAAAGGTACTATAGATAATGAAGTAATATCAATACTAAACATGTACGTGCCAAGTGGTATAGCATCCAAATTCTTAGAGGAGAAGTTAAATGAGTTATAAGAGGAAATAGACAACAAAACTATACTAGTAGGGATCTGAATCTTTCCCTCTCAGAATTAGATAAATCTAGCCACAAAATAAATAAGAAAGAAGTTAAAGATGTGAATAGAATGTTAGAAAAGTTAGATATGATAGATGTCTGGAGAAAACTGAATGGGGATAGAAAAGAATATACCATTTTCTCAGCAGGACATGGCATATATTCAAAAATTGACCATGTATTAGGGCACAAAAACCTCATAGTCAAATGTAGAAAGGCAGAAATAGTAAATGCATCCTTATCAGATCATGATGCAATAAAAATTACATGTAATAAAAAGCCATGGAAAGGTAGACTGAAAATTAATTGGAAACTAAAAAATGTCATTCTAAAGAATGAGTGGTGCTTGCTTTGGCAGAACATATACTAAAATTGGAATGATACAGAGAAGATTAGCATGGCCCCTGCGCAAGGATGACACACAAATTCGTGAAGCGTTCCATATAAAAAAAAAAAAGAATGAGTGGATCAAACAACAAATCATAGAAATGATCAACAACTTCATCCAAGACAATGACAATGATGAGACAACATACCAAAATCTATGGGATACAGCTAAAGCAGTGCTTAGGGGAAAATTTATAGCTCTAAATGCTTACATCAATAAAAAAGAGAAAGAGGACATCAATGAATTGGGCATGCAACTTAAAAAGCTAGAAAAAAGAACAAATAAAAAATCTCCAATTAAATACTAAATTAGAAATTCTGAAAACTAAAGGAGAAATTAATAAAATTTAAAGCAAGAAAACTATGGAATTAATCAATAAAACAAAGAGGTAGTTTTATGAGAAAACCAATAAAATAGATAAACCATTGGTTAATTTGATTTTAAAAAAGAAAGAAGAAAACCAAATTACCAGTATCAAAAATGAAAGGGGTGATTTTTTACTACCAATGAAGTGGAAATTAAAGCAATAATTAGGAACTATTTCACCCAACTGTATGCCAATAAATTTGACAATCTAAATGAAATGAATAAATATTTACAAAAATACAAACTGCCCAGGTTAACTGAAGAGGAAATAAAATCCTTAAATAAGCCCATATCAGAAAAAGAAATTGAACATGACATTAATGAACTCCCTATGAAAAAATTCCCAGGGCCAGATGGGTTTACAAGTGAATTCTACCAAACATTTAAAGAACAATTGATTCCAATATTATTCAAATTATTTGGAAAAATAGGTGAAGGAGTTCTACCAAATTTCTTTTATGACACAAAAATGTTGTTGATACCAGACCCAAGCAGAGCCAAAATAAAGAAAGAAAATTATAGACCAATTTCCCTAATGAATATTGATGCTAAAATCTTAAATAGGATATTAGCAACGACATTACAGCAAGTCATTACCAGGATAATACACTATGACCAGGTGGGATTTATACCAGGAATGGAGGGATGGTTCAACATCAGGAAAACTATTAACATAATCAACCACATCAATAAGAAAACTAACCAAAATCATATGATTATTTCAATAGATGCAGAGAAAGCTTTTGACAAAATACAGCACCCATTTCTAATAAAAACACTAGAGAACTTAGGAATAGGTGGTGCTTTCCTTAAAATAATAAGCAGTGTCTACCTAAAACCATCAACAAGCATTATATGTACTAGAGATAAGTTAGAGGCATTCCCAATAAGATCAGGGGTGAAACAGGGATGTCCATTATCACCTCTATTATTTAATATTGTGCTGGAAATGTTAGCTTTAGCAATAAGAGAAGAAAAAGGAATTAAAGGAATTAGAATAGGCAAGGAGGAAACAAAACTATCACTCTTTGCAGATGATATGATGGTATACTTAGAGAATCCTAGAGAATCAACTAAAAAAATTACTTGAAACAATTAACAACTTTAGCAAAGTAGCAGGATATAAAATAAATCCACATAAATCATCAGCATTTCTATACATGACCAACAAAGTCCAGCAGCAAGAGGTAGAAAGAGAGAAAGTAACATTAGACAATATAAAATACTTGGCAGTCTACTTGCCAAGACAAACCCAGGAACTCTATGAACACAATTACAAACACTTTTCACACAAATCAAATCAGATCTAAATAATTAGAAAGATATCAATTGCTCATGGATAGGCCAAGCTAATATAATAAAAATGACAATTCTATGTAAATTAATTTACTTATTCAGTGCCATACCAATCAGACTACCTAACATTTATTTTATAGAGCTAGAAAAAATAATAACAAAATTCATCTGGAAAAAATAAAAGCTCAAGAATATCAAGGGAAACAATGAAAAAAATGCACAGGGAGATGGGCTAGCTGTGCCAAATCTGAAGCTTTACTATAAAGCAGCAGTCATCAAAACTATCTGGTACTGGCTAAGAAATAGAGTGGAGGATGAATGGAATAGGTTAGACACAGGAGACACAGTAGTAAATGACGTTAATAATGTACTGTTTGATCAACCCAAAGACTCCAGCTTTTGGGATACGAATTCAGTATTTGGCAAAAACTACTGGGAAAACTGGAAGAGAATGTGGCAGAAACTAGGCATAGACCAACATCTTACACCTTATACTAAAATAAGGTCAAAATGGGTACATGATTTAGACATAAAAGGTGATACCATAGGTAAACTAAGAGAGGAAGGAATAGTTTATCTCTCAGATCTTTGGAAAGGACAACAGTTTATGACCAAACAAGAGATAGAATATTATGAAATATAAAATGGATGATTTTGATTACATTAAATTAAAAAGTATTATACAAAAAGAAGCAATGAATCCAAAATTAGAAGGGAGACAGAAAACTGGGAAACAATTTTTATAACCAGTGCTTCTGATAAATGCCTCATTTCTAAAATATATTAAGAACAAAATCAAATTTCTAAGAATCCAAGTTATTTCCAAATTGAGAAATAGTCAAAAGATATGAACAGGCAGTTTTCTGATGAAGAAATCAAAGCTATCTATTGCCATATGAAAAAATGCTCTAAATCACCATTGTTTAGATAGATGCAAATTAAAACAACTCTGAGGTACCACTTGACACCTATCAGATTGGCTAATATGACAAAACAGGAAAATAATAAATGTTGGAGAAACTGTTGAAAAATTGGAACACTAATGCATTGTTGGTGGAGCTGTGAACTGATCCAACCATTTTGGAGAGCCGTTTGGAACTATGCCCAAAGGGCTATAAAGCTTTGACCCAGCAATACCACTATTAGGTCTTTTTTCCAAAGAGATCATAAAAAAGGGAAAAAGACCCACATGTACAAAAATATTTATAGCTGCTCTTTTTGTGGTGGCAAGGAATTGTAAATTGAGGGCTTGGCCATCAATTGGGGAATGACTGAACAAGTTGTGGTATATGAATGTAATGGAATACTATTTTTTTTGTTTGTTTGTTTTTTTTGTTTTTTTTTTAGTGAGGCAATTGGGGTTAAGTGACTTGCCCAGGGTCACACAGCTAGTAAGTGTTAAGTGTCTGAGGCTGGATTTGAACTCAGGTACTCCTGACTCCAGGGCCAATGCTTTATCCACTGTGCCACCTAGCTGCCCCAACACTTTCTTTCTTTCTTTCTTTTTTTCTTTTGGTGAGGCAATTGGGGTTAAGTGACTTGCCCAGGGTCACACAGCTAGTAAGTGTTAAGTGTCTGAGGCTGGATTTGAACTCAGGTCCTCCTGACTCTAGAGCTGGTGCTCTATCCACTGCACCACCTAGCTGCCCCAATGGAATACTATTGTACTGTAAGAAACGATGAGCAGGGGGCAGCTAGGTGGTGCAGTGAATAGAGCACCGGCCCTGGAGTCAGGAGTACCTGAGTTTAAATCCAGCCTCAGAACATCGACATTTACTAGCTGTGTGACCCTGGGCAAGTCACTTAACCCCAATTGCCTCACCAAAAACCAAACAAACAAACAAACAAACAAACAAAAAAGAAAAGATGAGCAGGCGGATTTCAGAGAATGAGTGAGATGAGCAGAACCAGTAGAACATTGTATAGAGTATCAACAACATTGTGTGTTGATCAACTGTGATAGACTTGATTCTTTTCGGCAATACAATGGTCCAAGAGTCCAAAGGACTCATGATGGAAAATGCTCTCCAAATCCAGAAAAAAAGAACTGTTGAATCTGGATGCATATTGAACCATACTATTTCTATTGTTTTGTTGTTGTTGTTATGGTTGTTGTTTTTCTTTTTTGAGGTTTTTCCTTTTTGCTCCGATTCTTCTCTCATAACATGACTAATGCAGAAATATGTTTAGTGTGATTGTACATATATAACCTATATTAGATTACTTGCTATCTTGGGGAGGGGGGAGGGAGGGGAGGGATGGAGAAAAATTTGAAACTAGACATCTTATAAAAACTAATGTTGAAAATTAAAAAAAAATATGGCCAGTGGCTCCTTCTCTTTTTTCCCCACTTTGCTCTCTTATTCTAATAGATCTGGACATTTTTCTTTCATGCTTTCTAGAATATGTTATCCAGGTACTTTTTTGATCATAGCTCTCAGGTCGTCCAGTGATTCTTAAATGTTCTCTCTTTGATTTGTTTTTAAGTGCAGTTGCTTTTAATATGAGATATCTCATGTCTTCTTTTTTTAATCTTTTAATTTTATTTTTAATATTCCTTGTCTCATGGCATCATTAACTTTTCTTTGGTCTGTTCTAATTTTCAATTAGTCTGTTACTTGGGTAAGGTTTTGTATATCTTTGTATATCCTGAACTTTTAATACTCTTTCCAAGTCTTTTCTTCAAAGCTCATATTTCTTTTTTCTTTAGAACTCTCATTTCATTTATAAAATCATTGCTTAATTCTTTAAAAAAAAAAGAACTTTTGCTTCACTTTTCCCCCAAGTATTCTAATTGACCATGTGTTGAAGTTCCATTTTTCTTTTATGCTTTGCTTGTACGTGTTTTGGAATCATTCTCTTCTTTTTGTTTTGTAACTTGGGCATCTCTGGCACCATACTATCTTTTTACTGTGGTCATATTTTGTTGTTTTCACTGTTGTTGTTTGTTGTTGTTTACTCTTTCTCCTAGACTTTATTTTTGTTTCAGGAGTTATTTTACAGAGTTGTTTTATAGCCAGCCTCTTTGTATTTTGTCCTGATATGTGTTTTTATTGGGGAGGAGGTTAGTAGTAATGGTGCTGCTACTTTATCTTCAAGTATATTGGGGGTGGCTTAGGTTGAGAACCTGCAAATTTCCTGTTTGCTCAAAGTATTTGATTTAGAGTGAAGTCTTATTGTTACCCTCTTGGTCTGGGCTTTGAAAGCTCATGACCTAGACTTGAGTCCGAGCAACAAAGTTGTAGGCTGACTTCTTGTAGAAGCTCCAGTAGATTGCTCTTGGCCTAGCCCCTCTCAGCTACTTTGAAGACTTTTTAGATTGAGAGTGAAACTTAAGGCTTTTCCTGCCCTGATTGCTTAGCTGTAGTCCTTAGATCCAGTTGTAGGCTGAATACAAGACTACTTTATTATCAGAGACACACACTTCTGTTCTTAATCCTTCCCCAGTATACAACTTAAGGCCCATGACCATCCTCTCTCTGTTGTGCAGACACAGGTCACTCCCCATTCTTTCTAGCCTTCCTCCCTCTGCCCCCCAAGCATCCGTATCTTTCTCAATCTACACTAGGTCTTTAAAAATTTTTTTTTGCAGGGCAGTGAGGGTTAAGTGACTTTCCCAGGGTCACACAGCTAGTAAGTGTCAAGTGTCAGAGGCTGGATTTGAACTCAGGCCCTCCTGAATCCAGGGCCGGTGCTTTATCCACTGCACCACCTAGCTGCCCTTACACTAGGTCTTTGACCTAACCCTGAGATAAGTGTTACAGAGCTGCCAGTTATTCTCTGTTCTTGCTTCCTGTCCAGTGTCATAATAATCCCTGCTAGATCACCAATCACTTCTTGGTCTAGAACATAGCCTCAGGTCCCAGTTCAATCCAAGGGTTGGGAGGCTCTGTATGACACCTTAGTGTCCAGATCTTGTTCCTACTTCTTACAGACCTCTTTCTGAGTTCCTGGGCTGATCTGAGCTGGAAAAATGATTCACTGTAGATTTCCTTGGCTTTCCTGAACATAACTTGGTCTGATGTTCTTCCTCAATCCTTGTTGTAGTAGTTGTGAGGGTTGGATAGTTTCCTCCTACTCCATCATCTTTACTGGTCTCCTTCCAAATAGGTATTCTTAAAGTGTAGGTCCCATCATGTCACTTCCTAACTCAAGAGACTTCAGATGTTCCTTATTTTTTCTAGCATAAAATACACACTGCTCTTTTTAGGCATTTAAAGGCTTTCACTTCCAGTCCCAATTTACCTTTCAAGACCCATCTGACATTGTTTCTTTAAATACTCAGTGATCTAGACAAACACACCTACTTGTTCTGTGTATAATGAATTTCCATCTCCTGTCTATGTGACCTCGCAGAAATTGTATCCCATTTGTGAACTCTTCTTCCTTGTCATCTTTGCTTTGTAATCTTTTTAGCTGCCTTCAATGACAGTTCAAGGTTTAACTACACAGTTGTTAGAACGCTCCCTTACAAAACTACTGCGTGTTTACCTTGTAAATGTTGTATATACTTATGGGTGTGCATGTTGTTTCTACCAGTAGAATGTACTGAGTGCAGAGATCTTCCTTCCTTCCTTCCTTCCTTCCTTCCTTCCTTCCTTCCTTCCTTCCTTCCTTCCTTCCTTCCTTCCTTCCTTCCTTCCTTCCTTCCTTCCCTCCCTCCCTCCCTCCCTTCCTTCCTTCCTCTGTTCCTTCTTCCCTTCCTTCCTTCCTTCCTTCCTTCCTTCCTTCCTTCCTTCCTTCCTTCCTTCCTTCCTTCCTTCCTTCCTTCCTTCCTTCCTTCCTGTCTTCCTTCCTGTCTTCCTCCCTGTCTTCCTCCCTGTCTTCCTTCCTGTCTTCCTTCCTGTCTTCCTTCCTTCTTTCCCCCTTCCCTCCCTCCCTCCTTCTCTCCTTTCTTCCCTTCTTTCTGAAACTTGGGGTGATTATGAAAGAGTACAAAATGACTATTTTTACAACAATATCAACCATTTGATGTATACATCAAATTCATTCAAGATTCCTTGGAAAATATAACAAAATAAAAAATCCAGTTCAATGACCCTCTGATAAGAAACAACAGGTAATGGATAAAACAAGAAGATATATACTAGTCAAATACGTTTGCCTCTGTGATGAAGGGGATCTAATTAAGAGTCCAGATTGAAGAGGGATTCTCTGTGGATGGTAAGATCCTTTAGACGATCCTCTTTGTAGATGACATACTTATTACATCAAGCTACTGAAAGTCTCAGAGGCTCCTGGAAGAGATCGATAACCACTTAAAGGCATTTGTCCTATCCATCCATATAGAAAAGATCAACTGGATGAAGACTTTCACTAAGACTTCAAGATGCATTTGGTTGGGCAACCTTTAGAGATTTTCCATCAGAATGTGTTATCTGGAACAGATGGCAGAGATGGATGAGTTGACTGCAAATTTGAAAAGGAAGAAGAAAATGGATTGTATTACCTTGTGGAAATTGCAAAGCTATTTTAGTGACTTCAAGCTTCCCATGAAAACAAAGACCCAGCTTTTCTATAATTAGCATTCTACAGGAATGACTATAGATAGATCTATATGGTACCAGCAAGAAGACATAACATTTAACTACTTCAGAAGAATTAAAAATAAATATCACAAAGAGTGCAATGAGGAGATGTGATGAGTATCAGCAGGTTGGACCACTGAAAAATTCTAAGGAAGAAAAAGAATAAAAATTCTAGTTATTTACTTTATTCAGACACATTTAGGAGGCCTTTCTTAGCTAAATAGTTGCTGCATAATATCCATGATGCTCAAGCCTTATTGAAGAGTCTCTAGGAAATAACAGGAGCCTCTGTGTGATTTATGAACTTTTCTGTGAACTGCAGATGTTCATAGCTCTTTTTGCTCTTGAGTTCAAGCTGTGGAAATTTATTTTGATTTGGAGACCCTACCTTTAGGCTGAGATTAGAAAGCCTTAGGCCTTCAGGGTCTCTCCCCCTCCTCCTCAGCTTCAGCTAAGCGAAAAAGCCCCGTGGGCTATACAAGATGCCGGGTCAGACAGCTGGGGGGAAAAAAGCCCCCAGCTCCCTCCGACCTGAGTGGAGCTATCTGAAAGATAGCCTGTGCTGAGGCATGAGGCTCGAGAGCACACCGCCCCCCCCTCCCCCCACCAGCTGCAGCTCTGGCTGGCGGATTAGCTTGGTCTGTGGGGGCGAAGGAAGCCCCGAGATTTGAGTGGAGAGAAGAAAAGGTATATATAGACCTGGGAGTTAGATAGGAAAAGAAGGGAGGACAGACTAAAGAAGGAGTGAGGACAGACTAGATAGAGAGACAAGATTAAGGAGAGGGACTAGAGAAGGACGGACTAGATAGACAAGATTAGGAGATAGGGGCTGACTAGAGGATGGATTAGAAAGACTAGAGGGGAGCGGGGACAAGGACAGAGGAGAGTTCGGTTCAGAAAAGGAGAGACGGGGCTGACAAGGTTACAGGCCTTAATACAAACCAGGGAAAGTGTAATGTGCCCTGAGGCGGGAGGCGGCTAAGGCCCTTATTGTATTCAAGAAGTTCGAAGCAGCAGGTGCGAAAGAGATGCAGTGGAAAGAGACTGCAGGAAAGCAGTCAGGTTGCACACTTTATTTCCCTGTATTCCTAATTTTAAATAGTATCTCATAAATAAACTCTGCTTTGATTATTTAGTTGAGAGACTTCTTAATCTTTAGATTATCAATAGCGGAGCAGTGTGGTGGAACTTTATAAACGGCCCACATTAAATTAATGAAGTCAGATAGCCAAATAGTCAACAGTCCCCAGATTAGTCCTCCAGTCAGATTAGCCCCCCAAATTAGGCTAGTCAAGTCAAAAATATTTAACATTTTAATGGCGACCCAGATGGGATTTATGGCCCAATTATAATTTTTCTAAACCTATAATTTTTCATATAACCATAATTTTTCATAAGTCCAGTTATTATAATTTTTCCAGGTTAGTTATAGTTATAATAATTAATTTTTTTAACAAAGCCACACATTAAAATGAATATCAGAGCAACTGGAATACACTGGCTCACATGCTAAGCTGATAAAATCCAGGTACTTTGTTATCAACTAAAATAATATACTCATTTTGTGATAACCCTTTGATAAATATAAGGCTTCATAAATAAGTAGAGCAGTGTTAGTAAGTCAGTAAGATGAGCATCAGTCTTAATATGGTAATTAACATTAATGGTATCAATACCGTTGGTATCATTGATGATATCTCACTTGATCTTGCCTAGCACAAAATAAACTTTGTTTCCAGTAAAAGAATCCAAATGCCTAACCATGATGATGATGATGTTGCTGATAGCTAATTTACTAAGTGCTGTACAACTATTCTGTCCTTTGATCCCCACAACAATTACCATAAGTAAGTATTATTACTGTCCCAATTTTGCAGATGGGGAAACCTTGCTTAGGGTCACAGAGATAATGAGTGTTTGAGGCCAGATTTGAATTCAGTTCTTTTGGACTTCAGGCCCATTCTTCTGTCTACTGTGTCACCTATTCAGAATTGTCAGCATGTATGTGAGTAAGGAAGAGAGCTGCTGACTAGTTGTAGGGATTCAGCTCCCAAAGTTGTGTAAGTAAAGACAATTCAAAACTACATAACTCTTTCCCCAATCTCTGTGCTTTCTGGAGATCCCTGCCTATCTATTTTCCCATCCTATTTCGATGTCTTGGGGCCTTAGTTTTCCTTTTCCTATGAAATAGCATGGTAGAGTGGCTAGGGATCTGGACTTGTAGTCAGGAAGACTTGGATTTAATTTTTATCTCAGATACTTAATAGCTTTGTAGCCCACAGAAAGGCACTTAACCTTCCTATACTTCACTTTTCTCACCTGTCAAATTCAGGGTTTGGAGTTGATGACCTCTGAGGTCACTTCCAGCTTTAAATACATGATCCTATGTTCATAAAGTTTCAGTTTCTTCTAGGCACCCCCGCCTCAGATTGGAGAGGAAAATACTCAATTTCTAAGAAGCACAGGAAATAAAGAATTAATGGACTAATTTAGAGATACCTCCTTACACTACTTTTCACCTTTTTTTTTTTTTGGTGAGGCAATTAAGGTTAAGTGACTTGCCTAGGGTCACACAGCTAGTAAGTGTTAAGTGTCTGAGGTCGGGTTTGAACTCAGGTCCTCCTGACTTCAGGGCCGGTGCTCTATCCACTGCGCCACCTAGCTGCCCCTACTTTTCACTTTTTTGATAGAAACTTTCTAATAAGTCACTGAAGCTGACTTTAAAGCAGCTCATGAGAATCTCCCTATAAAAACTATTGAAAATTGTTTCGAGACTTCCAAACATGATGACTGCGCAAACAAGATAGAGGTCACTCAGATCCCATATCCTTATTCCAGCAAAACCCCCAGATTCAAAATTTGTACCAGACTGAATCATCAAGAAATCCAATGAGAAACTACAGCAAGTATCACCTCCCACCTAAAACTTTACAAAAAGCCCAGTGGCAATAGGAGTAATGTGAACATTGGCTTTAAGAAACTGGACATATTTAGTTTATGAGGATTTATGTCCAGAGGCATCAAAAAGAGAGGACTCCTTCATTAGAATCCTAGTTTAGTCCTAAGTCCCAGAGCTGGGACTTTGGGTTGTGGCAGTGGGAACTGATTTGTGTGGTACTAACCTTTGTAATGCCATAATACCCAGACAAGGACAATACAGGTCTGGGGGCATTAAGGTACTTAACACTGACCTGAGTTGCCAGAGACATCCATGAAGATCTAGTGCTCTGAACCTCAAAGATCTGGGGGATAGGGACAAAACTCTGGGAAGCAGAAGTATGCACAAGAACCCAGTGGATGCAGGTTGAAACCACTCATGGTCTATAACTTCTTATAAAAGTGAAGTAGGTGGTAGAGGATGGCCCTGACACAATGCCCCAGTTTAGGAGATGAGAGGAACTAATATGGAGAGATTAATAAATCAAAGAAAATCCTGACCAGTATAAAAATTATAGTAAATTTATTTGATAACAACTACAAGTGGAGAGTCAAAGGGGAAAAAATTAATTTTCCATAAGGACTACATGAATACTTAGAATAAATGAAGCAAGGGGTTAAAAAGGAAATAAAAACTCTTGAGAAAATAGTAAGAAGAAAAATAAGTTGCTTAGAAGAGAAAGTACAACCTTATCCAAGAAATGAACCCACTTAAAATGAGAATAAATCAAACAGCAATCAGTGACTTTATGAGATGAACTCAAGAACTCTTAGGACAAAATGAAAAGATTGAAAAAAATAGAATATGTGATATATATGTAGATATGTAGATATATACATATATACACACATACATACATGTGTATATATACATATAATAATAATAATATCTAACATTTATATAGCACTTACTATATGCCAGGCACTGTGTTAAGTGCTGTAAAATTATTTTGCCATTTGATCCTCACAACAATCATAAGAGGTAGGTATTATTATTATCCCCATTTTATAGATGGGGAAACTAAGGCAAACAGGGTTAAATAACTTGTCCAGGGTCATAGAGCTATTAAGTGTCTGAGGCCAGATTTGAATTTGCAATGAACAAGTCTAGGAGAGAACATGTAAGAATTATTGGATTGAATGAAAACTATGATCAGTTAAAAAAAAACACCTTAGATACTATATTTCAAGCAAATTAGAGCCAGAGGACAAAATAAAAAAAAAAACACCACCAAACCCCAAACAATCCACTAATCATTTCCCTGTTCCCCCTCATTCCTCTATTGCCCAAAGAAAAACATCATGAACCAAGAATGTCATGGCCAAAACTATATCAAAGAAAAAAATGCTTCAAGTATCCAGAAATAAGCACTGCTAGTATTAAGCAACCATAATCAGGATTACATAATACTTGGCAGTCTTTTTTTTTTCCACTGAAAACGGTGACTTTATTCATGGGTGGTTTTTTCCCCACTGAATATGGTGACTTTATTGATAAGTGCAGATCTTGAAAAAAAGAAAAGAACTATAATCTAAAGTGGTGCTTTCAATTCTTCTTGGGCAGTTGAGCAATGGCTAAACAAATTGTGATACATGAATATAATAGAATATTATTGTACCATAAGAATAAAAAAATTTGATGAAAAAATCGTTCCAAAATTCTTGCACTTAGCCAATCAATAATTAAAGATATATATAGGTAGTATGTTGGAATAAGTTGTTTTAGGTCTTTGAGTAGTATTTAATAGTATTTGGGGGTAACTTCCTAAGCTAAAGGACCAAGATCATGGAAACTAGCTTATTATTGTTGTTCAGTTGTTTCAATTGTATCTGACTCTGTGTGACCTCATTTGGGGTTTTCTTGTCATTGCAAACTTGTATTAAGATCTATTTTGTAAGAAATTTTAATAGAAAAGGGGATCTCTGCAAATAACCTGAACCAGAGAAGCAAATCTGCTAGAAGATGCTCTGAAGCTCTACCCATTCCAGTGTGCCTAAGAGGAAAGATCTCCAGAAGATTGCATAAGTTTTGGAAACTGGGCAACTGTATGAGATAAAATGCCTGAACCTTATGATATGATGAACTGATGAAATGGATAGGAGGGAATGGGTTACTGAGAAAGGGATTGCACCATTATCCTCTCTAAGACCTACTTGCCAAAGGGGTCTGCCCCTCAGTGGCTCCTGTCAATGAGTTGGTCAATCTCTTTCCCTTTCCCCCTCACACTGTTAACTGCCCCCTCTGATTTTGTGTTGCTCATAGAGGGCTACCCTCTATGCATATAGATTGTAGTGATTCATAGAAAGGCTCATTTGCAGAATGTAAGTTCACTTGTTTCATCATAAGAAGTTAACTAGAAGACCTCCACCCTTGTTTTTACCTTGTTATAGTGACCAAGCTCAGTGTGGTGGATGTGACTCAATGACAGGAAAAGGTGCTTCCCTGTTCAGTCCCTAACAGTCCATCAGCCCAAGTGGATGTTTTGACATCTTTTTATTAGCCCAGCCCATGGGTCTGCTCATTAGCTTGATAGGATCTCCTGAAAGGTCAAGATGTGTCTGTCAAGGTCTGCACATTTGTCAACCATGGGATTCTGTATTTTGTGTAGACCATCCTGTAGGGTCAAGGTCAAGATCTATCACCACATTTTTAGTTTGCTTCATCTGTATCATCTGGGCATCAAACACCATAAAACTAAGGCCCTGGAAGAAGGGGACATCTCAGATCATGAGGAAGATCTGAGGTCCACTTCATTAGAAGGGGCCATAAGCCCTTTACTAAAATACCATTGGTGCAGAGCTCTGCCTCAGTTTCTTTCTTTTTTTTTTAAATAAAAGTATGTTTTTATTTTACAGTTACATGTAAGGATAGTTTTCTACATTTGTTTTCATAGGATTTTTAGTTCCAAATTTTTCTCCCACCCTCCCTACACTCCTTCCTCCCTAAGACAGACAGCAATCTGATATAGGTTATATATGTATAATCACATTAAACATATTTCTGCATTAGTCATATTGTGAAAGAAGAATCAGAGCACAAGGGAAAAAACCTCAAAAAAGAAGGAAAAATAAAAACAACTCAAAAATAGAACCAGTATGGTTCAATCTGCACTCACAATCCACAGTTGTTTTTTCTGGATGTTGAGAACATTTTCTATCATGAGTTCTTTGAAATTGTTGTGGATCATTGCACTGCCGAGAAGAGCCAAATCTATCACAGTTGTTTATCACACAATGTTGCTGTTACTGTGTACAATGTACTCCTGGTTCTGCTCCTCTCAGCATCAGTTCATGTAAGTCCTTTCAGGTTTCTCTGAAATCTTCCTGCTCATCATTTCTTACAGCACAATAGTATTCCATTACATTCATATACCACAAGTTGTTTAGCCATTCCTCAATTGATGGACATTCTCTCAATTTCCAATTATTTGCCAACTCAGTTTCTTTTGTGGTAAGTTGGGCAATATTAGACTCCACAGGCAAGGATACTAGAATGCTTTATCATTTCCTTCTCCAGAATTTTTTTTTTTTTGCAGAGCAATGAGGGTTAAGTGACTTGCCCAGAGTCATGTAGCTAGTAAGTGTCAAGTGTCTGAGGCCAGACTTGAACTCAAGTCTTCCTGAATCCACGTCTGGTGCTTTATCCACTGTGCCACCTAAATGCATTCAGCTCATTTTACAGATAAGGAACTGAGACAGACAGGGTGAGGTGAATTGTTCAGGATCACCCAGCAAGTAAGTGTCTGAGGCTGAATTTCAATTCAGGAATATTGAGTCTTCCTCATTTCCATCCCAGTGCCAGCTTTGTGCCATATAGCTACCCAAGCTAGCTTATAAGAACACAATGTAGTGTCCTTGCTAGAGAGATAACTGGGCTAAATGAATCACTGATCAGATCAATATAGTATTAGTCCTTTAAAAAAATGATGGCAAGTCTATTCATAGTGTCACCAAAAATTTTTTAGTGTGACTATATTTCCACAACATTTATTCCATTTATTGTTCACATATTTTGTCATCTTTGCCAATTTTGTCATTCTGTTAGTTACCATGATCTTGGTCTTTAATTAGTACCTGGCTAAATGTGCCACTTATCTTTTTGGGAATGGCATTTTGTGTTACATATTTCTTTTAGTTACCAATATATCTTGGATATTACAGGATCATAGACCTAGAACTGGAAGGGCCTCAGAGGCCACATAGTCCAGATTTCTTATTTTTCAATGAGGAAACTGAGGCCTAGAGAGGTAAAAAGATTTGTTCAAGGTCACACAACAAGTAAAATATGGGATTTGAACTCAGATCCTCCAGCTCCTTTCCACTGTACCATCCTGCTTATCTAAGACATTTGAAAAAAAAATTCCTGGTTGGTCACGTTTTAT